>NC_041355.1:3079142-3435392 GCF_900634415.1 Cottoperca gobio | reverse complement strand
TATTCTGTAAATCCTTCATCGGAATGACAGGGCACAGAATCAGAGAGCAGATAGTGACAGACAGAGGCAGAGCTCTCGCGCTGCCTTTCCCCAACAGCGAATTAAGAGACGTTGTGAAAAATGGATCCCATCAAACACAAGTCAAAACAAGTTTATCTGATGTCAGTAGCCGGATGTTACAGAAAATTATGATGAAAAACATTAATCCTTCCTTGAACAGTGCCCTTACATGACTGAAGTTAGCTATTCAAACCAACCAAAGTACACTGATGTGTTTAGAAAGCAGGAAATCCCAGTTAGTAAAAAATAGTAACGTAACGGCGGGGTAACGTTAGCAAACCTACGACGAATTAAAGTAATTAGCAAAAGGATTAATTTACCTGGTGAAGAAATGTAATCGGACGCGTAGTTTTGAGACCACAGTGAAGAGGCTGAATACTTCCCAAAAGTCTCGCCGTAACTTTGCCGACCATCCGAACCGAAGCCATCGTCAGCCGTTAACCGTGTTAGCTGTGCCGTTGGGGCATACCGTGTTGAGATACTTCCACAATATTAGCCTCGGGAGCCCGGTGTTCCGGTTGGAAACGGGTTGGTGTTTTCTCTGTAAATATAAACAGACGAGACGACAGCTACGGGACAGTGGGAGGAACAGCCCCGCCTGTACTGCATACCAGTTCTTCCTGACAACATGCGCGGTCACGGTCCGTGCCAGGCTCCGCTTCCTTTTCCCCCTTTTCTTTCTCTCGGTGTGTTTAGCATGAAGCGGCCAGCAGGGAGCAGCTGGACGTCATGTGCTGTCCCACAGCAAGTGCACGTGAGTGGACATTACATCCACAGCAAGTGCACGTGAGTGGACGTTACATCCACAGCAAGTGCACGTGAGTGGACGTTACATCCACACCAAGTGCACGTGAGTGGACGTTACATCCAATACACACCACACCCAACTATAAAGTGCTAATAATGCACTAGACAAGTGGGGTATCAAAAATAAGGATGGGGTCCTCCTTAGAGGTCTTTCCTGGACTCAAAAAAAACCTTGACCTGTTGCGAATGACCCCACAAAAATCTGCCATTTCCTACCAAATTAGCCTTCAAGATGGGTAAGCTAGGTTTGCTGTTGTGTTTTTAGTTTTTAGTGTTTAAACACAGCAACATAGCCAATATGTGTTAGCTGTTAGCATTAGCTGTTGCAATACAGCTTCCAGACATCAGTGGAAACACTGAGCAGCAGTCAGCTGAGAGGGGAAGAAATTACATCCGCCATCTTGGATTTTACATAAGTCTAGATTTGTTACCTCTCTCAAGGTAAAGTTCACTTTTGTGACTTAATTAACATAGTCTACATACACTTGAATTGTTGCTGAGAAGTTAACCTGCCTTTTGATGGGTTTGCACTTTCAATATTTGCTTAATAAGCAACTTTATTGGAATGTAATGTCCACCACTGGTACTTCACATTGTTGGGCAAATTACCTGAAAAAAAGAATCCAATCAACCATTAGCCTACTTATTGAGAAAATAATCACATTGCTTTACTTATTATGCCCCATACAATCGGTTTAAGAGCCCTTGAAATTAAAAGCTTCTGAGCCCTCACATTAGAAAAAGCTTGTTTTATTTATTTAATTTCAGTGTTCGTGTGAAAGTCTGAGAAAAAAAAGAAGAAAGCATCTTCAGCTTCTCACTTTAATTATCTCAAAGCCTACATTCGTTTTAATTAAAATACATAAACTTGTTTATGTTTATTGGCCTCTGTGCATTCATCATTTATTCAGTCTGACTGATGACTTGAGGCTTTACACACCAAACCGTTCCCTGACTTATGGGTATGGACCTAATTGACCTTTGCCTTAAAACTAATCAATAAGCCATCAGCTGTGTGGTCAACAGTGGCAAATAAGTAGTAAATTGCTCATGGTTCTCATTCCACAGAATGACTTGCCATCATATGTAAAATGCCAATCTGAAAGAATCACATCTAAAATACCATTAGTTCTGATGACTGCAGTTCGCTCATTAATATTTAAGCCTTTTACAGATAAACTGTGCAGTTGGCAAGCTGAGCCTGGTTAATAAGATCTGTCCAACTCAACGGCTCCACAGACAAAATGCTATCAGATTGTCTTTTCACCTACTGACCTTCAAGCTCAACGAAACTACACAACTGCTTTCAGCACACAAAAGGTTTCTCCCTTTTTTTTTTTACACATCGTGTCTACTTTAGAGAATATTTCTCACAAGTACAATATACTACAAAACGATCTGCGATGAGAAGTAACTCGTTTGATGACCTGTGTTTGTGTTAATCCCCTTTAAGGCCCTAAAAAAGCACGATTCCTGCACATTGAGACACTTCTCTCTCTGAATCCCCCCCCAAGACAAAAATATACCTCTTCTACTAAAACAGATGACAAAGTAGAGGAAGTATTATTCATGAAAAGCAGGTCCTAAGTTGTCAGACTTCCTTTCTTTATGCCGTACCCTTGAGAGACCAGTGCACTGAATGCAGGATGTAATCAATATGCTATTGGAAAGGAAAATGCTTTGTTCCCTCTTTTCAAAGTTGCACTTATTTTAGAATTAAATTTACATTTTTTAAACATTATGTTAGAGAACCTGCAGAAAGAAAACGTTCCATTATCAGTTGAAAAAAGTGTATTATGAGAATGAATGACAGTCAGTCATCATGTGCAAGCTTCCCTTGATGGAGACACTCTTAATGAAATTGCAGAGGAAGTCTTCTGCCCAGTTGCTGTTCTTTTTTTTCTAGTCAGCCATTATCTATCACCCACTGCTGTATTCATCCTCTCATATTGGCTACAAACTGACTGAGTAAGACTGCATTCAGCTCTCCTGCTTAATTAAGTAATCTATGGGAAGTGTACCAAAAAGAAACTGTTCTAATGAGTTGGCTAGTGTGCTTTGGGTTGTTGCACTTTCAGAGCAGAATCTGCTTGCGTAGAGATTTGCCTGCGAGGTAATTTATCGAATAGCATCGTGGTGCATGCAGCAATTTTATATTAGTGATCATAAAACTCTTTGAATCTTAATTATATCACCATGTGTGGTGTTACTGTAGACTTTAAGGTGTTTGTTTTTTCTTAATTGGGTTATATTAATTAAGAATGGAAAAAAAACACCCTTTTTCATACTTTTATTGAAGATTGTAGAACTGTTGTACCTCTTTTGATGAAGATTTTACAATTTTGTATTTGTTCCACTGGGTTGTATTGCAGGTTGGATGGCTCTTGGAGAAGCTGCTCAGCCACACGGTTGCTGTGATTGACAGATAAAAAACCCCCGAGGCTCACACAAACAGCTCGATGGGTGAGTTTGTTCGTTTTACTTCTTTTTTTAGTGAGGTCTATCTTGTTCTGCAGACAGAGGCTGCCCCCTTGTGCACCAGGAGTAGCATTACAAAACCATAATGCACAATGAATACTGAAATACACTCTCTCTGTGCAGCTTAACAGTACTGTGCATAAGGCTTACACTTTGTGGATATTTAGCACCATCTTGTGGTATCAAACAGTCGGATGCTCTGAGCATGTTCCACTTAAGTAACAGTTTGGAAGTGACTCTGAAACACCCTGTAAACTAAGTGAAGGCTGTGTACAACAGTATGCTTTTACTGCTCAATGTCCAAACATATTGCATCTTCAGGAGCGTGAACAGTTTCAAAGAATGATATATTGCAAACCAATTAAATTTACTTAAAGAAAAAAAGAAAAAGAGAAACGATAACTTGTATTTTCCACAAAAGTTTCCTGCGGTTCTGTCTGCATATAACATCAAATCCAAACCCCTGTGTTGAGAGGCTCTTCCACACACCGAGGCTCACGGGCTTAGAGACAAGTTAACCCTGAATCTTTTATATCTGCAGACTGAATATCAAAGGCTCGTGGAAAATTATAGATGAACCATGACAAGTCAAATCCATTTGAGTTAATTAGACGGAAAGACACACGGAGAGAGAAATCTATTACAATCTTCATACGCACCGATACTCTCCCAGTGTTCTGTGCCTACAGTGTGTCTCTGTAACACTACTTCTTCTGTGGTATTTGTGTAGTCGCCATCCACATTTTTACAGATTGGTGACTTTTAAATGGCTGCAGTGATGATTTAGTGTGTTCAATTAAAGGGAGTGAATACTTATTATTATTATTTTCTTTTGATCAGTATAACAAACACATGTCATTTTTTTATTCAATTAAATAAATAAAACATGAACAACTTCCAAGGGGGTGAATATATATGTTTTATAGACACTGTACTCATCCATAATAGTAGTTGAACTATTGACCTGAGCGGCTTCAAGTTTAAGGTTTCCTGATATATTACCTTTTAGCTGATCCCTGCCAATCGGGGTGTTACAATATATGATTAATATCCAAGGTAGTTAGGTAGATTGTGTATCGTGTGTGTTGGATGAGCAGGAGAAAGTGGAGGGCTGTCAGAGTCGGAGGGACGGGCTGTTGTTTGAAGTGCCGGGGAGTGCAGAGCAGAGGTAATTGTGTCTGACGGGCGGCGATAATGATGAGGCGCAGATCAGATCAGCTGCACATCCCCTGCGTCCAACCCCCCCCCCCCCCCCCCCCCCCCCACACCCCCACCTCCCGCTGCTGCCTTCACTTTTCCGCTCTCTCCTAATTGACTGGGCTGCGTCTCCCTCGAGCCCCTTTGTTATTATTTATTAATAATTCATCGCTAAATAATTCACACCCTTGGACCCGCAGTGTTAATTGAGCCGGTTCGGTGGCAGCGCTGGTGGGTGTGCGAATATATGTGTATGGGGGTAGAAGAGGGGGGGTAAAGTAAGGGAGGAAATGGGAAGTGGGCCTTCCTCAACTTGTAGGGCAACAAAAAGGGGAAAAAGTTTTTTTTTGGTTCCATTGGGAGGAGGCTTTGGGGCAAGTGTGTGTGTGTGTGTGTGTGTGTGTGTGTGTGTGTGTGTGTGTCCTATGTAACATGAAGGTTCTCATTCTTTACCTGTTTTGCAAATGGTATGAAGGGAGTATAAAAAAACAACTGATATTGCATTTAAGGGAGTCCCTGTTGGATTTCAGCCATGGGATCTTTGCTGCATGTTGTTCCCCTCTCTCACTCTCCCTTCTTCCAGTCTGCCTCTCACTTTTAATGCTCCAATAAAGGCAAAAAAGGCCCAAATTCACAAAATGTGAATATATATATTGCAAACTTAGTCAGTATATATATATATATATATATATATATATATATATATATATATGCGCTGATATACTGTATATCTGCAATAAATGTATTGTATAATCATATAGTTTCAAGTTTTATTTGTCATATGTAGGTTAACACAGGGTCAACGGTACAATGAAATGTGTGCGAAAGAGAGAGAGACAGCATGTCAGCTCAGCAAAATCAAATTTATATATATATATATATATATATATATATATATATATGAAATATTTTAAAATAACCTTATATACATATATGAATAAAAAAAGGGGGGTTGTGCAGTACAATAAATAATAATATTTACTTATATTTATGTAGTGCAGACAGCAAGTGAGTGAGTGTGTCTGTGTTTCTGGAGGTTGAGAAGCCAGGCTCCTGTATCGTCTGCCTGACGGTAACAGGGAGAACAGTCTGCTGGGGGGGCTGTGGTCCTTGATGATGCTGTGTGCCTTCCGGAGGCACCGCTGGTGGAAAATGTCCTGAATGACCGGGAGACTGTTGCCAGTGATGATGCTCTCTGGAGAGAGAGGTTATTTTCCTGACACCAGCTGTGCAGTATCTTCACCTCCTCTCTGTAGGCCGTCTCATCATTGTTGTACTCCAATAGATAACAAGAAACTGCAGTACAGAAATGCCAACTATATGTTTTATGTAATGTAGTGTCGGAGAAACTTTTCCTATATTGAGAATTAGCACTCGGTGTGATGAATGTTATTTCATGCAGCAGGGAGAGAAGACCCTTATATATATCATCATTTAAACAATACTGACCTCAGCTTAGCTCTTCCTCAGTACAACAACCTCTTAATGTTTCCTCTCATCTGACTTCCTTACAACTTAAAGTTGTGTCAGTCTGGTTACACGCTTCAGTAACAGAGGCGTCCAGTAGAGGTCAGCATCAGATCACCAGAACATCCACCACACACCAGTGGAGCCGCTTCATGCCTTTGTATGGCTGCAAGTTAATTTTGGTATCGCGTGCTTTGTTTGTGTTAAATTATTCATGCAACCTTTCATTAACACCCTAAACAAATACAAATTGCACAGCATACGGGGGGAGTCACAGCAGTCATACTGTGCCAAGGAATGTTTTCTTAAGGAAATGCCTGCTTGCTGATTTGTAAACCTGCTTACTGTATATTATTACCGAAAATCCCACATCCTCGGCAAAACCAAGTGGCCGGCTCTTTGGCTTTCTGCAAGTAATTAGAGAACATAAAATGTGAAAAGGTTTGATTTGAGACTTCTTGTGTTGCCTCTGGCTGAATAGCTCATCACACTGAATCTAGTGTTTTCAAATCTGAAGATGAATTGAGAATTGAAAATGTTGACTGTTTCATAACAAGTTACCCCCCCCCCCCCCCCCCCCGCCCCTTCTCTTTCTCTCCCACTCAGTCTTCTTCAGACTCAAACACTGGCTCTGTGTCGAGTCGCTTGGGCAATGCATCATCTTCAGAGCATTGCCTAGTTGCTAAATCTCTTTAAAGCGGAGCAATATATATATATATTAAAAAAAATCAAAACAAATCTGAACCCTGTCTTTTAAAAGTTTAGATTTTTTTTTTTGGTTGGGGGAAATATCTGGGTTAGGGGGAAAAAAACAAGTTTAAAAAAAAAAAAAAAACCTCTCCCCAGTTTGTGTTTCTTTGGGGAATGGTTCATCTGAAGCTGTCGACAAGGTCCATACAAGTCTCCTGCTACCACGCAGCATACAAGACCGTCTTTCATGCTGTGGTGGTTTGGGGCCAGCAGAGAGGAAGCTGTCTAGTCGAGCTCAGTGTACACACTTGCATGTATTTTTGTAGACATCGCTGTAGACTTCACTTAATCTAAGAGTACATCAAAGCATCCTCTGCTCCTCTTCTTCAGCTAAATCCTTCTCTGGTCCTTATTACCAAAGTGCTCATAAATGCCTTCGGGGAGTTGAGAAAACGGGGGGGGGGGGAGAAAAAAACACAAACAAAAAACAAACATGTTTGCTTTTATCTTTCAAATAACTATTAATTCTGGTACAAATGAGCTTTTCTGAGAGGGGACCGTACTGTATCATAGTAGGCGAAGATGTAAAGATTCACGCTGACTGGGAAAAGAACAAAAGAAGGACGGTGTACAGCGGAGTGAATTGTTTCTGTGACGCTTGCCAGAATGTCATCATCGCTGGCTGATTTTTGAAGTGGGCTTCCAATCTTGAAAATGTCGCTTTTTGATTCAGCGAGTTGTTTCAAAAAGTGCCATCGAACATGAGATTAACAAATGGCTCGCACAAGTCTGTTTTTGATTTATTTTTGATGGCTCTGATGATGTTGAGCGTTGGAAGTGAAGGAACTGGTTGTATACTCCAGTGGACCGCTTCGCCGGGGAGTAAACAGGGCTCTCAGCGGCGCAGGAGTCTTTCCATCAGGATAGGAGAGTGTAACCCCATGGAGATCCTAGAGAGTTCTGAAGCCAGAGATGGTGAATAATAGAACAAAGTGAGGATCAGTCTTCTGAGGTTCCACTGCTCTTCAACATCCCCTCCATCGCAGGAAGGGGTGTGTGTGAGAGAAAGATGGAGAGAAGAGCGCTGATAGTTGTAACTTCTCCGTCCAGCCTCGCTAAACTATGAAGAAGTTATCGTGTTTGTGTCTTAGCAAGTGAAACACACCGCTACGCCACCAAAACAACTGCTATTGTAAGCCGACACACTGACAGCTGCACATAATGACCAAGTCTGCATTGACAGGACAGCATCCAAAGCTAATCCCATGGGTCTGTGGGGCGCGTCTCTCTTTTTCTTCTTCTTCTCTCTTTTCGCTTATGAAAAATTCACTACCCCCCCCTCTACGTCTCTCTTCTGTGCATCTCCAACACCGAGAACTGACATGCGGTAAACGGAGAAATATTCAAAGGGAGGCCGGGTGCTGCTCGTCTCCCACAGGGTCTCCTTTTTTACACCCTCACAACTGCTGAGAAATCAAAACTCTTTGGACGTCACGCAGGCCGATTGAAGTTCAGCGCCTGCTCTGGAGCGGTCCCTTGCCCGACGATGGCAGGCGTCATTAGAGCTGTCAGTCAGGCCCTGGCAACGGGCAGCGCCGCAGGGCACCCTCAGGGCACCCTCAGGGCCCAATCAATGTTGGGGTCCCCAGGAAAGGGCCATCAAACGGCGGTGTAAGACGATGCTGTAACCCCGCATCGCCGAGCTTCCCGCTCATCCCCCCCCACCATTGATCACATGATTAATAGCACAGCTCCACACTTTCGGCCCTATGTTTTTGAACTCTGATGCAAAGCTGTGGTCTTGTATCTTTTAATCATTGACTTCCCATTGACTCGGTTGTGGGAATGCGCACCCTGGAAGTCTAAGTAGGAACCGTCTTATTGAAGCTCTAATGATGAAGGAGAAGGAACATTCTCTCACAAACAGCTCCCCAGTACTGGCAGTGGGAAACAGGAGCCAGTTGTTGTTTTTTGCATCATGTCAGCCCGCTTTCCTTTCCCAGTGTGTTGCAATTACAATGAGTCACATGATGCAAGGAAAATAAATGAGCCAGTGGGTGCTTCTCTGTCCAACAATCTCAAGTCCTGGAACAATGAGATATCCACGAAATCACGGTACACAATTGAAATACAGGAGCAAACAAAACCCTAACAAAACAAAGCAACCGTCTTTGAAGAGCGAACAACTCCGACTGCCTAAGTTCCTTTCAACAATATACAGAGTGCAATATTCTCAGTACCAGTATGTTATTCAGAGCGTTCCTCCAAATATTTAGAGAGAAGGAGGGGAGATGAAACGCAGATAGAACAATGGGACTATGGCTGTGTTATGACGTTTCGTGCACCTCGCCCCGCCAGCCCTTTGTAGTGTGTGTGTTGTGTAGTGTCCGCGTCCCCAGTTGGTCCCCCGCTTGTTCTGAGTCCAGGTGGGGTCTCACCTTCTCCCCCCCCCGCCCCCCGCTCACCCTCCCCCCCCCCTTATCTGCCTATCTCGCACACACCTGCTCCATCACTCTCACACATGTTACACACCTTGCAGATAAAAGAGTCTACATTTTCCTAATGATTTATTAAATATCAGTCCTGGATCAGGATTAGCGTCTGTAATCCAAATCTGACTTTGCCCATGAAATAATTTACCCCTCCATAATGTTAATAACACCGTTAAATATTCTGTTTGATCGTCTGGTTTAATTCGGTGACATATAAGAAGGTGTTTTGAGTCCCTTGATTACATAACGTAACATAGCGTAAGTATGAGCTCTACTTAATATATATATATATATATATATATATATACATATTAATTCAATCATATATTATTGATTACAAACAAGATCGCTGCTGTCAACTGCTGTGCATAGATGAAGAAGGATAAAGGATTTAGCTAATTTATTCAGGCCCACTTCTCGTGGACATGGGTAAAATATTCTCTCTGGTCTGTAACGGTGAACAACTCCGGAAAGTTGGGCAGAAAGTTTCCTTCATTTTAAATGCATTTCAAGTTGCCCTTAAAATGCCCAAAAGCAACACATATAAAAGTGGTGCGATATCAGTTTCATTTTATCTCACAGTCACATCAAATCCATGAGATAAACCCTTCACTGCATGCACCCCCCTTCCCCCCCTTTCCCCTTCCCCAGTGTGCAGTACCCACACCGGCCACTGGGTGATGCTGAGATGTGCGCCGCACGGAAATGAAGTTGTTGAGTCTGGAACAAAGAACATAAAGTAATGATTTCTCTGTCAGATATTTGGCTTTGGGTACAGAGCGTTGCTGGCGTTGTTAGTAAAGGGTGATCATTAGCAAGTAACAGGAACTGCAGACACCTTTTTTATCCAGCAATCAAAGGCAAATAACAACAAAAATGAGGTCTGACCTATATTCACTCTGCAGCAGCATCCCAGAGGAACGACAGGTACCCCGGCATCGTGCGCCCTCCTCGCAACACATGCACTTCCTACAGGTTGTGAAGAGTGCATGTGATTTCAAACAATATCATAACCTTTCTACTTTTGTAAATATGGATTGATAAAAAAAGAAACACCTTCCAATGATCAATACAGTTAACTATTCAATATTAAATTTAAATCTGTCCCCCCCCTCCCTCTTTCTCTCCCTATGGGGGAGTTTAGGGGGTGTCTATGGTCAGCGTGTAGAGGCTGTGTCTGGTGGAGGTAATCCTTGGTGATCTGCCCTAATCTGTCACAGATACGCAGCTGAAGCGCAGAGAAGCTGTTAGAGGAGAGCGGAGCGGGGAGGATGAGAGTCAGAAGGGGGGGAAAACTGGATTATGGCAGTACGTCTGCATTAACTCATTGGCCTTATCTCTTAAATGCTCTGCGAAAAACAGCTTTGGCTTGTACACGGAATGGTGCGGTGTACAAGCTCGGATGTATGCGTGTGTGTACACTGCCGCGCATGTGTGTGTGTGTGTGTGTGTGTGTGTGTGTGTCATGTGAGCTGAGCTTATTTCATGCCAGCGATACAGGCCTGAGAAATAAGTGTCCCTATTATAGAGAGCAGCACGCCCAGTGCCACCTTGTGCTAGGTCACATCCCAGACCTCCGAGCTCCCCGGAAACCTGACATTATCAGGTGATTCATTTTCCATTTCTCCTTCCTTGATTGGGCGAAGTGGCCGATTTGCTTCTTGGAATGCGGGTTCTCGATTGCCAGACATAGATATCAAACCCCTCTTTGTCCCCATATCTGAGGATGTTGTGCTTTGACAAATTGTTTTCCTGTTGAAACCACATCGCAATTATGGTTTACACACTTATTTTGGAAAAATGACTAATTGTCGTTTGTTACGGATGAAACTGTCTCACATGTTGAGTCGCACCCTGGTTTGGAGCCTTATTTACTCAGCAGCACAGGAACACACGCATCCTTTTGCAGTCATAAACACACATACTGTACTCACACACACACACACACACACACACACACAGACGCAGACAAATCTCAAAACGTGCTCACAAACAAATGTAATAAAACTGATATGTTGATTGATACAGTCGCTGCAACTCTCCTTAACACAAACAGCCAGAGGCACGCACAGTCCTGCGCTCATGCGGTCCCTCATCTCCAGTCATGGGAGGGTCACCCCTCGGCCCTGAGAGAGAGAGAGACTGTGTGGATGCTCTCATGTTTATGTTTGGGAGATTAGCAATGATGAAAGAATGCCTTTTCAAGTCTGGGCTAGAGGGGCCTCTGTTCAATGCTCCACCCTTTCACCATACATGCACTACCTCTCTCACACGCACACACACACACACACACACACACAGACACACTTGTGTGTGTACGTACATAGCCATACACGCTCGCAGAGTTGTGTATAATTTTGCCATCAATCCCCGCACATTGTACTCTATAGCCACCATATGTTCACCACATCCAAAGATCTACAAGATCGCAGAAACATTTCCTCCAAATCCATTCCTGACATTGATGCAGTCGTCTCTCGGGGGTCAAGGATCTTAGTCGCACTGTACGTCGAAGCTGCACTGACACTTCACCCTCATCTATCCCCTTCCCTCTCATCTTCCCTTCATCATCGAACCCCAATGAAAGAGCCTCATTGTTCTACTCTGTCTGCTTGTGGTCTCGCAGTCTTTTCTCTCTCATTTTCCTCCTCTCTCTCTCGGTCTCTCTTGCAGCCATATGCTTGGCCCTCTTCCTTGTTTCTTCATCTCCTCTCCTTGTGCTGCCATGGATTATAATGTGATTTATTCATATTTGGGGGTGGGGGGGGGGGGGTTCCCATGCCAGGAGACCAGTACTGTCGATCTTCCTTGTCATTATCTCTCCCAACCAAACCCAACAGAAGAAGTTATGAGGTTTAAATCTCTCTCTCTCTCTATTGGTCGTGGATTTGGATTAGGGAATCCCTTAGTTTGACGGGATAACATGTTTGGGCAATTTGCTTCCCATTAGCTGTAATATAAGGCAGGGTTTTCCAAACAAAACATGATTACCAATGGGTAAAGCACTCACCACAGCTAGGCCTCTCCCAAATGATCTAAAGACTATTCGGTCACAGTCCCATGATCCTATTCACTCTTGAACTATTCCATTGTCTGAAATGCATCAATCATTTGTAATGCGTGGTTTGTTTGACCAGGTATTACAGGCTCTATTGTGTAACCTTTTTTTTCGTGTATGCAAAACCGATTCGGTTTTCTTTGGCTCCTTGACAAGGCCCCACATGACAGTTTCACTCACTGCAGAGAGTCATGCTTGGGGAACAGCTCATACTTCACGCCAGAGTTCCTGCTCGTCTTTAAACTGACTAAACACTTTGATATTCTCCACTTTTATTACCCGGAGTGGTGACTGTATCCATCTACCTCCTTTGTTGTCTCGGCAAGCAAACCATTCATTCATCAAATTGTTGGAACCACCAATGTAATTGAAGTTTTTAGTACGATCACTGATTCTGGGGGGGCCCTGGCTGTCGAGAGGCAAACTCCCTCAGGTCTTGCCTACCAAACAGTGGAAAGCACCTTTTTCAGGTGAAGTCATGAGAGAGCGGTTTTGCGGTGGGAGATTGTGGATATGGGAAACAGAGGTGTGCTGTTTATAACGTACTGGAAATGACTTAATTAAGCATAAATGCAGATTATAGTTATCATCTCCTGATTGGTCCTGTTCCTGTCACAGGAGAGCACGGGGAGAATAAAAGCCAAAGACGGATAGACAGACGTATCAAGGAGGTATAAAAGAAAAAGATGAAAAGCTGTTGCCAAAGCCAACTTAACCTGAAGGCACTGGCCTGGCTGCCTGTGTGCAACATGATATGATGAAATGTCCTCTGTGACAGCTGCTTGATGTGTAGACTCAGAGGTTGTAGAACCATTAAAGAACTATAGAAGTGTGGATGGTTGTGTGTGTGTGTGTGTGTGTGTGTGTTGTGGCGGTGTGGGGTCGGGGTTGGTATGCTTATCCAAAAATGCCAGAAGGCAAATGATACACCATCCTCCATTTTTAGAATTGTTACTTGCAGATTAAATTGCATTCCAGCGTGCCACTCGCTCCAAGAATGAGACGTCTTGTGCCTAGCGCCTCGCAGTTAGCGACACGCAGGAATGTGATGTCACGACGAGCTGACCTACATCAGCGTGCCCTTTTTAATGCAGATTGTTAACACTGTAGCGGCGACGGCCTGCCTTCTCTGCTGCACAAGAACGGTCCTCCTTTATTTGTCTTGGGCAACAAACACATTGACTCAATCAACATTGTCCTCATGAAACTTGTATGAGCGGTTAGATAAACATCCTGAATGTATTACACAGTAAATGCCCCAATATAAAGCCTATAGAGGGATCAAAGCTGCAGTCTGAGGCGCCGGTGTCCATATGCAGGACAAGCTTTGTGCGCTTGGACAGTTTGTTGATTTAGATGTACAGTATTTGTTGAACATGGGGAGCAGATGGCACTACCATTGACCCCTGCGTGTGTCTTCCTGTCCCCTAGCTGAACCACAGCGCGAGGGGGCCCTTATCTGGTCAAACTGGGCGGTGGAGAGGGGAAGGCTTTGAAGGCACGCTTGTGTGGCGATGCAATCAGGCAGACTGCTGTAGGGCTGCAAACCCCCCCCCCCCCCCCCACCCCCTCCAACCTCTCCTGTCCAATAACCCTCTTTGCCCTTCTTCTGCCATCCGAAGCCATAGCAGAGAGATGCTTATGGAGCGCTCCGAGGCTCCCTGGTTGTTGTTTGAGCAGCAGAGGCTCCTGGACAAGCCTTGGGAATTATGCGGGCGGTATCACGTAGGGTCCTTCCCATTCCCCAATAACAAGTAACATCTCGTGGAGAATCTCTAAGTGATAAGACACTTACAGAAACCCGAGGGATTCGTTGCAAATTTTCCACCCTGGACAGAAAAATAAATAGAGATTATCTATAGAGACAATATGATCCCAGTGGTGCCCCCCCCCCCCCCCTCCTTTACTCTACCCTCTGCATGGAGGACACAGATAAAGCATCTCAGATATCGACGGCTTCTGAGATGGATCACATGAACAGTGAAATACATTTGGGTGTGCTGTGTAGGTGACGCAAAAACTGCGAGAGAGAGTTGGCGTTTGTTTAAGTCAAGTCATTGCATTACATTGTTGTTGTTGCACATGACGCCCGCTTGTTGTGGCAGAACGCTCGACTCAGTCGCTGTAAAAATGTCCCTGCAGCCACAGGAAGCTGCTGCGTCCAGTTCACATGTGGTCGTTCGAATATACAGTAAGAACATTTGCATGTTAGCCAAAATGTATGCCTGCTCTCTCAGATTCTTCCAATTATTTCTCATGATATAAAAGCCATAATTTCATCTCGCTAACCACTTTGATGCTTTCATCTTCCGCTAATATGTTCCACACTAGCATTGTAACAACACTCTACCACTCACAGATATTGATTTGGATTAGGCTCTGTCACGTTCGGGGATTGCATAAATGAGGCTTCTTCTTCCTCTATTCTCCCCTCACTCATTTTCGTTCCCCCTCTCGCTGTCACATCTCCATGCTGCCTCCACACAGGCCCTTTGATGTGCCTGCTTTAATTTGGAGCTTAATGGAATCTGTGGCACTGCTGTGCCTATCGGTGGCAGGATCACAGATCCCAGGGTTCATTGCGGTATGCCTCCATTCTGGTGAGTGGGTGTCAAGATAGCCGTGAAACAATGGAGGAGGGCCTGTAGCCCTAGGAGACAAACTGCATTTCCAATGCAGATCCCAGAGTATCGGAAGCCCCTGTCGGGTTACTGCCAGTGTGTTTTCACAGGAGGAAATCCCATCTGTAGCTCAGTATCACAAACAACTGTTGACTTAACAAAAACAAAACAATGCGTAAAGCCATTTTATTGATATTACATGATGCATAGAGTATTATGTTTTAAAGAACGGGCGGCGGAAATGAACAATAGAAATGTGCGTGAAAATAATGCAGGCACATTTGTAGGCTACATAGCATCTAAGAGTCCATGCACGCACATGCACATATATAATGTAAAAACAAATGCACATACATACAGTAAGTGCAGTACAGTGTGCGTACACACACACACACACACACACACACACACAGTAGACATGTCTACAAACTGTCCTGATGTGCAGCACAACGGTTCTCACAGATAAAGATATTTACTATAAGACCGTCATTTGCACCCGTCATAATATGTTAACAAATACAAGTTCAGATGATATTCGCAGCAACTTTTAGAAGTCTCAACTTACCACTTGTCTCTGAATGTTAGGTTTCTTCAGGAGTCTGGAGAGTCTGCCTGCATCTGTGTGAACAAAACAGCAGGGACTTCCTGTATTCCTGCTTTGACTGCACTTTCTGAAACATGTATGTTTTATAGCCAAAGCTTCTGGCTCATACAGTTGTGTCTGTGTGTGTGTGTGTGTGTGCCCTCAGACGGTTAAAAGATCATGCTGATGTATCTCCGTGTGGCACGCTTCATATTCGTCCGCCCGCTTTACAGGTTGTGGACACTTGTTCACAACCAGTTGCCTCCTCGCTGTGGATCGCGCATAATTCTTACCAGTCGTCTCCTTTTTTGTTAGATTTAGTTTCACGTCATCCGTCCGTATTCAAGTCTCACTCATAATTTAGACCATCAAGGCTCAGAGTGTGGACAGCCCAGAGCCCAGCAGTGCGACTGAGCCCAGAAGAAATGTCAGGGATTTCACACACTGCAGTCCAGACTACAACCTTCGATCCATGGGGGTTATAAATCAAAGCAGGTGGTTTCCTCCCCAAAAACCTCTCCACAGGATAGAGTGCTTGGAGGCAGTAGGTTATGAGCGAGCGATGATAAAAGTATGGCCATAAATCAATTCTTCATCCTTATCAAAGGCATATTTCAATCTCTGTATGTACCGTTTAACTAGCATGCTAGTAAAAAAAAAAAAAAAAGGGGGGAAAAGACAGAAAGAGAAGGAACTTCCATCTGTGTGTGGAAAGAAGACAGGATCTGGGATCTGAGGCCTGACGAGAATACGCCCTCAGCCATGCATCTGTACAGTATTCAAAGACATGTTCAGACAGTATGCTAGCAGGGGGAAATCCCCCCAATACAGGGGCCTTTATCTCTCCTCACATACTCTGCTTAATGAACTCTGCTGCATGTAATGGCACATACAGGAGCCGTGTTGGAGGTGCTTTGCCTCTGTCTTTCATCCATGTTTGTATTTGATCTGTGCCTGCCAGATCATTATATTGCAGGGAGAGTTGTTTATTTGAGGTCTTGCCTTTTTGGTAGTGGATGCGTTGCCCTCCTCCTTTTTCTTTCTTCATATAGTAAGAATGCGCCTCCTACAGAAGTCAGATTTGTGAAATAAAACAAACGAAAGAAGATTTGTAATGTGTTGATGTGAACCGCAATCAATAGATCTTTTCATGACGCCTCCAGACGGTATTAAAACATGTTTCGTATCAGCTACAAGAGAACTTTGTCCATTCGACCCCCCCCCCCCCCCCCCCCCTCCCCAAATTTCACACGCCAGCTTACTCCAAGTAAAAGACATGTACATGCACTGAATCTCATTTTTTTTGGGTGCATCAACAAATGGAAATGATTGTGCACAGAAATGAGATATTGCCAAACATTTCAGAGATTTTTCGTGCGTGCACATTTCATATTTTCAAAGAGGTTTTGGTAAAGAAATTAAATCTTTTTTTAACAGTCAAAGCAATTAATCCTCTGAAACAGACTCCATTCCTGTGGGCTTCAGATTCAAACATTCTACTGAAGCTGATCTAAAAAAAAAAAAAGTATTATTACTAGCTTCTGCATTTATTTGATGTCTGACAACTACTCACACAAAGACATATATTGCACTTGACTTCAATGCAGTTCAAAGCAAAACATGTATTTCTTTCGCGCTTACAGTGCTTTTAATACTCCTCACGCAGATCAAAGCAGAAAAGTTCAATCTTAACTTTGGTCAAACTCAAATTCCAATATACCCGCAGGCATGTAAACAAGATTTGCTTTGTTTGTGTAATGCACCTTACGCTACATCAAGTTAGAAATCAGCCACTCTGGACCAACCGCTGCTGCTGTAGCGAGCTCCCACTTCCTGTCGTACCTCTGTGAATGAACGCCGTGATATTTAAGAGCCATGAAGATAAAGGCACATGGGCAAATAGCTAATACCGTGAAGCAGTTTACTGGCTGTTGGACCGTGCTCTCTCGGGGGGGGGGGGGGGGGGGGCTTTGATGTACCGACACACAAACCTTTATGGCTGCTGGTGGAGACAACACCGTAGTCAACCCACGCTTCAGGAGCCCGAGCTGAACTGTTTGCGCTCTTGCTCGTAAATCGATGTGTGTAACGAAGGTAACAATGAAGCTGCTTTAGCCGAGCTGTCCGAGCTGTCTGTTCCATTCAGAGTTGACAGATGAGGAGGTTGTGGAGCCGCAGCCCCGGCTCTCTTGGCCCTACCTGTGCAGGAGAAGCCTCTCCCTCTGATGTCTGTCTGTAAATTGACTTGCCTTTTCAGGCTTTGACCCTGATGTCTGATGTAAGACCCAGACACCCACACATCAAAGGGAGCTGGGGGGTGGGAGAATGGATTTCTATTTTGGAAGAAATATTGACTTTAGGCACTAAAGTGATGAGGCATCCAGCTTTCCGTATCCTATGTGATATTACAGAATCTAAAAATGGATTTTTTTTTCTTCTCTAAATCAAACCGTCATGAACTATCATGATGTAGTTGAAGTCTTTTTGGATCTGTTTTGCATTATTCTGCAATTTTCCCCTGGATGGATATAAGATCACGTCTAATAATGGGCTCATTATGGCTTTATATGCTCTGAACCAGATGGGGAGAATGTTTTAAAATTATATTATTATATTTATTATGATGCAATCTATTGCAAATTCATCTGTTTACTAAATCTTTTTTTTTTTTATATGGAAATTGTGAAAAATGTCCAGTTTCCAAAGCCGAAGATGACATCTTGCTTACTTTTGTACCAAACGTGACCACATTTAATGGTTACAATGAGGTATAACTGAAAGAAGAAGCAAATCATTACATCAAAGCCCGGGGTGTCAAACTCATTTAAGTTCAGGGGCCACATGCAGCACAATTTGATCTCAAGTGGGCCGGACTGGACCCTCTGGCGGGCCGGTTTTGGCCCCCGGGCCGCATGTTTGACACCCCTGATTTAAGCAGTAGTGGTAAGTATTAGCAAGTAGTAATACAACAAAGAAATACTCCATTACAAGTGCAGAAGTATCAAAAGCAAAAGTACTCATTATGCAGTTTGTTTGTATGATATCATTATATATTTTATTACTGGATTGTTATTACTGATGCACTGATCATGTGTCTTGCATCTTGTGACTATAGCTTTCAGAGTTACTTGTTCTACTTCTTTACTTTACTAGTGCTTGGGTAAATGTACTTTACAGTAATCCTCACGCAGTCCTTAATTTATGAATGAGTTCAGATGCACTTCAAACTTCGTCCTTAAGTGGAGGGATTTGGAGTTTGTCTGGATCCTGCAGCCCAGTATCAACAAACGGGACGCAGCTGCAGTCACTAGAGACGGGGGCCACCTGCTGCTCATGCTGCAGGCCCATTCTGCTGCAGGACAAACATACCTGCACAAGTTTGGGACCGGAGCACAGAACCAGTTCTTCAGGCTGACAGGTGCTGATTTTACTGATAGCTTAAGTCGGAACAAGTATCGGCTTCGCTGGATTCCAGTAAAGGACTCTGGTGAGAGGTGCTGTGGTGAGTCACACACTCTGCCAGTAAACACTGAACCCAGTAGTTTACTCCTTTTTCCATATACAGTTAAACAGCACTTTGTTTTATTTAAGCGCAAGTCATCACATGTTTTATATATGGCAACGATTTTACGACAAATAACGTGTCGAGTGTATTTGTGCAGCACGTTTAAAAACAACCACGTTAAAGTGAACAGAGAGTAAAATATCATGACTAAAAACAATATAGATTGCAATGGAAAAATACAAATTAATATTCTAATTTGTGCACGAATCGAAAACAGAATCAAACTTGTAAGAGCAGTTTATAAATAAATAAATAAAAGAGATGCCTTTTCCAAAAACTAACAATTCTCTTTGCAGTAATGTCTGACGAATCACCTGAACCAGTTTTAAAGAGTAATTAAAAGAAGTGGGGAGACTACACACACACACACACACACACACACACACACACACACACACACACACACACACACACACACACACACACACACACACACTGGTAGAAGATAACACTAAAGCTCCTGATGACGAGAGTTTACTCGCACACACATCTAATGGCACGACCAAAGCTCCCGATGATCTTTGTTGTGAAAAGATAGCTGAGACTCTAGAGCCATCTTCAAGGTTCAGTCAGCCGCTGTGCTCAGAGAGGAGTTTGCGGGATGGAAAAGCATTTAAGATGGATTCACAGTGGGGATCTCCGCAAAGCACGCTCAGAAGACAGAAAAAACCCAGCATTATACAGCTTTCTTTGAAGAGTGGGAAATACCAGTTGTTATGTTTCCCCAAAATAAGCAGCGCAGCACACTGTGGGTTTGTACCTTCAATTTTTCTCCTTGTCCAAATAAAACTAAACATGGGGGGGGGGGGGGGAGACTCAAACACTCATCCATGCGTGAACACACAGGAAAACTCTTTTTGGATGCAGGGGAGCGCTGTACACATGAGAAAAGCCTCAGTGATTTACTGTTCTTGTACACGCGTACACACACTACACACACATGGCAAACCACTTCCTAACCCTTTACCACTAACTAGAGTGTTGCAGTCTGAGAGTTATGTCCCTCCTCTGACTGCTCTTCTCGTAATCGTCGGCTGGCTGCGGCCTCAGCCACAACGCTGCCTTGCTCAGGAGCCTCCGGGAAGAAGAAGAAGAAAACCCAGCCAGCCAGCCACCTGTGTGAGGTGGGCTGGCTGGCCTGGTGCCAGAACAGAAAACAGATATGAAAAGCTAGTACCTGTGAAGGAGTCACACTCTAGTGCAAGCCATACACACCAACACACGCGCGCACACACACACACACACACACACACACACACACACACACACACACACACACACACACAAGAGGAAGGATAATTCCCTTGGCCACATGAAAGCGGGAGGCGGTGGGCAGAACGCCAGGCAGCGCTACCTGGAGACAAAGGAGCAGCACCTCTGGGGGGGTTTGATGTTCATCTGGGATTCAACATGCTGATGGATCCTGCCTGTGAGGGGGAGAGGCTGTGTGTGTGTGTGTGTGTGTGTGTGTGTGTGTGTGTGTGTACGCAGATGAATATATTTGAGCCTGCAAGCGTTGTGTGCTCCCAGCATGCTGCAGCTCCGTAGTCTGCAATTAATCTCTCCGACATCAGGCCTTCCCCCAGAGGGGGCAGATTTCTCTCTGCTGCTACTGATCTCCGCCGCACAGCAGGCCCGGGGGCGTGTGGGCGGTCTGGGAGCTCACCCAGTCTACTCAGGCAGGACGGGATCCACCTGAGACGTGAGCGACGGCACAGCTCACCTGGCTTGGCAGGGTAGATAGTGCGATGTAAGATGATCTGTGATCGTCGGCTAATTAAGCGTAAGAAAGCACTTTAAGTAATCATGACATGTTTACTTTCCTCGTCGTTTTCTTCCCCTCAAAGCTATTTGTCATTTCTAACGATCCGTCTTTCTAACTGACCTTCCTCGGTTACATTTAAAGTTTTATTTGTGAGCCGCAAATACATTGTTGTCGTGTGAAAACTTTTTTCTCTCTGAAAGCACGACTTCTTCTTCTTCTTCTTCTTCTTCTTTCTTTTTTTAGGATCTAAGTCGAACCGTGTGAGGTTTGTGCTTTGATGACGATACATTTTGACATTATCCGATGGGTTTTAAAAAGGCTTTTACAAGCGACTCCAGTTTGATGTCTCAACTCTTCGCTTCGTCTCCAGATGATCTGACAACACGAGAACCAGCAGGAATGGAGGAACAACGTTTCCAAACCTCAGCAATGAAAGATAAATGTGAAATGTAGCTGGAGGTATTTGTACTGGATATGTTATCTGTTATGTTTTAAACATGTACACAAGTAGAAGGTTTAAATGAGATCACAACCTTCCCCGGGCCCAAACTGACTTTATTTGTCAATTGCCAGAAGATTAATCTGCAACTATTTTGATAATGAACTAATTATTTAAGTAAAATTTTAAAGCAAAGAAATCCCACAAAAATGATGATTCTTCCATTCTAGTAAATATTAAATATTAAATGAATCTGATGACAGATGACAAAAAGAAATCTTTGCAGCTCTCCTCTTGTTTTCATGGTCACTAACATCCCATAATCAACTTTCCACAAGCTGAAAATCAAGTGAAATCTGATTGTATCCCCCTTCTTTGGGGAAACTTTAGCGTTATGGATGAGAAGTGACCTTTTCAGAGTTACATAACCCCCTAACAACAACAACAACAACAACAACAACAACAACAACAACAACAGAAAGATGCTCTGCAACACTTCCTGTTGGTTCTGTCCTGTGCAGCTGACTGATGGCACCGGTGCTGCTGCTGCTGCTGTTCCCGCCGGTGCCAGATAATCCCGTGTTTATGTTTGCATGTGTATACTGAAACATGCACAGTGTCACTCCTCATCAGCACAAAGGACCTGTGATGTGAGGATTACCACATAGAAGCCACGCTGCGCTTTTGGTTTCATGCGGTGTGACGACGGTTGGCTGCTGCGCACCACCAGCCTCTGTACTGTCCTAATGATGTTGTCTGAGCACTGAGGGGTGGGGATGTGTGTGGGGGGGGGGGGGGGGCGGTGCGGGATGAAATGTGGGAGGGGAGGGGGGGGGGGGGGGGGGTGTTACTTATCTCCACTGCTCCGCAGCATTTCTCTTAATTAAAACTCCTATCTGTGTCTTTGAAGTTCATAATGAGTCAGTTTGGTTACGTGAAGGAACGGGGAGAAAATAAGGCCAGGGATGATATTTATACGGTTACTTCTCCACCTCCCGGTTCCTCCCGGTTCCTCCCGACAACATATTAAACGCATGTTGGTGCGTGTTGTGCCAGGCAGCGAGTATGTAACGTGTTGTTGTGGAGTCTCTTCTTTTAGTCATTATTATGAAAACAAGCCAGAGGAGTGACGATGGAAGAAATGAGGCCGATAAAAAAAAAAAAAAAAAAAAAAGGAGCCAGTGCTGCTCATTTTTCATTATAGGATGTGAATGGGTTTAATCTTATCACTGGCTGCTCCTCACAGCTTGTGCTGATCTCTCTCTCTCACTGCACACTCCTGCTTTCACAGGCCTTTCAGATTACAGTCAAATATTACAGCCCGTGACCAATCTCCAATTAACCAAATGTTGGAGGGGTATAGTATCACCCTTGGCTCCTTTCATGCTCCTTTTAACGCCTTTTTTTTTTTCAAGGTTGCTTGAATATTTTTCACTTCTGTACTACGAAACGTCGTTTTGTTAATGCTTCCTTACTCCTCTCCGCACGGCACCAACACAAGCTTAACCTAAATAAATCAGTCTTCCTGTAATGTATTCTAAATCTGCTCGGAATTAATTGAACCTCAAAATTGTATTCCAATCAAGTGAATTACCGTTTTCAAAAGGCTGACCAAGAAATCTCAGCGTCTGTAATTGTCACAAACTACCAGGCGTTATCCGGGCGGTAAATGGGCTGAGCTTTTTTTGACGACATGGTCGACATGCTGGTTTACATGCATCTCCCTTTGTGTGAGTGTTGACGTGCTTTGGCAGTAGTGTCACTGTGATGTATCCCTTTCTCTCATCTGCATGCCTCAGCGTCGTGTCCATGTGCTGTCAGGGTTTGAAAGCGGATAGGGAAGTAATTAGAGGCTGAACATTATGGGTTGGAATAAATCACAGAAGATGCAAAACTGCTTTTTCCCACACTTGCCGTCGATGAACGGGTTGAAGCCTCCGAGACTGTTAATGTTTTATAAGTGCTTGTGATTAGTTGACCTGCACAATTCTGACAGTCGGCTGTGTGTTTTTCTTTTCCCGCTCACCATGAGATGAACCTCAGAGATGACCTGACGACCTCCTTTACTCCTTCACTCCTCCAGTTGCTAGAAGCTGGCATCTTCTTTGTTTTCTTCCGAGCTAAAGAAACCCGCATCTTGTCCAGATACGCTGCAACTCAAGATAGCATGTTATTTATATCTCCTTCTTTTCCTTGAGTCGAGAGAACTTCAAACGAACGCGCCGATGTTTGATGTCACCAGGGACAAATATTCGCAGCTGAGACTGATGTAAAGTTTCGGAGAAGGTACGATAAAAAGCTCTATGACGGCGACAACAACTCATCATATAGGGCACAACAGTGTCTTTGTGTTTTTAAAATGAGTTTAGATTCAACGGTGACGAAGCTGCACGTGCACCGTGTCGCTCTATGAAAGACCGACGCCGGTGGGAACGGAGACTGTGAGAGTGTTTCAGCTCTCTGGCATTAGCTCTCCTGAGTCGTGGTGGCTTTTGATTGCTGTTTTAATTGTTTTCCATGACTTTTCTTTCTCCTCTTCAAAGGCAGATTTGATCAGTTGCAACGGCCGGAGTTTCATATTTCAATTCTTGAAGCGATAATTCTGTGTCACGGTGCTGTAAATCTACAAACAGGCCATGAACAGCATGTGTCGACTGTTTTAATTACTCCTAATCAAACTCTGACTGAAGAAATTCAAAACACACTTTGCAAAGCTGTAAAGATGTTTCGTACGACTCATTATTTCTCCATAAAGCAGTATTAATAGACTTTTAGTTATTGATAGCATTGATGGGGAGTCATGCTTCTGGCCACTGGTCGGAAAAACACTTTTATTATTTACTTTAGTTTAGTTAGCACAACGTACTAATAGTTCTTTTAGGTCAGCTGCGCTTGCAAAAATGTCAAATCTGACTGTGTTTTTGTAATTTAGTGGCAAACATACAATTATATGTTTCAAATTAAGTTTCCGATACGTTAAACGTTTAATGACGTTTAGCTGTTCGCATAAATCCTACGTTACTTGTTCCTCCTTACGAACTGAAATCTGTTTCTTCTACGTTTGCTGTCTCAGAACACCGTCTCCATTTTACTTTTCTAATTAGTCGAACTGTCTTAGGAAATTTTTAAGTTGACGTTTTTTTTAACTTTTAAAAAAAAAAACCGAAACAATAAGCTGAAAGACGTTAAAATGCTCTGCGGTGATTTGTCACTATGAGCAACACGTTTCCCGTTGCACATCGTCATTTAAGCCTTTATTAGGATATAAATATAGAGTAACAACACTTTAATATTATCAACCAAATAAATAGAAAAACATGCCGGAGCAGAAGACATGTTTATCGCAGATATCTCAAAGGCCAGGGCTGCAGCCGATATCAGATGTTCCAGCACCTCTATTACTGACACACACAGCCAAGGGGCTGGAAATTGCCTTTCTGTGTCCAGAGGCAGAATTCACTGGAGCATCTTGAGAAAATGCATCTGTGAGGACACAGAAGTCCTCTTCAGGTCCAAACCTTTGATCCTTAAGAGACCCCTACCTTCCTTTTACCCCTCAGGTACAGGCATCAGTGTAATTGAAGATCATTACCAACCCACAATGCAACCCTCTCAGAGACCGTCTCCATAATGGAAATGATATGTGCGGTGCAGAGCAACACACAACAGCAGAAAATGGAAGCCGAGAGGGACGTATTCCAAATTGAAATGAAGTGGAAATACACTGTTCGTGGTGCCATTGGTTAGCCAAGGAGCCGAAACGAGCAAGATTACTGGCTTACATTTGTAGCTCCTCAGTGTTTTTGTTTTGTTTCGCTGAAGTGGGGTGCTATAGAGGGGGGGGGGGGGGGGGGGTTGTGTGTGCACTTCAAAAGAATTTGCAACAAACCTAATTCATCTGAAGCGTAGGATGAGCTGGTAAGAAAGATGAAAGATGAAAGTGAGTTGGCATGGAAACAGAAAGCACATCAGTGCTCGCTGGCACACAAAAGGGCTGCCTGTGTTGCATGTTGCATTTCTGCGGGAAGGGATCCAGATAGGCTTCAAGTGCTATCATGACCTTACAAACAAAATTAGCCAATTATGACTAACTAGGGTGCTCAATTTTCACTTTTTCTATGAGACCGTGCTTCTCATGTCTTTCTCTATTTTTACATGGGCCTATAATCTGGAGCGTAGAATCAACATGTTTGTTACACACCTTCGAGTATATTTCCTCCACGCTTGTTATGTTTCTGATCAACGTGAGAGAGCACGTTCAAGATTTCCAATCCGTGTTTCTCACTTTCTCTCGACCCCTGGCTGTCCCCCGTCTCCGTTGTCACGTTTCGTCTCATCGTAGACGCAGGTGAAGCATTAATTGGCGAGCAGTGAGAGCACGTACATCTTTTTTTTTTTTTCTCCATTTGATCTCAGGTAGGGGAATTCCACAAGTTGCTACTGCGCAGACCTCCAGTGCTGCTGTTGCTGCTACTGCACACACACACACACACACACACACACACACACACACACACACACACACACACACACACACACACACACACACACATGCATGCATAAAAACACGAGGAAAGTCAACAGAACATAAAGAACTGTGAAGATGTCAAAGAGAAAGTTTTTCTGCACACTACAGCAGCATTCACAGAACAAACACAGTCCAAGTAAGAAGAAGAAGAAGAAGAAGAAGAAGAAGAAAAGACAATTATAGCAGACAATCATTTCCAGAAAAAGCAAACATTGCACAACACTGTTGCCCCCAAACATCTGTGGTCAGAGCATTTGAAACAAAGAGGGGCCTCTAAACAGGTAAACCGCCAGGACACAGTGTTTACCATTTCATGTTCTCTCTGCGCGGAGGAGTTTGATCTTTTTCTCCTGTATATCCCGCAGTGTCACAAACACAATGCGGTGTCTCGTAGCTTCAAAGGCCCGTCGGTGGCAGGTTCAGGGGGAAAAGATCAAATATTCATTTCTAAGACACAGAGTGAAAATGAAAATGAAATACATTGGAAATAGGAAAATAACTGCTTGTGTCACTCGTGACAGGGACTCGCGGGAGAGGAAAAACCTTTGGGCTCTCCTTTTGTGGAAAGAAATGTGCATGTTTAATTTTTATTGTGGTCACGATTGCTGTTTCTTTCTTGAACTTTCGGGAGAGTTTCATCCCTTAAAACAAGTTCTTTGTTTGTCAGTCAGAGAAACAGACTGATTTTAATTATTTCTTCCATCTAAAAACCTTTTTCAGCCCTTTTTCTTTTTGAAAACTTTGGGGTTTCTCGCTCCTCACTGGAGCCAACTTTGTGTGTGAAAGATCGCAGGCTTGTTTTTGCCCCTTAATTAAAACTTTTCAGTTGTGTTGCTTGTTATGTTACCAAATGTTCTCATCATATCATCATATTAACCGGCTGTCCTCTCTTGGCTCACTTTTTGCTCTCTCCACACCAACACAACATCCCTCTGGGCCTCCGTGGCACGCCCAGCAAAGAGCTAATTGAATTAAACTGCATTAATATGACTTACTGTATGTCCTTCCAACCAAAGAAGAAGCTCTGCTCTCGAAAGCCCTCGTGTTTGTGATTACGTAGGATATTGATTCCAGCACTTTAAAGAGATGTGCCTTTTATCATATCATCCAAACGTCTCTCTCACGATTGCTTGTTTACAGCAAAAACCCTGTCTGAATCGTAAACACAGATAGCAAACACATGCATGCAAAATTCCCACAGCAATTTGAATACCAATCCTCCGCAAACACCCCTTTTTCTACTTTTTAACGCAGTTGTGGAGGAAGCGGCTTTAATCTTTCTCCTCTTAGAGGCGAGCCGGGTTGTCATCTAAAATCTGGGCGGGCTGCGAACCGATTGCAAGATGAGTGTTTCATCAATATAACAACAGGGCTGACCTCGTGAAGCCTCCCAAGTCAAACTTCACAGAGGGAGGAGGAGCTCCCTCCACTTCTGTTAAGTGTGTGAAGAGGTGGAGGGCTTTACTGGATTATTGTGATCCCTGCCTGGCTGGCGCAAAGGAGCGTCTGCGCTCAAAGTCAGGATACACGAGGAGGATTCGTCGCTGGCAGTGTGTTACTCGATGTCACTTTTCTTGTACATTTAGAATTTAAACCTGAGCATCATTGGCCGCAAGTGTGCTGCAGGATCTTATCAAATCCTGCAGCACAAAAGCAAACATCACACCAAACACCACCAACAGCCAGGCTTAAAATGACCTCTTTTTTTCTCAATGCCCCTTCTTCTCCTCTTCCTCATACTGCGCCACATCATCCTTCTCCCCTTTACATTTTGTGTATGTGTGGATGCATCTGATATGTGAGAGACTGCTCCAGCGGAGTAGAAAGCGGAAGGGAGACCAGCCGGCACATGTTGAAAGGCATGGCTGCTCTTTAATGTGGCTCCAGCTCAGGAGTCCTGGGCCTAATGAGGTGCCGTGGAGCTCTGCTGCTCCATCTCCCATCGCCTACACACCAGCAGCCCACAGACTGCCACCGCTGCACCGTTCAGGATCATTAAGGCGATGCTCCCAAATTCCTCCAGGGAGCCTGAAAGAAAAGACTAGAAAGAAAACCAAGATTGGCACGCGGGAGGAGTTTGGGTGTGAACTCCCCTCCAGTCGCCAGCAGTCACACCCTGCAGCCCACACACACACACGCACACACACACACACACTCATAGCGGACTCATTCTTGACCAACACTCAGCAGTAACTGCAGCATATGTCTATGCAGAGACAGCTGGCATCGTTCACCTCACTAAAGTTTAATTAAATTTCAGCAGGAACAGCGACTGATGTCATTTCGATTTGATGAATTCTGCTTCTGATTCTCTTTTTCTTATTCATTGTGGTTCCTTCTCATTCTTGGCCTGTTATTTAAGTAGGAAAAGAAACCAAAGTGTGTTGAAAGCCACCTTGATTTTAAGCAGCTTTGAGCAATTTAAAATGTAATTTGTGGGCATAAAGTTTGTGATTATTTTTGGAAAACTTTAATTTTCTCTACCCAAATGCACGGCTTACTGCCTTTTAGATGCTTTACTTGAGTTACACATGCTAATATGAGCTGATTCTGGAGCATTATGACGACTAGGGTCTGCAATTAATGCTTTATCTCATCATCAATTAATCTCTCTATTATTTTCTCAATTAATCTTTTAGTCTGAAGTATCTAATCCCATCACAAATTCAAAGAGTTCAAGGTGACGTCTCCAAATTGCTTGTTTTATCCAACCAACCATCCAAAACCGAGAGGAATTCACTTTACATTCACTTAAGATAAATAAAGATAAATCCTAACGATCAGATGGACTTCTTTTGATTGTTTTTTCTGTGTAACGTTTGTTTTTGGTAAAGCATAGTTACACAAAAGCTCACATGTGTTAACACATTTATAAGCAGGAGACAGTCGGTCCGATCTTTGCTTTCAAGAATCAAATAAGCATGCTTCATAAAGGAGTCAGCTGGAACAGATCCCAGTTCAGAAGCAGTTCTTTATACCCAACACACACATATTTAAATGTTCTACTTTCGATCATAACTGTGCTCATTACACAGAGACGACGATGTAAGAATCACGTAATGACTCTTCATTGACATAAACTGATCCAATGTCACGAGGTGTGAGGAGTTCACAAATACTTCTGAATGAAGAAGCGAGAGTCTGGACAGTTGCTGTGGATTACCACATGTATTACCTCCTAATAAAACAAATGGATCGGGTGCATCCAAACCACACACACCCCAGCTCGCTCACTTCGCTCTGCATCGGCCAATCGGTTCGCTGCGAGTGGGACCCAGATACCCCTCAAATAAAAACCTGTTTGCTATCTTGGCTCCAAAATGGTGCAACGAGCTCCCCGTTGATATCAGCTCAGCAGAAAGTCGTCACACCTTCCGTCGCAGACAGAAAACCCATCTGTGTTTCGACTGCACCTCGGCCAAAAATGAACACATTTCTGTACGTAGCACTTACTTTGGTTTGGCCCGTTTGAAGCTGATAGACTTTGAGGTTGTGTCCTCATGGTAAGTCGATTTGGACAAAAGCGTCGGCTAAATGAAATGTAATGTAAAGTTATACCCACAACAAGACTTCGCACGTCACCTTTTCTTTAGACTTATCTGTGGATTGTTACCATAACTTAATGTGTACACGACAATGGATACTCTACATGGCAGTGGGCTAAATAAAGAGGTGATAGATATGATTATGGAGTCGATGTAGATATTTCATTAAAAACAAGCAGGGCTATTACATACAACCCATTAAAACACAGTGTCTGCTCTATTAGCCTACAAATAATTGATAATAATAATTGATAAAAGATATAATATAGACAGAAACAAGATATTTAAACTTGCTCAGCCGTCACTGACTCACTGCGGAGTTGCCAGTTTTGGCGGTCTATCAGCGCTACATGGTGAATGTGCTCTTGGACGGGTGGATACGTGGTGGGCTAGTATATAAATAAATTAACTTAAGCTCATTAAAAATATGTTAACATAAGCATGCTTATGAATATGGACATTTGCTAAAAAATCATTTATGTCGCTAAATTTGAACATTAAAATTGGAGGATACTACGACCAACCTGGCACTTCATGCTCGCGTTAGCTTGGCTCCGGTCGACTCGTTTCACCATTACATGCTAGTTAGCGCGTCTTTCTACAGACGTAACATGGATCGATTTCTTTCGAATCGAGAGGAAGATGCTGGAGATGTGGTTTGTGGACAGACAACAGCTGCTCCCGTTATAAAAGAAAGGTACGAGCCATACAAGACGAGTAAAGGAAAATTCAAGACAAGTGGACAGAGGAGTTTGTATTTGTCCTCCTCGAGTCGAACCCTTCGTGCTTAATGTGCAAACAAACTGGTTTCAAGAGAAGTCATTTGGAGCCGCATTTCTAAACAACGCATCCAAAATTCAACGAAATTTACGCACCTGGAAGAGAAATTAGTAAAAGAATAGAGCAGCTTTCTTCTGTTTCTGAAAACAAAGGCTCAAACACAGGACGACTAACACATCTGAACGATTACCTGAGGCATCTTTTGAGATCGCATGGATTTTGGTTCGGGCAAAAAAACTTCTCAGTCCTGTCAATGTAGCTCTCACGTAAAGAATAGTGAAGACCACTGGTTTAGACGATTCATTTTAGTGGCGTCTGCACATTCTGCTTTAAGTACTTCTTCCTCTTAAGTTTCACCAAAAAACAAACTGCACTTTCATGCATTATAATATAAATCTAAAATAAAGTAAATAATGATTGCACCATCAACTCTGCATAACTTAACACATATCCTGATAATAACAGCAGTTCCAACATCAAAGTGTTGCAATGGAAAAAGTAAAAAAAAATCCCGGGCAGGAAATATTGGTGCAGTTGCGTGTATGTCTGTATATGCATGTGATGCTGCTGCTGCTGCTGCTGCTGCTGCTGTGTGTGACAGTGCCATACCGCCCAACGAACAGGATGAATAATCCCCAACACCATCAAAGGATCCTCAAGTAGGGAGCTCAGGCCATGACAGCGGCACATACAACGAGTCTCCTAGCCTGTCTCATACCCCCTGGGGACAGCGGAGGCCGAGGAGAAAGGGGAGAGAAATAGAGAAATGAGGAAAATGACAGGAGAAGAGAAGGGGAAGGAGCTGAGAGGGGAAATTGGAAATGAGGAGAAAAATAGAAGGAGAGTTGCTGGTTGAGGAGGAGAGATAATGTGAGCTGCGGTAAGTTCAAGAGCATTTAAGAACTTGTCCTTTTGGGTGATGGAGACAAAGTGCAGCTGATAGTTTGTCTCAACCTCGGGGAGCGTGGACATAACATGCAGTGTTGACGCGCCACTCGCTCTACACGAGGACGACCAGCCTGTCACGCCTGAAGTTCAACGTTTATGAGTGAGCAGTGGCAAATAAATATTTTAATTTTACAGACCAAAATGACACGTTTGTCTCAGTTACATTCGCATATGACTTGAACGCCTCACGACACCCTCTACCCTGGATTCCAATAATAAGTTCAAACTTGAACAAAAAACTTGAAATGGAGGAGCAACAGCAAAGAGAACCTCATTCCAGCGTCCGTGCACATGCACATGCAGTACGTGTTGCACAGTAAGCACAGAGTAGATGTCATGCTACTGTATATGACAGTCACAGACACATCATTGTTCTGATGCGTCTGGTAATTAGGCCGACGACAGGCTGCAACAATCCCATAAACTGTGAGAGCAAAGGAGTAAAGGCCTATTAAGGAGTCATTTGCCCCACTGTGTTGTGCCTCTCCCCCCCCCCCCTTTAATAATGATCACATCTTTTCTTTCTGACGTCCCCCGTCTCTGTATGCTTCAAATACGCTCCGCTCCTCTCCTCTCGTCTTGGCATCAGTGCGTTGCTGGCCCGTCTGACGGGGAAACACAGTAGAGCACAGCTGGCTCGATGCCCACAGATAGAGCAACTCCCGAGCGTCCTCACACTATCGCCTCAGATCCCTTGCCAATTCTCCTGCCCCGCCTCGTAGGTCAACCTTGGCTGCTCTCTACACCCTCGCGCTCCGTCCCCTGAGGAGATGCCCAGCCCACCACCCGTGCCACAGACCCTCCTGCCTTTCCCCGCCAGCCAAAGAGGACACAGTGCAGTGTTTTTGGTTAAGAGATGGACATGTAATTAACCTTGGACCATGGGTGTTTTTTTACTTTGTGTCAAGGCTCTCGGAGAGGTACTGAAGGCAGTTTAGCCGACAGTTAAGAATGTTAGCGGGGGGGGGCGTAGCTAATGAAAAAGCCATCCATTAACCTTTGAGGCTCGCCAGCTCACTCTGCCCGGGTTTCTGGATGGATCTCAGCACTGTACACTGAAGATGGAAATGATGCATGTTTATACTTGCAACAGTTAGACGATGGACAGAAAATGCATCTGTAACTGTTTTTGATAATATATTTATTTTTCAACCCAAACTTTAATGACCGTACTGTAGGGGTTGTGACTTGTCAATCTGGAGGGAAACAGGAAGTAGTTTGACGTCGGTGTCAGGAGTCTACGATTAGTTCCAAGTATTGTAACACTGATGATGAAGGTACCCAAACTTTTACAAAGCAGTCCTTTTAACCCAAGCCATGATCTTTCCTGAACCCTATCCAAGCTGCTTCTGTACCCAAACCTTATCCGTAGCTGTGTGACATCAGTTCGTATGAGTCCTTAGACGAACTACATGTTCTGTGGTTTCATTTGGATTACTTTTATGGACATGTATCACAAGTTTCGGACATTTCAAAGACAAAATGATTGACCGACAGATCAATAATGAAAACAATCATTAGCTGCAGCCTCATTTGATGCTGTATCTGGGAATAAAAGCTCATTACAGACGACACCCACGGTTCCCGTTCACCTTTTGCTCACTGAGAGGCCCGTGAATCGTCTGAGAAGGTGTCACAGTTAAAATTAGATTTGCACAGTCATACGGCTCAAACGCTGCTTCTAATATAAAGATAGTTCTCATCACGTGACCCCCCCCCTCTCTAAGCCGTCCCTCCCCCAATGTGCCAGTTCTGCGACATTGTTCATCAGCAATTACATAAAGCCCTTACAGCCGCTGTCGATGTTCGGCAGCATCTATTCACATGCAGATGTTACTAAATCCTCTTCTTGTTTTATTCCGGGGATGGCTCATTTTATTTTGGCTCCACCCCCTCCTGCAGCTCCGTGTGTGTGTGTGTGTGTGTGTGTGTGTGTGTGTGTGTGTGTGTGTGTGTGTGTGTGTGTGTGTGTGTGTGTGTGTTCTTATTTGCGTTTATGGGCAAAAAAAAAGGTTAAGCCCAAATTTGGACGGTACAGAAATGCTAATTGGTTGCATGGTGTATATAATCAACCCCTGCACGCTCTGGGGGACTGTATAGATGACGACTGATACATATTTTATTGTAGGCGTGTAGCTGTACGTACAGCATCCCCCTCTCGCTCCATGTCTCCCTTTTCAAAAAAGAAATCAGTCGAACAATAGCCCTGATATCTTTTCTCTGCGCTCATCCATTGCTCCCTCTTTCCCGTCTCATTCTCTGCTATCACATCCTTAAAAAGAGGCTCACAGCTGCCCTATCAGCAGGGGCTCCCTTTCATCATATGCTGAATCCATTGCTCACCATTTTTCCTCTTTCATCACCCTCACAATAAGTCAGGAATCACGGCGACATTACGCAACACGCTGTAACACTATTACCTCATTGTCACATTTTAGCGTCGTCGTGAAGGCGGGCACAGTGTCTTCCAAAACTGTATTCCAACAAATTCAAATGTCCCCTCGCACGGGAGAGGGACCCGCCGTGACTTCCTTCCTCTGCTAAGACAACCGAGTCACACTGTGGCTGCTTGGCCATCTCTAATTATTTCATGCCCCTTGGTTCTGCGTGTACAGGACGGCACGGCATAGTGTTGGAAAAGAATGAGGGTGATTGACAGCCAGGCTCCATCCCACAGGAACTCATTAGGCTTCCTGACTAAAAGCTAGTGGGCACGCTCGTGCTGCTCCTGCCTCCTTCTTCCTTTGGTCCTCCTTTTAGTCCTACATTCAGTAAGTTGGAAAAAGAAATGTCTGAACTCAGCTGCGAGCAGAGACTGAACTTACTGTGCTCTTATCTCATCTGATCTGAGGATCAGCTCAGAATAAAAACATTTTTTTGGGCTCTTGCGCTCTTTCATTTTGAGTTTCTTTTTCTCTGTGAGGGTTTCTCTGCTCATCTCAGCCCCTATGACTCTTTTGCATTTCGGTTTTAGAGTGTTCTCTCTCTTGCGTTCTCTTTCTATTTCTCTTTGGCCCTCTTTTCTCTCCCTCTCCCCGGGTGATACAAGGCAGTGGTGCGGGTTCTAAGAACCCCTTGAAGTGTTGGCTGCTCTGAGAGCACTTTAAAAGGCCATTTCATCATGTTCATGAAGCAGCACTTGAGACCAAACTCAAATATGACTTATGTGAAACTAGCATAAACTCCCTGGAAAGTTTTGTTGCACCCTTATAGTTGCGTACCACTTTTCCGTGCTCTCGCTGCTTGTCTGTAGTCCTGTCAGTCGGTGTTCTGATCTTCAGATCTCCTCGCATGTACATAATGTTTCTAGCTCATGAAAAGGAAAAGTGAGTCACTGCATGCTAATAGATGTTAATTATGTTGAATTGTTTCCCTGATCTGAGCTTTTTGGTTTCCAGAACTATTCAATTGCAGGCCTCAAACACCACGTTTCCTCCACAAAATTGCTGCCAAAGAGTGTGTGTGTGGGGGGGGGGGGGGGGTTGCAAAGACACCTACTTTTAGTCATTTGGTGTCCAGACTTCAGTGGGCTTTGTGGAGTGGCAATTATGACATGCCAATTAGACAGAGATAGAAAGATGGATGTGCAGCTCTCCGGTTTATAATCCGCTCCCAAACTGGGAAATCTACAGACAGAGTGCATCAGATTTGATTCACTCACTGCCCTTCATTTAACACATCTGGTACCACACACGGGCAGGAATGGCACACACACACACACACACACACACACACACACACACACACACACACTCATGGATAATAGGGAAGAGGAGGGCAGGCGTCTAAATTGTTTATTGATCCAAGAATGTATTAAAATACATTTCACTATTCTGCAAAATCCTAATTTGAGTTGAATAAAATGAAGTAGATCCAATTGTGTTTTATTCCAATTTCCAGAAAAGGTTTTTACACAATTTGCATCTAAAGCACAGAATTCATTTCTGCAGATCTGTGACAGTCCGTGCTGCGTAAACGTCGTCATCCCTCCTACGACTCGCATGCTCACGAACCGTTGTGTTTCTGGCCACCTGGCGAATGTTTGGACTTCTTTGAACTCTGTTTTTAGTCTCTACCTGCTCAAGAGAGAAAGTTCTTCAAAACAATAAAGTTGTGGGCGGGAAAACTAAAGCAATGAAGTGAAAGACGCTGTGACGCTCTGTGGTGCTGATCACTACGAGCGACCACTTTCACACAGATCATGTGATCTCTTGTTAATACTTTACATGTTAAATTATATTGAATATATTTTGTTTCAGTACGAAATATTTCAAATTTAAAGAAGCAAAATGCTCTTAACGTGTTCTTTGGTGACTTTAAATGAGTTATTTCTCCTGTCTGAGCAAAGAGTTTGACATAGATTGTTAAATTAATTAGTTTAATTAATTAATTTACCGCTGCCATGACACACACACACACACACACACACACACACACGTTCACCATCTTGTCTGTAGATGCATTGCGTATTATTTAAACAACATTTGTGTTGTTTGAATTTACATTGACCCGGCTCCCTTCACTAAAGCTGTTTGCTGTTATCCGTCTCCCAATTAGCTCGCAAACACATTTGAGCGAGTTCTCATTTGAACTCGTGCAATTCATTGTAGACAATTACTTCTTCTACTCGCAGTGTAGTACCAAGGCTTTAAGGCTCAACAGCTTGTTGTGGGAGCCGGGGTAAATACAGTGCTGTTTGAGGAAATGTTGACGGTGAAATCGTGCAGTTTCATCTGCGATTACCATTATTTACAACAATGTTTGTCCTGGGTTTAACTGTAAGAAATTAATGATGGATTCTACGGGGCCATAAACACCATCTTTTCTTTTTTTTTGTTGGGTGCCAAGCCAGTGGTTAAATATGAATTAAGAAGAAAGCAGAAGATTAATAGTGTCTGTATCGCTCTCAAATCCCCAATGCTTTATGTTGTGTTTGATGTCTCAAGTGAAGAGCTCATTCACACTAAAATCAAAGAGCTGTCATCTTGGTTGCAGTAAGAGCAGATAATATCACGCTGCAGGGACTTTGGGCATTGGTTAGTTTTCAAGCTGTTGGGGAAACTTTGCTGTTGCTGACCAACATCTTTACACCACGAGGAGTCCTTTATAACTTACAGGACTCCATATATGCAAACATGGTACCTTCAAATACTACAAATCACTTAATTAAAAGGACGGATGACTTTACACAGACTGCTCATTCATCGTTCCTTCACTGCTTCTTCTGACTCCTGGGAAATCTGTGCTCAGTGACTCATCTCACACAGTTTAGTTTAGTTTGAAGTAAATTCCTTATTGTTTTAAAACTAATTGCATGCTCCGCTGAATGACTCACTCGGACGCATTTCTTAAAGCATAGGTCTTCAAACAGGGGGTCCGCGGAGGTACTGCAGGGGGGGGGGGGGGGGGGGGGGGGGGGGGGGGGGGTCGCAAAATTGTTTGTAGATAAAGCAATTTTAGTTTTAATTTTTTTTGCTTTGCGCATTCACATTCCCTCCTCCGCTGTGGGTGGGACTTTGCTCCCGACACACACCTACAGTCAGAGACAGAGTGGAGGAAAGGAGAGGGGTGAACTAAAAGACCCCCCCCCCCCCTCCACCACCACCAATATATACAGTAGGGGGTCCCTGCTCCATGCTACACCAGTTTGGGGGTCCTAGGCCTGAAAAACGTTGAAGACCCCTGTCTTAAAGCAAGACTTCACCCACAAAATGATCATTTGCATATCTATTACTCACCCTGTGTTACCTTTTCTAGTTCGTGAAGAAAACTTTTCTCGCGCACCCTCCACAGTTTTTGCAATCGCTCCTCTTCCTGCATTGAAAATTGATAGAAGTTTATATGTTTTCCCCCTTTTAAATAAATAGTTGCACAGAAAATAGCCTTCCAACAGTGCATTTAAATGCTAAATTATACCAGGTGACCCATTTTAGTGAGAACTCTTGTGACGTCGAGGAGCAGGATGTGGTCGTGGCAGATGTGCGAAGTGTTACAGGAGCGTATTGCGTGAGTCTTCACTTATATTACGCATGTAAAAAGCCGTGGAGGAAACCCACACACCACCACATGAGAGTAATGAGATGAGACAAACACAAACCACCAGCAGCAACAGAAAGAAAACCTTAAGTCCTGTCAGATGTCATGACGAGGCCGCTCAATGTAAACAAACAGTGACTTGTGTGTGTGTGTGTGTGTGATGGAAAGAGAGAGAGAGAGTGTATTGCTGTAATCGTGTGCAACCATGGATTTTAATTATGCTGCACCCAGACTGCCTCCACCAATCAGATTCCTTTCTCTGGCACACTTCAGGGTGACCTCAAAGGAGCAAAAAACAAATGCTGGGCAAACAAACCAGCCCTGATGAGAAGCTACTGAGCCAGTCCTGTCGTAGCAGCAACAGAGCTGTCAAGAGGCTTTTTGGAACAGACCCCCCCCCCCCATTCCTTCACGCTTTCCCCTTTTAGATTTTCCTCCATGGATTTTGTTTTTAACCCCAATTTTTTTTATCCTCTCCTGCCTTTTTACTTCCCTCTCCTCTTTTGACTCCCGCTCCACATCCATCGCGGTTGCATTCTGGCTCCCTCCCTCCTTCGCTCCCTCCGTGTCACTCGGCCCATCTGGGCTGTCTGGTGGAGTTGGAAACATCGGTCCCTGTCAGGGGAGCTCAGTGGGGCCCTGTTGAAGACACAAAGGGCGGATTACTGCAGCTGCCAGTCACACTAAGACCCACACAGCAGCTCTTCGGAGTCTATTCCAGTGTCCTCAACCCTCACACCCAGCCCTATCACAAAGGGACATCATTAGCTCCGACACAAAGGATCTCCCCTGCTCACCCCGTCTTAAGCAACACCGCAATCAGGCCCACAAATAGTGTGATTAGTCAAGATAATATGCGTGTGTAATGTATGCTAAGGCAGTGTCGTCTGCTCAAAGTAGGAAGGGAACGATGCGGGGCTTTGTTTTTGAGGAGCATCTTTCACATCGTGTCCACTCACGATGAGTATTCTTAGTGTTCGTCTTACTTTTACAACATGTAGTTGTTTTGTTTTGTGCATGATGCGCCCGTAAACACACTTTTAGGGAAGCAGTCGTACATTAAAAGCGTAAATACAGATAACGTACAAAAGTCCGTAATCAATAAATACAAACGCTTTATGTTTTATTTTCCCATGTTTTGTTCCCTTTCCTTTAAATAATCTTAAATAATCTTTGAGTGTCAGAGGATTACAAATGAAAGGTTGTATTATCTATTAAGCAGTTTTTAATTATGAATCAAAAAGGTGTGTTTTAATTGGACTTTTCAGGAGAATTTCACTCCATGTTTTGATCTTCGGCATCTGTTGAAAATATGTTTTTGTCTGAGAAATCATTACATTTGATCTTAATTGCGAGAACAAAGAACCCCCCCCCCCCCCCCCCCCCCCCCCACCACCCATCACTCTCACACCATCAAACAACCGCAATTCGCATAGTTTCCTTTCTCTTAAATAATGATTTCTCACATAATTGAGAAGAAACAGTTGTGCGAAGTTGTGTTGGACTCCAGATTAATTTCATTTTCACCCACTGTGAGTCCGGCCCCGCTCCCCTCTGACGGATCATGCTGAGCATCTGGCTGGATCCGCTAATGCACCGAAGCCAAGCAGCACTCAGGGTGCCTAAAACACATATTCGCTTCTCCAACTCATGCTGGGACGCCAGCACGGACCTGCCTGGTCGTAGCGCTGGCTACAGACTGTAACTAATAATCTCCATTCACGTAGTTTGGCCAGTAAACAACACTGAATTCCAAACAAGGTGCACCGCGTTCTCTCTATCAGAGGAACTTAAACATATCTTCTTCTGTCTTGGTTCATGTTATTCCACATGACGAGGATCAAAGGGTCGACAGCACAGGTGCCAATAACCTCAAAAACATATTGATATTATAGCGCTATGTCTCTCTGATAGGATGTTACACTTTCTCCGGGTGTCTACTGGATCTTAAAGGAATAGTTTAAGATTTGTTTTTGCGAAATTCACTTAATCGCCGTCTGTTAAATGTAAACCAGCCAGCAGCCTGATAGTTTAGCTCACTTTAAAGACTGGGCAACTGGGGAAAACAAAAGGTCAAAAGGTAACTAAATCTGTCAGCACCTCTAACGCTCACTTATTAACAAGATATATCTGCTTTATTTAATCTAGATGAAAACTGAAGTGTGGAAACAAACGTTTGCCGTTTTACGTGGGGGTTTTGTGCCGGCTGCTGGATGTACTTTTTATATTTAACCTGCTAACACAACAGAAGGTATTGTCTCTCCACTAGAAACTTCCTAAAATGTTGAACTACTCCTTTAAATACCACGATGGACACCACTTACTTCATTTTTTTACAGAAATTGTGGAAGGAAAACGTCTGCAATGACTTTCATTTGCCATAAACTCTCCTATGTTGCCTGCTGAAGTGACGTTGAACATCTTCCCCTTTAATAGTTTGATGATAAACTAGAGTTTTCCATATCAGTTGTTTTGTCATTGACCTGAGGAATTCTCATAACCTGACAACAAGCCTTTGAATGTGTTGGATTAAAGCAAAGGAACGATATAAAACGAAGGCTCAAAGGCTCGATAAAGAGGTTGGGAATGCCTTTTAAGTCTGAACCTGGACCAGTGGTGTTCTACAAAGAGAGGAAACTTTCACATGTTTTATGTGGTTGCGGTGGGAGGGATTTCTATCTACGGAAATGTGTGAACATTTTAAGTGTCATCTCCGGTGGATTGGCCTCTCTTATATCATTGCTTTCTCTCTCGCCTCCATGTGTGTGTCTTTGTTTTTGCATCTTTGCCTGAGAAAGTGTGTGTGTGTGTGTGTGTCCCCTCCAGCACTGGCATTCGCAGACTAATCAAGCGTCTCCGTGTTGAACGTACTGGATGGAGATGAAGACGTTAGAAATGCAAAGGGGGCGGCTTGTTTATGAGCATCCCTCCAAGTGAAAGCCGGGGCAAGTCGAGTGATTCAGAACAGGGCGAATGACATAAACAGCAGTGGGATGGCACAAACACTGGTCACCACGCCCGGAATGAAATGTCTTCATGATACATTTCGTGCAAGGAAATTTGGAAAGATAGTATGAATGTTTACAGAACATTCTTTAAGGTGCGGTGGCACTAAATATCACTCTGGTAGGCCTTTTTTTTTTTTTTTTTTTTCGTGCCTGCACTTTATGAAGCAGATGGCAGGGCGAGGCAGGGCACGAAGGTTTTTTTGGCACGGCCACTTTACTATACGTCCTCTGGGATTTTACTGTTTCAAATTTGGCTCAAATTGGGCCACGACTTGGGCGAGACTGAGGGCCAAAAGTTCAAACGTTCTCCTGGCCGCATATTTCAGCTGTAATAAAATTAGCGACAAGACTAAACAGGCTGCAGCTTTACAGTAGACTGTGCGTCTCTGGCCCCACATACTGTATGTATCACACTTCAGAAATATTACCTGCAACCACATGTTGGAGCTCAAAGAAACGTGCAGGGGGAAATGACATTTTCAGTTTCAGAGTCGGCTCAGAAATGAAGGCCCGTTATGGAGACGCGCGGTCTGCCTTTGATCTCCCCTCCCAGACCGACAAGAACAATAACACAATCATTTACCAACACATGGAGTCATGCATGCACATAAACAGAAACCTCGACACACATTTTCCAAAATATTTTTTTTCCTTACACACACACACACACACACTCACACACACTCGCACACAATCCCAGTCAGAACTTTGGAAATTAGTGTTTGCATGTGTGTGTGTGTGAAACCAGATCACGTTTTTACGGATATAACTTTTTTTTTCAAAGATGTAATTTAAGATACCATAGAAGAAGAAAAAAATACATTTCAATATAAGTAATCACCACTTCTATCAGAAGCAATTAAGCAGTGACAGGATAAGTAAATCACTTTTGTCTACTTGGGAGCATGGCTATTCTTTTTTCTCCCTCGCCCGAGGCCTGCCAAGAAGAAATGACTCATTTGCAACAATTTCTTCATGTTGGGAGACGTGGGGGGAAAACCCTCAGACAAAGGAATGAAATGAGTTGTTTCCCCACTCTCAAACACAGCCAGACTAAAATTCATCTGATGCTTTTTAAATATAACAAAGGAGTGGAGCCAAGGTGCCTAACTAAACCTGTCAAATTGGCAGCATGTGCCTGTGTCTGGAAATGCTTTCCTCTCTAGTAACAACTCCCGGGAATTGTGGACTTTTCTGCTGTGAGACTCGAAGAAATCAATCGGCACGAGCGAGAAACACACTCCAGTGGTTTTAACAGTTAATATCCTGATGGTTCAGGCGGGTGCACACAGGAAATCAGCTACCAACCTGGTTAAATATTGTTAGCTTGGGCTCTTTACACAGGCGCTCTTCAGCTGTGTAGAAAACCCATTAAAATCTTAACTGTTCCACATTTATAAGAAGAAGCTTTTTTTAATTCGCTCCCTCCACGTGTCTATTGTAAGGTACGAAGCTGTGAAACGGTGTTATTTATGTCTCAGGTCGAAGCCAAGATTAAACTTGCTCATGGCGTATTTTCTTTACTTTACCTTTCCAACAAAAATAACAAAATATCTCATAATATATGACAAATTACTGGTTATGACAACTAGAATCTGCTCTAATCCATAGTTTTTATACTAACAATGGGTCAAATGAGAACGTAAAAGAGATCGGAGTTGGTGGAGAACAAAAACGGAGCTAAAAGAAGAATTGATACTGGACTTGAAATCGTCAAGTCGCGTGAAACACGATTTCAAATGACAACATGACACTGACATGAAACATCAAAGTTATACGGTGATAATATGTTTACAGCATGTTGAGCCCAAAACAAAAATCCATTATCGCAGGTAAGAATGAGCTGGAAATATCGATATTATTTGTTTTTACATATGTTTGTCGCTGTACTTCAGAATCAGAACCAGTAATGTTAAACATCATTTAAAAACTCTTTATAAAATCTTAACAATACCTAACCCTAACCTTCTCACACCCAGGTGCAGTCACGCACCGGCTTTCATACTGATATGTACTCAAGCTTAACCACACACACACACACAAAACCAGAGCAAAACCAGGCTGGCTGTGTTTACTGTTTAGCCCTGCGTGTTGATGTGATGAGACACCCAGGCTGATAACACAGGGCCAGAGGTTCTGCCGCTCCGTGTTTGATCTCAGGCAGCCAAGGCCGGCTGAGGCTCGGCGACGGGCACAGACGGCGGAGCGGGGTCAGCGAGGTGTGCTGTGTGCTTGATTACAGACTGGATGGGGGCCCCGCGACCTCTTAGCAGGTCAGCGCTGAACCCTGACCCTGACCCAGCAGGCCCTGATGCAGTGCTCAATGCTTTCTCCAATAACACAGTGGGATGAAAGGAGTAGCTGTGTGCGCTGAGAGGACTGGACCACTTCCCCTTTGGACCTGAAGAATGTAGCGCAACACTGCAGCGCACAGTGGAGGACGGCTGGTGGTGAAGCTTGGCCAGCCTCTGGACATATGCAGGCCCTGTGCAATAAAAAGGAGCCTTGTCATGCCTCTCTAACCTGATCAATTACACCAGTCGAGACCTTGCCCTTTCCCACAGCGTAACTGAAGGAAAAACCTCTAAACTGTCACTTAGAAGAGGACAAAGAAGTGCAAAAGCTGTGCTTTTCTTCTGGTCTTCTGTTAAATATTTCAGTAACCGCTGTGTTGCATTGTGTAACAAGTCATTGCAGATCATCCTTACAGCACACAGAGTCAAACAACGGCCCCTATCAACAATAGAAACCCATGGTGCCAATGGGCAAGCTCAGCAGATTCCTGCAAACTGACAGTCCTCTGCAGAGAAGGTGGCCGTCCCAGCTGGGTAAAGTTTGTAGGTAAACACCCTCACCATTAGTTTCCCTCAAGGCACCTGGGTCAGCCAAGTGTTAATCTGCCCATTAGTCTTCAGGAGTGACAGCGGGACAGGGCTGCGTGTGCACACACAGAGGAGAAAGACTGCCTGTCATGATATTATTGCCCCAGAGGATTTTCTTTTGGCTGCACTGAGGCAACACTTGCAGTTATTGATCAGTCGGTGTAAAGTCAGAGAAGAGATAAAGATTGTGTCTGTGCATGTCTGTTCTATGTTGTCCACGATGGCGGCATGCAAGCTCTCAGGTTTTTATAGCTTGGAGAATGTAAATTAATACCGTCTCGCTTGTGAGAGTGAGCCAAGTCTGAGGGGGAAAAGTGATCTCTAACTCTCTCTTTCTCTGAGGAGCTTACTCAGTGCTTCTCTCTTTTCTGTCAGCTTCACTGGCTGGCAAGGAAAGAAGGGTGGAGTCAGGTGCCACTTGGTGTGAATCATTCTTTATCTCTGTGAGACAAAAGAGGAGTCTGCTGATTGGATTTGGTAATCTGTACAGTGTGTGGAGGAGTGCATCCTCATGAGGAATCTTGTTTTTCAAGTACATTGTTTCAAATGTAGTAATGCTGCAGCTCTACGGATGGCGATATCGGCCGGTTGGTTAGTCCACCACCAATATCTCCACAACTATTGGATGGATTGCCGTGACTATTTGTACATATCATGCTCCTCAGAGGATGAATCCCCTGACGTTTCCTCTAGCACCACCAGCAGATCAAAGTGTTTACTTATCCAGTAAGATATCTCCACGTTACCACATGGATTAGCACAATATCTCGCACAGATATGTTCAGCTCCCCGATGATGAATCCTAATGACTTTGGTGTTTCATCTAGCGTCTCCATGAGGTCGACGTTTGTGGTTTTGAGTGAAATTTCACAACAGCAATTGAATGGATTGCCATGAGATTTGGTACAAATGGTCATGTCCCCCTCAGGATGGATCGTAACAACTTTTGGTAATCCCCAACCTTTTAATTTGGCGCTCTCATGACATCATGAATACAAATTTCTCACATAAGTCATGAATACTTCTGAATCTAATGACTTTCAGCCTCAACTATACTTTGTGTTTAGTGCTAATTAGCTAATGTTAGCATGCTAACAAGCTAATCTAATATGTTAGCATGGTTAGCACAGCTGTGGACTCTTCCTTTTTTTTTATGTATTTCACAGGAGTTTCATGTTTGCATGCCTTCTTCACTGCGTTCTCTTTATACACTCGCACCTCTCCTTGTCAAATTGGACACATCCAAAATATATACACGCATGACAAATTCCCCTCCTTTTCCATCAAGGAGATAATTTCATTTTAATGACAGTTTGTCTGAGACAGCCTCCTGACAGCGTTGCCATAAATCAACAGATCACACGTCTGCCCCTCTCTTCCTCACCTTACCCCGAAGACACTTTCCTCCCCTTCAAGAAGGTGACTCATCCTCCACCAATCAAAGAGCAGCACAAATAATCACTCACCTTGGACCTCCCCCGTTTTTGATTTGCACGTTTGATAAATAGTGTCTTTTCTCTGCTTTAATTGCAAGCTCTTTTCATCATAATTTTGATGTTTGTTTCCTGTCGTTTTCTAGGAGATGGCTGCGAGCGCAAGGGCTATAATTTGTACATCAAGGAAGTTGTTATGAATGACTAGCAGGTGGAATAGACAGCAGAGAAGGGATTTCACCACTGAACTCACCTGGCAGGTGAATTTAGGAACTGGTATTGACATATCATCACGCTGAACAGGCGGACGCTCACACGTGCAGACACAGAAACACACACACACACACACACATACACAGCACAAAGCGCGAACGGGAGATAATTAGGGTAATTTCTGTTTGAAGTATTGTGCATTGCAATGAAAATAGAACAGATAAAAAGACGAGACAATAATAGATCTAAAGAGGACCTTGACTGAATGTTGTTCCAACAAAGAGCATTTTGTTTGACACAATTCATATTGTCTGCTAAACTGATATGCTCTCACAACTTTTTAAGAGCGGGAAGAAACAGCATATTAACAAAATATGCTTAATATGCATTATGTTCATCAACACTTTGCATCGCAGCACGATGTGTCAGCCATTAATATATTCATTTCTTCTTCAGATTGACTACTGGTTTTTAGATAAGGAATCGAAATCCTCTGGTGATAAATTATGCCGTGTGTATTGATATATTCCTTCCTTATATAACATGCAGAATGTAGTATCTAAAGTGAGAGAATACTGAATTCAGGTCACAGCGCAGCAGGAAATCTTCCTTTTCATGTGAGATCCAGAGGGGTCACTCTTATGAACTCATTAGGAGAGAAATGCTAATGGAGCTCTGTTTTTTCTTCTTCCTCCGCTTCTTCCTTCTCTCTCTTTTCTCTCCACTTCAACTTTCCTGGTTATTTTAACAACCAGGGGTGCGATACACCGAGCCTCGCTGCAGAATACATAATGTGTTTTGATGTCAAGAGAAAGTGTGTAAGGTGGCTGTGACAGCGTCTTCGTTAGAGAGGCTGTCATTCGCCGACTTGTCATCAAGTCGCTAAACTAGAATTATTACACAGCAAACAAAGCCTTATCTTTATCTCTGCTGGGTTACCACTGATGCACTTATTCTACCGCTGCAAACAGAAAAAGAAAATCTATATTTCTTCATTGAAATATGTCCATCAGTGTAGTTTCCTGGTGAACAAATGACCCCTTCTTACTTCTCTGCAGCGTTCTCTGATCATTCAGCAGAGGGCATTAAATAATGAATCTCTCACTCACCCAAGACTTCTGCAAAATATGCTTTCCCTTTGCAAGACCAGAATATGAAATTATATTATGGTTATTTTGTTATGGTTACTTTATGAAATGTTCCTTGCAGGAAACAATTAAATTGATACCCTATGGTTTTTTTTTCTTCTTGTTCCTTCAAAGGCTTATACACATCCTACAATACGGCATTATGTAACATGCGCAATAACATGCTATAGTTTGAAAAAGTTAGTCAAATATGTGCACTGCTTCTTAATTATCTAATGTTTGCACCTTTGAATATTGTTATCCAACTGACTTTAAGGCTTGTTGAGGGGGTCTGGCACACCTGCTAACTTATCTGCTTCTTAACAAATAGTCAACTTTCAGCTTTTATTCATTTCTAACATTTATTTGTACAGAAGAAAATTCCCTACTGCTGTGTGCGAAGGAATAATTATAACAGCAAAATAAACCCATTAAAAAAATATTACAATTAAAGTGGTAAAACCTCCATTTGGGCAGAATGGACAGAAAAGACCATAAAACATTGTTATTACACAAAAAAGAAAGAGATGATTAATATATTATATGGATTACACATTAAGAAATGTATATTTCCTTTGTTTGCTTGTGAAAAAGTCTTTCAGTGTGTTTTACTTAAATGGTGACATTACTTATGTTTTGGGGTCAGATCAAAACTTCAATTACAGAAATCCCCAAATTCTTCTTAGGGATTAGGAAGCGGTACGTCTGCATAAAAGTCATTACCTGTCATACATCAATACATCTTGTGAAAAATCCTTTTGCATTTGTTTTACAGCTGGCGTCTCCGAAACCCCAAAAAGTCAGTTCAAAATCATATTTATAATCAATTGTCAAAGGAAACGTCATGAAGTATCAACGTAAGTGTGTTTATGGAGCTGTTAAAGAGGGCCCGAGGTCTCAAGGACCGCAAACAGAACAATTAGGATTAAGGTCGTATCCTTAACAAATTCTTAGGCCTATATGTTGTATTTTATAATATCTTACAGTGCCAATAAACCAAAGCCAAAAACCAAAAATGAATCATTTAGTCCTGATTAATTTAATCTGTTTCATTTTTTGGATCTCTTCACCTCTTACCTCAGGCCCTGCAGGCCTGCACTGTCTCTTTTTAGTATCTTAATAGGCCTACCAAAAATCGTTTTTCCCCTTTTCACCAAATTGTATGATTAAAACCATATCAAAGGTGAATGCTGTAAAAGACACGGAATAAAAATATATTTCAAAGCAATGAGGTTGTTCCTAGCGTGGTTTAAGGGTGGTGGTGGATGAAGGTAGCATCATTTCAGATCGTGCCAGAAAAAGGTGGCGGATAATTAAATTAAAGAAGTACTGTAATTAAGTAGAACCGACACTTTCCACAGAGTGGGAAGGGAAACAGCCAGAGTTTATACCTTGTATCACATTTTTCTTCCTCTAATTCTTTGGCTTGAAACAAGAAATATAATGTTAAAGGTTTTTTTTTTTAATGAAAGGTTTGGTTGTTCGGGTCTGACTGTGAAATCTTTCTAATTAACTCTCTCTCTCTCTCTCTTTCAGTGCTGTATTTACGCGCGTGTTGGTGCCCGTATCCCGCGTGCGCACTCGCGTGCTCGTGTATGTGTGAGTGTGGGTGCGCGCTCTTTCCGCTATACTCTGGAATGCAGCCAGTCTCGGCTCTTTTGAATCCACACTCTGCTTCCAAAACCCAAAAGCCTTTGATCTTTTTTTTTTTTTTTTGCTGTCTCCTTACCCGGAAGAGAACCCCTTCTCTCTCTCTCTCTCTCTCTCTCTCTCTCTCTCTCTCTCTCTCTCTCTCTCTCTCTCTCTCAGCTGGGATGAACGCACACGTGGAAATGTTGGCCCGGCTCCACACTCGGACCAAATTTAGTCATACAAAGGCGAGGGAGAGATGGGGAGGAGGGTGGAAGGGGTGGAAGAGGGAGGTGGTGGTGGTGGTGGTGGGGGAAATCGGGCGGGGGGAGTCGGGGATGAAAGAGCCAGCCGCCGCCAGATCAAAGGGAGCCGCGGCTCCGCCCCGCTAACCCCACCTCCGCGCTTTATAAAGATCTGCCTCCCCATCCCAACTTTGATTCTCACGCAATCTCTCACTGCTCAGACAGACACAGAAAGCACCACTTCTACTGCTGTTTGTGTGTGTTTATTTTATATTTCTCATATTAAACATTCGAGTCTCAAAGACTCAAATTCTTCCTTTATTTTTTTTATAATTTCTCCCTCATGTTTGTTGCTTGTTTTTTTTTTTGTATATCTGTCATTTTTAATTAATAACACAACATATTATTATTTTGTGTGTTTGGAATGATTTCAATAACAGTAGAGTTCTGCTGTGCCAAATCATCAGCTAATGTGCTAATAATAATATCTGATCAAATATGTCACCCTTACCATCTTTTAAATATATATGATAAAGGATCAGACGTTATGTAGGCTAATGAGGGGTCGCTAACATGGCCTGTTATTTCGTTTGACCATTTCATCACATTTTGTTATCATCTCGCCACTGTGAGATACTTAAATACAACATTATTTTATTGGATAGCAATAGCATAAATGTAATATTTGCACATGTTGTTATAAAACATGGAAAGCACTAGAAAACTGCAAGCATGTCCTTAATGTTACCAAAGTAAAGCAATTTAAAGAGAGCTACAAAATAAACACAAATGTTGTTGAATAAATACACTAATAAATCTATATCACCCTTTTAATAGGTTGGGGGGGGGGGGGGGGAGAATATATAGCCACATATAGATTTGTACACATGTAACAAGCCATGCATATTTGTTTTCTTCTTCTAACGTGGGAACCCAGGTTGTTGGGTGGGTAGGCCTGTTTCTACAGAAAGTAACGCTATTGCCAATTCTTGCGTTTAGATTAAATTTGACCTCTTCTGACTGTCAAACAAGCTTAAGCTCGTCTTGTTTTTCCTCTTTTTATTTTATCATTTTTATTTATCAAGGTTGTTTTAGCCCATCACACACAACACCGTGTGTCAGCCTCTTCTTCGTCTTCTTCTTCTTCTTCTTCTTCTTCTCCTGTCTGCCCATTTGTTGTGAGCTGTGTATAAACCTCTCTCTCAGGAGGAGTGTCAATCGGTGCGGTGTCAATCAGAGCCTCGGCTTCCCTTTCATCTCTCCTTCCTCCCAATGACTGAAGAGAGAGAAAGAGGAGGAGGAGGAGGGAGCACAGCTACATTACCAACACACACAAACACACACTGGTTACATTACACTGTGGAAGCAGTGCGGGAGCAGTGGGAAGTCGGTCTACGGCGTTTTCCTCTCTACCTTCTTTTTCTGATTGTTTTATGACTTTTGCTTTTATCCCTCGTGCGTTGAGGATGTATTTTGAAGCATGAAAGCGGCGTACTGCGTTGCTTGTTGTCTTATCTAAGTGTCAAAATTGTGTTTTCTTCCTAGTTGCACCTCCATCGTTACCTTTTCACCTCCTGACGGTGTTTTGGTTTTGTTAGCCTACTTTTTTTTTCTTCTTCTTCCCTCCACACGTTTTTCAAGGACGGACACGAAGCTTCTTCACTGGACCAACGAGGAAATATTATTTCTCTCTTTTATAAATGCACTTTTTAACGTTGAGACATTTTTTTTACTGGACCATATCCGTCGTCGGTTGTATGTGAGTGAGTGTGTGTGTGTGTGTGTGTGTGTGTGTTGACTAACTAGTGATGAGATTTTAACTCGTGGTTTGTCTTTCCTTTTTTATTTTTTCCTCATGACATTGAGGCGTGCACCGGACTCTCATTCTGAGCCTTTACGACTCAAGTTTTTTCGGGTCTGAGTGTCAGTCTTTTTTGAGTTTAGCCTGAAAAGGACGCCGACAAGCAGCCACACACTCCTCCTGTTGCTTCAGTGTGAACACACCGGCAGCGTGTCCGCGCGCCGCTTCCTCTCCGAGTGACTCACGGTCGACGCTCCGGTTAAAGAGGGCGACTTCGGGGGGGGATTTTTAGTGGGAGTTTTCCCCTCTGTAGGTTCGGACAGTGCTGGCGTGTTTGTCTTTCAGTTTTTTCTTGGTGAAACAGAGTTTAAAAAAAAACAATTTTTAAAAAAATGCCACAGTTATCAGGCGGCGGCGGAGACCCGGAGCTGTGCGCCACAGACGAAATGATAGCGTTCAAAGACGAAGGAGACCCGCATAAGGAGCAGATCTTCGCCGAGCTCAGCCACTCGGAGGAAGAGGGAGACCTGGCAGACATCAAGTCATCTCTGGTCAACGAGTCAGAGAGCAGCCCCAACAGCCACAGCCACAGTCACAGTCACAGCCACGACGTGAGTAATGTTGTGTGTTGATGAATGATGAGGAAGAGAGGAAGGTGGGCATCAACTCTGAACTCTGAGCAGGAGAAACGGCCTGCATCAAGCTTGTAAACAAAGTTTTATCCTATTCATCTTTAAAATACCTGGTTTTCGTTTACTTTTTATTAATTAGTACTCTTGAGTTTGCCTGAATGACGTGACAGCTTAAACAATGAGGAATGCTTTAAAGAGCAAATTGACAATATAGGCCTATAATTAATTTCCTTCTGTGCTCAGTTTTATGTATGTCAAGCATTTTTATCATAAAGATTTATCTCTGATTAAAAAAAGGTGCATTTATAGCCTCTCTGTTTCATTTAAAAAAATAAAGAAAATATATATCTTGGGTGATGCAGACTCAGGTGGACCAGCTTCTCCTCCAGAAACCTCCTCTACCCTACATGTACCCAATAGTCTTCTTTTTGGAAACACCATAGGCCTGAATGCACACTTCATTATTGTGTAGGGAAATGTGGAAACAAAAAAATAAGAAAATATTGGGGCCTTGTGTGCAGCCTGTGACATTGTAGGCTAAACGCTGTGTGTGTGCAGGGGTACACTATAACCTTCAGCAGCTGCAGACACCAGCACATGAATCTGCTTAGCACACTTAAAACCTATTAATAAACAAACTGATTAATTTATTTCAAAGGTCGCAGCGTATAAAATACAACCTAAGCAAAAGAACAATTATTTTGTTACAGGGACGTTAATCTATTTCTAGTCATTCTCTCATTTCGTTATTGTCTTGATCTTTTAATGGGGCCCAAAAATATTTTAATATTAATATAAAAATTACACATATTTAAAGCTGCATTTGTTGTTGCCCGTTGCTTATTGATCCGATTTTTTAAAAGGAGGCAAATCAGAAGAAAACCATTTTGTATGTAAATGCTTATAGAATCTCAAAGGAAGAAATATTAATGATGAATTGTTAATGTCTCTAAAATTATTACACTCAAGCTTTTATATTCCGTACTTGCAAGATGCCATTTTATTACCGCACAGAGAAGTCGTGAAACATCCCAGTTAAAAAAACGAGTTTTTAATTCTTGTCTGCATCCGTCTACCCCGTGCACCCGTCCTCAGGATGCAGGCTGCAGCTTCGCCATCACAAAGTTAGCCGGATGTTTTTGTCATTAACCGCGGTGTTAATGAAATTTTGGGCACATCCTAACGAGTCTGTACACATTCACCACCGAATGTCCTAGAGACGCACGAGACAGAGGCTGAATGTTAATTAGGAATCCAGTGAAGTTCCCTCGCTCAGCTTGAAGCCATCCTGAGGGGTCTGAACTCCAAAAAGAGGTCCTCTTCCCAATTCTGATTCGGAAAGAGAGAGAGAAGAGAGAGAAAAAAAAAAAATGGATGTGCAAATAGCGGGGTATTTTTTCTTTCTCCACCATTTTCTCTTTTCATGAGATGATTTTATTTCACTTTGCACAGAGGCTTTTAATTTGTAACACAAATACACTCCATTTATTTGAATTTAGAAGAAGGCTTAAGCTGAGAGATGAAATTGAAAGTGGACCTATGGTATTGAAAACAAGTTAATTTGTAATCCCCTTAAGGACATGAAGCTTAATTAAGTGGTTCTTTTGAAGCTTTGATGCAGGCTGCTCCATCACCTCTCTGTAGATGCTAGTGTGTGTGTGTGTGTGTGTGTGTTTGTGTGTGTATGCAAGCTCGTTCTGTCAAAAGGGACAGCATTTGTCCCAGCAGTGTTTGTGGGTGTCTGACCGCATCAGCATGTTTGTATGTGCAACTGCGTTTGAAGGCCCTCCTAATTGATTCACCATCATTTCAAATGTTTAATTCCTCCTTCTTTTTGTTTTACAGGCAGTTAGACAGTCCCAAATACCGCAAGATTCATATCATGAAAAACACAGAGACCATTCGGAAGATGGTAAGTGACACCGCCTTGAGCAAGAGCTTGTTAAATCAGCAGGCTTTATTGGACAGCCAGCATGCCATTTAGCCGCAATAAAGTCCACGATCTTCAGAACAATTCGCTGCAGCTTGAGAAGTTGAGGTTTGGAGGGGACTGTGTGGAAAAAGTGCCACCTTGTCCCCCCCCCTCACCCTCCCCCCTCCACACAGAAGTGATCAGTCACACTCTTGCACTGTTGGCCCTCTCCTTATCAGAGCTGCTCTCGGACAGATCATCTCTGATCCAAGTCTAGTCAGGACACCTGTCACCTACCTCGTCGATGAAGGTGCCTGCACAACCAAAGAATCCTTGAATTGAAAGGAGGATGCCCATCATGCCCATCCTTCCATTCTCAGAATGATCTTTATGGCACAAGCCTACAATTGAGGATAACTCAGAATCACATTTCTATCTCTTGTGTTTCTTATTATGCAATTACCCCAATCGCACTGGCGCATGCAACATGTCGCTGCCGCTCGGAGCTCTTTGCTCTCTTGGTATTGTAGTCTGACCTCTGCTGCTGCAGGTCATCATTAGGGCGTTGAGGAGGAGTGTGTCTCCTCTTTGTTCCCTTTTCATTCCTGAATAGCATCCCCTCAAACCAAACACGGGCTTTCTTTACAACAAGATCCATGTTGCCATCAGGCAATATACCACAAACACTCCCCCGGCCCTATTAGGCCGCGCGCAGTTGAGTGGCGCTGCGTTGAGGCCTCTTGTATAAAGCTCCCTCTCTCGGGTCAAAGGCATGGTGGAACAGTTGGGGCGTCTCCTGTTTTGACACAGTCTGTATGTTCTTCTAATTGGTGCTAATTGGCACAGAGGGGCTCCATTGTTCCTCTGTATAATATGACCCTCCTCTCCAAGACGGGAAGAAAGGGCACAAACAAAAGGCCGAGGTGAAATGGGGCACGGGTTAAAGCGATGGAAAGTGATATCACGACAGCATCCAAACAGGCGGGCGAACTTTGCTTTCAGCTTTATCGTTATTACCTTGATTTATTGAATGACGCGCCGGTAAGATTTGTTTATGTGCTTAAAGCTCCAGTGTTGAGAGAAATCTAAGAGTGTTGTTGTTGATGAATAAAATAATTCTAATAGCAAACAGAGAGTATTGTCACTTTTTAACCTTTTGTTGATTGTTTTAATCAGGAAAACTCCAAGACCTGTACAGTAAAGGCCATCCGTACCAGGGCTACCCAGGCTACATCATGATGAGCAACATGAACGACTCCTACATGACCAATGGCTCCCTGTCGCCACCCATGCCCAGAACGGTCAGTACCAAATCTCTTTTTTTATATTTATTTACACGTCCGTTAATGAGTTTAAGTCGTGTGATGTCGTGGCATCGTGTTGTTGGGACAAAGAACAAACATGTCAAAACCACTTTTTCCTTGACGCAGACCAAACTAAAAATGAGCAACACAGCTGAACACCTCGCCATAAAGTGCACAAAGATATCAGCTTTAACTCGTGCTGCGTGGCAAGGATGTAGAGTTAGACATTTAAATCGACAACTTTAATTAGCGGTTGGTGTTGTATGTGGTGGGTTAAAGGTTTGTGCTTTCTGTCACGCTGTTAGAAGTTGGCGGTGATGCTGCTTGTGGGAGAGATAGCAAAAACAAACATGGAGACTGATGATAGACCTGCAGAGATTTAACTTCATGTTGCTCAGGCTTTCAGATATCGCACTTTTTAAAACACGAGCAGGAGTTAGCTTGTTCGTACACTCGGTCATAGTAACGCCACGTGGAGCAGACGAAGAAGGGAAGCAACTTGTTGCCTCGCTTGTAAAACATTACAACTTAAGAAATTATACGTTCTTGCAAAATGTGCATCGATTTCTGCCTCTAATGTTGATTCTTTGTTACTCACAAAGTAGAAATCTGCTGTTCTCAAGCTCCTTTATGTATCATCGAATAGAAAATAAACATTTTGTGTTAATGAATCAGTTGCTTTGAATTCACTATCATACCGACGTGTTTAGTTTAATGAGAAAACATCCCTGTGTAACTCATAAATCATAAAAAGTTACCGACACAAATATGAATTAGGGATTAAAATTGAAATTTTCTTGATTTACAAAAAAACTAATTTAAAAGCTCATAATAAAACCCGAAATGTCCACGTTGTTGTTGTTGTTGTTGTTGTTGTCTCTGTACAGTATTTACCCGTACCTCCTGGCATTGTTGACACCCGTCCCCTTGACGATCATATGTGACCCGTGGAAACTGAATGCCTGTCATACTTTCCAGGAGATTAACATGAGATATACAGTATTTCTCATCTTGTTAAAATCTTAAGTGATGCATGTCTCCTTGACCCAAGTAAGCCCTCTAATAAGCCCAGCATGACTGAGGAGGCAACACCACGTCTCTGATGCTGCCCTGCAGAGGACTTCATGGTACAGTCCAGGAGTGTGTGTGTGTGTGTGTGTGTGTGTGTGTGTGTGTGTGTTGCAGATATCGCCCCTGTAATGGTATTAATTTCAGGCCAGCTGCAGGTCTCTCACTGGCGGTTTCCTGTGTCTGTCCCGTTTGCAAATTTCTCCTCTCAAGACAGACATAAAAACGCAGGGCACCCCAGCAGCTGTCCACTTTAATCCTGTTTTGTCCATGTCTCTGCATCACACTCGGGAAGACAACCAGCCTCAGTCTGGCCACGGTTTGGTGCCTCCACACAGGAAGCACTCGCACAATCCCCGGGTTGTTTGTGCTTTTGCAGCGCACACACACACACACACACACACACACGTTAGTTTCATCAGGGTATAAGTTGTGAAATGTGAGCTCTGCGTTATTATAAGAATCGGCTTTGAGAGGCAGATGTGATTGTCGGGGGCAAACGCCACATGCTGTGTGTAAAGGAACTTCATTCACACGCAACTCTATCACAGGATGATGTTAAAATTGCATTGCTTTTCCCTCTGCCAAAGTTGCAGAGGGTGGAAGTGTGTGACATTGTAGAGGAAATGTGATTACCTCATGATTTGCCCTCTTCAGTTTACAAATAGAGTGGTTCATGAAATGGGGGTATGGTGCTTTCCAAATTCACTTTTTAAGGCTTGTTTTCTGGTCAATTTTTATCCATAATTCCATCGTAATAACTAACAAACCCGTACAGGGTCGGTGTGGAGACCAGCTGACTGTATGAGAGGAAATTACCCCTCACTGCAGATGAATTAGGCCAGGCAGTTAGGCAGCGTACTGGCTGCCAACACTTTTAAAGCCCCGCTTTCATTTCATTTACCATGGCTGCTTTTTTATTTTTTTTTCGACCAATTTTCCCCCTCACCCTGTCTTCAATAAAACGGTAGTCATTTTATATAGGTTTCTCTCACTTATCCAATAAAGAGAGCCAAGGCTTGGTGGAAGGATCATGGAACATGAGTCTTCTGGCTCTCTAACTGATGTCAGCTTGCTGCCTCTGCTGCCGGCCACCACAGCCACAGTATCTGCAGGCCTGGGATCGGTTTTCACTGAGATCAAAGGCACATTCTCCCTTTCATTCTCTTCCATCCCCAGCCCCAACGCCGCCCCCCCCCCCCCCCCCAATCCCAGTAGTTTAGATTGATTTCCATTGACCATGACATTCCTGCACATGCAGTTCAGTCATGATGGAGCTGTTGGGAGTAGCTGATTGTCAGCAGATTTTTTTAGGGCTTCTAGCTTGATGGGTCGCCTCCACCACGAGAGCTGAGACTTTGGTGTCGAGATGCCTCGTGGTGTTCAGTTGCATATACACGCTGACCACTTCAAAGAGTCAGTGGTGTGTTATGGATACCGTCATGTTTACGTAAACCTATAGCTGTTTTAGGATGTGGAGTCTGCGGCGTATCCTGAGCAAAAAGTGTGTAGCGAGTCGAGATCGTCACGTGAGGTGAAAAAGGGCATTGCGTGTTTGTTGTTCTCAAGATTAAATCTCGTTTTTTGAGTTTTAGTTTCTTATTTAAAGGAACTGGTTTGCTTATTTAAATGATGTTATGATCAGCGTCAGTATTTCTCTCTCACGGCGTTTTCAGATGCATCAGATAATGTGAAGAGACTTGTCTACATGTAACGATTCATACTTGTGGTGTTTATAACTTCTGGTGTGTGAAAGCAGGAAGGATTGGAGACACTTAAGTCTTGTATTGAGGAATGAAACATTATGGGGTATCAGAATTATACCCCCTTATGGTGTTGATGATCAGTGTTGTCAAGTACAAAATCTTCAAAGTCTTTAGGATGTCATCGCTCCAGGTTTGATGTGTGGAAGAACACACGTTCTGTCTGTGTGTTTTGCTTTTGTCTCATCTTTTTAAACAAGTTGTCCTGCTGTCCCTAAACTGAAAATGAGAGCTTCTAAATAAAGACCAAAATGCACGTGATGGACGGTACATATTTTTAAATGACCTGAAATCTATTCTCAGATTCTGCTGCTGTTGTCACATAAACATCGCCCCTTTTTGTTAAAATCACAAAAAGCTCCTGTCTTACATGCTCCTCTATGGGTTTAAAGGAACCCTACAACCGCTTGGCCTATAACATCTCATAAATGCATGGCTGACGAGATAAAGACACAACTGCGTGTTCCTGCTTCTGACATGTTGATGGTGCGGAGACGCACTACAAGGGTTTTCACCTGACTGTGAAGATGTGTTGGTGATCTCCAGCTGTGTTGAAATGGCCTCATAGGTCTCAGGCAACAGCTTGAAGAGAGGAACGGATAGAATCGCTGATTTCTTGTATTTTGCTGCTGAGGTTGGGGGGGGGGGGGGGGGGGGGGGGGAAGTTAAGAGAGCTCCCTCTCCTTCTGCTGTGCACTCTTTTTTTTTTTTCCCTTTGGACTCTCAATTGCAGATCCTCATGGTGAGAAAGAGGGGGTGTGGAGGGGGTGCAGCGCTGTACTTTCCTTTGATGTAGTGGGAACGTGACGGATCTGCTAGCCAGTGTCTCGCAGCGTGGAATCACTAACCCAGGCTTACCTAACGGGATTTGGTAGGACCGCTCTGGTGTCCCTCAGTGCCATGTGTGTCCTGAGCTCATGCCCCCAGCACTACCGTGGAAGATCCCTGTTAAAGAGGACACTACAGTTACCAGCAGCCTTCCATGTCCACACATAATGTTCTAGATGGAAGCTTTTGGCACCTTGTGTAGATGTGTGAAGTTTACCACAGCTGAATGCAGCATTTTGTCTTAAAGCTGGACTCTTCTGTATATGTGTATTTTAATCCAAAAACAAATTAGGAAAACATAGTAACCGTCAAAAGACTGACGTATGATCGCCTCATTTAATGCAGCATATACCAAATCAGTGCATACTAAAAAGTTACGCTGACATTCGTGTCATCTGCTGTGCAGCTCTGTCAAACGATGAAATGTGTGTGTGTGCACATGAAGGACAGCAGCAGGGACCTCACACAGAAGAAACACTTGGCGTGTCGGAGTCTTTGTAGTGCCGCTGGGTCGTGGTGTTTTATAAACAGCACCATTAACGCCAAGGTTTCTTCTCGTCCACGGCTGCACGGTGATGCCGGTTGACACATTTGCTCCATATGCACGGTGCTAATGACGCCATGTGGTTGCAATCGCCTTTTATCAGTGCGTTTCATCTTGTTAAAGGGAGCTCGGCAGAGCGATGTGTCCACCAGGACCAAGAGATATGCGTTGTTGTGTAAGAAGAGAACCAGCAATGGGGCAATCAAGGTTTAAGTTTCTGTTGGATGTATTGTTCTTGATGGTGCGAGGCTGCTGATTTGATTTCAGTATAAAGACATTTTTATATGTTTATACTCCATTAAAATGATTAAAACAATTTGATACAATCAGAAACCTTAAAGTCAGCTATAGACGGAAGTTAAAATCATTTAGTGCTGAAAATGTGTGTTTCTATATATATGTGTGTGTGTTTGTGTGTGAGAAAGGCAATTGGGAGTGTCATGGTCGTGAGCATGACATGCAGGCGCACACTTAACCCCAGTTGATGTTTATTTTGGGCATGTGTTACTGCTCAAAGCGAAGCGCTCGTAGATGATGACACTTTCTTCACTCCCCATCCTCCCACTGAATTGGATGAAGCTTAACCAATCAAGCGGTGCTGCCTGGAGCCAGCCAGTCAGGCTGCGACGGACAGACCGCCGCTCAAAACCCACAACACCTGCTCAGAGGACTTCACTCTTCACCAGCAGTCTGCCACTGATCTCCAGGGGTCAGTGGTGGGCCTCGCCAAGGTTGTCCCTTATGCCCAATTCTGTTTTTGAATGGCCTGGGTGTGGACTTCCTGTAAAAGGGTGGATCAGAAATGGAGACTAGAAGGCGGTGTCTGTGTGTGTGTGTGTGTGTGTGTGTGTGTGTGTGTGTGTGTGTGTGTGTGTGTGTGTGTGCCCATATGTGGAGCGTCAATTTGTTGTGCAACTGACGTAACTGTTGGTAGTGTTATGATTGTGCTCAGTTAAATGGGACAGTGGGTGAAGTGGTTGGCAAAAAAAATGTATTGGCTTTGAAGAAAGTTTTATAGTTGTTTTTTGTTGCATAAAAAAAAAAAGAAAGTTTAATATGCCCCGACAGCACACGTTCCTTTTAAGCCGTGATTGAAGTGACAGTAGTCCCTCAAAGCTGATCACAGTTACCTCACTGTTCCCTGATACAGTCATAAAGTGAGTAAAAACATGAATAGCTTTATTGACTTCTTCCTGACAGCTTGTAGGTCTATATAGAGGCGAGCAGTGTTCCAGCTAGTAAACTGCAGCACGGGGAACAATAGGACCACAGGAGTGAAACATTGGTGCAAATCCTGCCGGCCGGGTCCAGACTTCAGAGAAGCTCAAACAGCCCTCACTTTGTCCAGCTAAGAAATAGAGCTATGATCAATAGCTGCTCTGTTTTGTATGAAGTTGGTCAGTCTCTGGCGCGCGCTCTTCTCCCCCCCCCTCCTTCTCGTTGCTGTTTCATATTTTTCAGAAGCTCATTATTTCGTTCTGCTGTGGGTGTGAGTGCTAAAGAGGCTCACATGCAATGTGTATCTGACAGCGCTGAAATATTAATGGTCCCCAGTGTAGGAGGTTGGTATAGGGCCTGCATAGTTACAGTACAAAGGGTGCCTCCTCGCCACCAGGCTTTATTAGCAGAGCTGTTAAATGAATGGATGGATATAGCTTTCTTCATGTCTCCCTTTTGTGTTTGTTGCGCAAAACATCAGTCCACTTTCTCTTCTTCTAACTATTTGCAACACGTACATTCAACGGGTATTCGATGGAGACACACACACACACACACACACACACACACACACACACACACACACTGAAGTGTAAGAGCTACACTGTTGAGCTTTCTGTGGGAGGACAAAGAGGAGGGCTTTGCTATCAGTTCATTTTGTGTGGTCTCGGCCATAAAAAACACGCTGTTCTTTGACTGTGAAAAAAAGCCTGTCTTTAATTTTTGGGAAACCCATAAAAGTTTGTCGCTCCTTTCATATCGGCTGCAGAATTGAAAACAAATGCTACATTCTCCCCTCCTCTCCTTTGAACTGGGCAATTATGGAGTTGTGAAAATAAAAATCAGTCTCTCTCTCTCTCTCTCTCTCTCTCTCTCTCTCTCTCTCTCTCTCTCTCACCCCCCCCCTCTCCCTCCCCAGTCACTTTTTTTTCTCATCCCCCCTTGTTTTTGAAGAAACCGAGGGGGATCACTGATGTCAAAGTCAAAACCAAGAGCATTAAGAAAACTGGCGAAATGCAATACAGCTGCAATCCGACATGACGCTAGAAAATAGGGCTGAGGAGCAGAAAGCCTCTCTCCCGTATTCCCAGGGCGCGCAACTGCTCCCGGCCTTGGCTTTGATCTCTTCAAAGCCTCCTGCCTCCTACTAGATGGAGAGTCTTGGCTGCCGCTCGTGAGCGCTGGAGAGAGGCAGGGAGTGGAGGTGGGGGTGTTTTTTTCGAGGGGAGGGGGGGGTAGTGAGGGGAGGGGCGGGGAGCAGTCGTCGTCTTTTCCTTTCCAGGGCTGAAATCAATCACGGTGCCGAGGCAATTATGTGTAATTCAACGCCAGCCAGATTAGTGACTCTTGTTACCTGAGCGACCGGAGCTCTGTAATCTGTGAGACACACCGGCCTCACCAGCAGAGGAGTAGCCAGGAACAGGCGAGGGCACTTGAGGGGAGAGGGAGGGGAGAGGTGCTGAAAAGCAGGCTGCCATGCTGTTGTCCAGCAGAGCAGAAAATCTGAGTACAATGGAGTGATTACACTTGCAGATGTAGCCATATTTACGATGAGGTGGATGGAGAGAGAAAAGAAATAATGATTGCCATGGAGCTTGCTAGTTAGTGTGCTAACTAGCAAGCTCTCTTTTGTGTTAAAACATGCGCGTAATGTCACCTCCACTGCGCTTCCAGTCCTCCCCCGCCATCCACCGCCCCTGTCGTCCCCCCCCCCCCACCCCCCCCCGTCCCCCCTCCAGTGCCATATCTCTATCCCTCATGCCCTCCACAGTAGGCTCTGAAATGCAAGCTTGGCCAAGGCTCCTGCCCCAGGCGCCCAATTTACTATGGCTGGAGAAAAACTCAGTGGCCCCCGAGTCACAGAGCTGAATGCGGCTCTTTCCCTGCTGCTGCAGTTCGTCTGATCTGTGCAACTGTTTCAGTGTCTTAACACGCAGCAGTGTAACAATTTACACCCTTCTGCTTCTTCTCTTTTTATGTGGCTTACTGAGGAGATTTATCCCAATTATGTTTGCTCCTAGTTTAGGCAAATCTAGAACGTGGTAGGAGTTTGATGCTCATGACTAATACCACCTAGCGTACGTTACGACATTATTTTTTTAGAGCCTATGATATTTGCATGTGGGCATTAGAAACAATTAATTGGAGGTTGGGTAGAAGGCAGAAGGGGAAAAGTGCAGCTTCACATTATTTGTGTTTTTAATTGGAAATATATGATTGCCATGGCTTTTATTCTTCCCCTGCGCTCGGTCTGTAACAGCTGATGTCACAGGGATGAGAACAAGGCTTTGTTTTTTTTCCTCGGCAGTCACTTGATGCCGTATGATGAAACCCACAAAGATATCGAGCAAGAATGTGTTTGTTCATCTGATGAGCTTGCCTTGTGCTCAATGTTTCTTTTGATCATCTGACTAGTCGCTCGGTGATTGAAGGCACTTTATTTTTCTCGTGGGATGTACACATCGAATAAATTACGTATAGCGTCCTGTAATGATAGAACGTAGATGATCGGGACCTTGATGTCTTGCGATGGTTTTAACAAGGCAGGCTGACGGGGGAAGTGGAGCTGACTCTAAAAATATAAAGGTCACGCTGAATGGATTATGTGGCATCAATGGAGCCACCGTCCAGCTCAGCAGGAGCCCTTAAATCCACTAGCAGCCATAACCCCTCAGCTCAGGGGCCAGGTGACGCTTTTCATGTCCTCCAATGGAGAGACATCACAGAGGCATCCTCCACTTTGAGCTGCCCGTCATCAAACAATGCATCAAAACATCAAATCAATCCACCCCCACTATATCTATCTTTTGAAATGAAAGATGTGTGTGGAGGGGGGTGGAAGTGCCCCCCCCCCCCCTCCACACACACACTCCACAAATCTACTTTTCCATTTTCTCCTTTGGCAAACATTGACACTCCGTACTGAAGCGATGGTGTCGTAAAAAGGTCTTGCTTGACTTTTATTTGAAAAGTTCACAGGCGGCTTCCTGACCTGGGATCACAAACCCACTCAGTTTTGCCCGCTTTTGTTATGAGAGGCTTAAAACGGGTTGTTACAGTCCCAACTCTACTACAGTAGATATGAGTTCTTCTTAAACTCTTGCTGCACGTGACCGCGGAGATGTGTGTGAACGTGATTGTGCACAATGACGCAGGAAAGGAAAGGAAGCTTAATTCGATCAGACACAAGTTCATTGTAGTAACTTGTAGCAGTTCTCTGAACGGCTCAAGACTTTTTCCCCCTCATGACAGAATATCCAACATTTGTACTTGCTTTGGTTCGATACGATTCCAAGACATTAAAGATGTCGTACTTCGTACTGAAGCCTACTTTTTTAGTATTTTCTCAAATATCTAAAACGTGATTTTCAAATCAAATCGGATATAATGATCCCGAGTTATATATCATCCAATCTTACATTGCTTTCTTAATAATGAGATTATATTAAAACGTATGAGCAGTCCACTATGAATAAATCCAGCTAAGAGCTGAATCACAACCACGGCGTGTTCATTGTATGGCTTATCATTCTGTTTTTCTGTAGGCGTCAGGTGCACGAGTGTACCCCGTAATGTTGCTGTAACCATATTCCCTGAGCCTAAGGAGCCCCTTTTGTGCTCCAGAAATGCACTATTACCATTTCTTTAGAGGTATCAAGGGATAAGCAGATGTTGTCGGTTGCCATGTCGTACATGGTCATTGTTTTGTTTGTTACTAAAGCCCACACAAACCCTGCCACAGAGCTAATTGATGGGGCGGAGTTTTCATGTGACCGTTCAGATCCTTGGAGAGGATCTTGAAGTGTTCCCTGCTTCTGCGGGGATGGAGAAAAGCCATTTGTTCGGAGGGGATCAGATTTGAATAGCTTTGTGCTTTTCATTCAGATCTTAACAGGGGCGTGTGCGCCTGGCTGGAAAGAAACCCTAAAATGTGTGGTTTGATTAATGACTAATTCCCGGCTGAAAGGCAGTTGTTGGTAGTCTTTACCAGTTAATCCCTTAAAACGTGGAATCACACCCAAACAGTGGGCTGCTGGTATTGTTGTACGGTCTATAATGTGAAGGAGCCGAAAGGTGATCCACAGCCATGAATGCTTCTAAAGCACTGTGGCGTGGACCTGCCGTCATTATAACCAGGACCGGTCATTTGATTTGTACCATAATGGAAAAACACAGCTTTGTCTGGGTGCTGGTCCAATTATCTAAACAACAAAAAACAATTTGGAAGTGAAAGGATACAGAACGTGTATCCTTTCGCTTTGATCAGTGAATAAAAGAGCGTCGATCACGTGACTCTGGGGCTCGGCAGTTCAATTTAAGGCCAGCACACAGGTGTCATGACACCTGAGGCGATGGGGCTTCTCTTTTCAAAGCATTACATAACCTACATATTTAACCCTTTCGCAAGAAATCCAGTCCGTTTACAAAATTCAGGTATTTTCTGGGTGGATTTAATTTGTATTGTACCATTTTTAATCCGTCAATGGCACAGGCTCACTAACCGTCAATATTTGTATTCTTTGTATTCTTGCATGTTGTGTCGGTGGGTGTGCATCAGTCGGAGTGGAATACAGAGAGAAAACTAGGTCAATACTCTCTACAGCTCAGGCAGAAGCAGCTCTCATTCAAACCACCTCCCCATCCACATTTTCCTAGTGTGTGCCATTGAAAACCTTCCCCGCAAAAAAAAAAACACGGCAGCGCCTCTGCAGCCGTCTGCCTTCCCTCGTCCATCTCTCCGTGGCTAGCTTGCGATGCTAATATTTACCTCTTCCTTTCCATTGATGTAATGTGCAACGTTGCACTGGAGCTAGCTGGGGCTTAGAGAGAAGAGTACTGTCTCTAGCTCTCGTCTCCACAGGTAGAGACACACAAAGACCCCCACTAGACTCTATTTTCCCCCTCAACGCTGAGCTCCCAAATCCAAACTGACAGCCATTCATGCCCAGAATACCTGGGCGAAAGCTGAGGGGGGGAACACTATCTAGGTATAGCAGGCAAATCCGCTCTTGTTCGACGGCTCTATGAAGCTCCAGCATAAGGCAACTCATCAGCACTTTTCCCTCATTCTGCAGTGCATTTTCTCTCCCTTTTCTCCCCGTCTCTGGTTATTGTGCGGAGGCTAAGGTTTTAGCGGGCTTGCCACACAAAGTTAGCTTGTGCTGCGATTTTATTTGTGTACATCTCTCAGGGCCTTCGAGTGTTGTTGTTGAATGTGGATGTTGGCACCACCGTGCTGCCTGGCATGAATGTAGCTACTCAGCAGACCAGAGCTGGCTTCTAATGATAAATCATGCAGTGTGTTAATGCAGCAGCGGGGGTGCTATAAATAGTTGCTGGAGAGGGATGACGATTGATTCAGGGAGAAAAATAAAATGTGCTCCAAACATTTTCTGCTTGTGGTCAGCTTTTAACAGCTGGGTTCAAACATGGGGCCCCAAAGATTAACATTGCCCCCCGGTTTGAAACACAGCTGATCAGGTAAATGACGCAGCTAAAGGCTTCATGACTCAGGTTGTATTATAGTTAGACACATTGACAGAGTCCAGATATACCAGGTAGCTCTCTCTTTTTTGTGCTGCAATGACACAATTCTACAAAACTTGTATCATCTAAGGTTTGGGGATTTTCTGTTTACCTGTCTCAATAGATCCAAGGCAAGTGATGGAGCTGCAGAGAGCAGCCATGTTCTTTTGTGGTGGCACAGATGCCTAGTGGGTGCTCAAGTGTGTGTGTGTGTGTGTGTGTGCGGTCTTCCTTTTGTGTATGTGTTTGCATGTGTGCTCGCAGGCCTGCTGACAGTGGCACTTCAGCAGAATGTTTGCCCTTTCCTCAGTCCTTTGATGTGACCAGGTCCTGCTGTGATAATGAGCCCTGTGCCCCGCCGCAAGGTGAACATCCTGCAGTTCGCCCAGGGCTCTGCCAGAGCAGCGGCCCAACCCCCACCACTCCTTCGCCACACACAACACGCACACATAACTCTCTGCGAATACAACCGTGGAGGAGCCGACCACCACTCAGAGCTGATCAACTTCCACAAAGTGCTTGGATAGGGTGAAAACGACGACAATGTGGCACAGCCTGCATGTATACTCACTGTACATGCCACATTACATATGGCAATATAGCTGAATATGATGATCAACATCACGCTTTGGAATATATTACACTATGGAATACGTATGCAACATGACATAGTAATAAAGAAGGTATTTTATATTTTTCCTCTTTAATAAATCGACACAATAAGACTAAAACCAACAATGAGTTGATCCCACTAACAAGCATTTCCTGTGTAGCCAAAGCCGGATATATCTTTTCTCTCTGTGCCAAAGACGGATTAAAAACACATCAGTGAGCCGATACAGATGCCTAAATGCCAAAGCGGCGTCACAATGAACATGGGAATTGTAGTTTATTGAGTAAATCCAACATTCACTGTTCTGCTGCTGTATGTGTAAAAAAAACTACAATTAGCCTTTTTTAAATAAGATGGATATAAAGATTAAGAAATGGGTTATTATTATTATTATCGACATGATTCAACATAGAAAATGACTCTTGTTGCAGCGTCTCACCTTCATGACCTCTTGCACAACCTTTCTTTAAAGGCCTCTTTAAAAGCACTCTACTGTTTCGTCTTAACAGGGAAGAGAAAAAGCAGCCGGATCGTCTCTAATGCACCGTCGCTCTTCCCTCAGTTTTTTTTTTAATAGCTCCACAACATATAGAAATTAAGAGTTGAACACTTTTAAAAAGCGGATAAAGTCTTTTCATCTGGGGCAGGCATATTTCACACAAATTATCTCCTTTGCACATTGAGAATGTCACTATGAGAGCTAGCGCGATCGGTTTGCTCGGAGCACACGCTCTTCGTGCCAACTGAAGGATGATGGGTAATCCACCTCGTTCTATTCGGTTGTGCTCGGTGTTGGTGGAGGAGAAGAAGACAGTCAGCTGTTAATAGCTCCTTTTGTGTTCATATGTAGCATGTATGTGTTTAAATTCATTAAGCGCGTGGTTATTGCAGTCTCTGATCCCTTCACCGTGTACAATGACCGTATCTTACAGCATGTCTATGCGCCTTTTGAGTCTGTGTGTGTGTGTGTGTGGATCCCATGTTAATACAGTGGCACGTGTTGGTCATGTGTGGTTAAAGTGTGGCTTGTGTGGGTGTAACGGTGGTATTTAGAGGACAGCGTGACAAGTTTCCTCGCACGATAAATTAGTGCTGCAACTTAGCTACTTAAACCATAACATTGCTTATGTGGTACATGTCTATTTCTGTCATCTATGTAATTCAACCAAACACAAACTTGGGGGCGTTATTTATCAACTGGCCTCTACCTTTCAGTGTCACCGCTTCTGTTCAACTGTTGGACTTTGACTAGAACGCAGGATTTCTGATTGAAATAAAAGGAGAGATTGCGAGAGACAGAGAGAGGGATGGAGGGGGGGGGGGGGGTCTTCACAGATGTAAATGTCTCTCCAGGGTAGGCTTTTCCTGTTATTCGCAGCCTCCTCCACTCCTGTCCCTGTGGTTGGCTTCGCTTGTTCGTCTCATTACCCCGGGCGCGTGCCGCTCCTTCGCTTGCTGGCGGGCCAGCTTTCTTCTCCATTAATTGGGTTTCGTTACATTAAGCCCCCTGGCCGAGGGGCCATCCTGCCAATAAAACATTCCATTTTTAGCACTCCACTCGAAGCTGGTGGGGTTCAACCCACTCTGCGAATGGTAATTGGTTATTTATTTAAGCTTCCTCAGGTTGGTCTCCACTGGTTTTGGTAAAGAGAGAGAGGGAGGGAGGGAGGTCCCGTTTCTTTTCTGCACTGTGAAGCTACTATGGGAGAATGTTTGCTCACTTTTGTTGGGAGAAGGTCGGACAGATCGCACACAAACACACCTGAGAGGGAACACCTGGTCTGAGGGTGACTCTGTAAAATCTCTGTACCGGGCACACCCTTGCTTCATACAGCTTTCGGCATTTACAGAGGCTTTCCATTTGTAATCTTCTCTTTTTTAGGCTTTCATTGTCAGTGGAAACAGTAGCCAAAGACGATATTCAAACAGTCAGAGGTGGGTGTGTGCTCTCTGCCAGGGATTCACAGTTATTTATGATTCCCTCAGGGGATGGCAATCATAATTTTATTGCAAATTTACAGCAAAGTCTTGATGATTCTGGTTGTAATCACAGAACAATTTGAGTAAAGATCGTGTGAAGAGGTGTGGTTTAGTTTCTTTTGGGGTGAGAAGGGCTTTTTAGTGAAAAGATTTAGCAGCATGGGAATCCATAGCTTCCACTTGAGCTGCCATCTCCCCAGCTGTTTGTGAAACACCTCACATGGTTTCTACACACTTGATTGTAGCTGCAGGCGCGAAGAGTCCTCATTGCATATAAATTACAGAAGTGGGAAGTGATTATTATAAAATTCCCTGCTTTCCCTTTTTCCCACTCCACTCTGCAGAAGTGGTATAATTGAGTGGAGTACAAAAGCCGTGCTGTGAGGGGAAGAGAGGCAGAGAGATGCTGAAAAGGCAATATTGCAGGGGGTAGATATTGCATATACCACATAGACACACGTACACACACACACACACACACACACTGAAAACCGTGGCAGGATACTGGAGGAATCTGACAGAATACAAGCTCAGAGGCGTGCCGTCAGAAGAAATCCTCCCTCTGAAAAAGCAAAAACAAAAAAGAAACGTCCTGTTTCCCTTCCCCACCCCCAATTTCAGACCGCACGCCAAGTCACTAGCTGCCCGTGCTGAAACACACTGGAGTGTCTCCTCCATGGAGGGCTTCCTGCCAGCTCCAGTTCCGCACAATGAATTTCTCTTAAAACCACATCTGAGGGGTTCTTTAGAAGGGCCGGCCAAGCCTGGATATGAAATTCCAAATGGAACGTTTTCTTTTCAATCCTCGCCGCCTCTCCTCTTTCACTCTCCCTGAAAAATATGAATAGAAAGATCCTAAGCCTATTATTTCTCCTATACAATAAAGGGGACCTCCAATATGGCCGCCCTCCATCCCAACACTGCTGCTGCTGCTGCTGCTGCTGCTGCTGCTGCTGCTGCTAAAGGCTTTTTAGTAGTTGTCAGGATGGGGGATGAGAGTGGGTCAAATTGCAGTGACGTACCGTGACCCTCATGGTTGTGGTCACTTGAGTGTCTCCAACTACTTCCTCCAGGAAATTGGTAAACGGGTGTTGTGCTTTTTGTGTGTAAACTTGCCAAGAAGCAAGCCAACAAGTCTCCACCTGGAGGAATTAGATGGTGGCTCCATGACGGCTGTGAGAGTGTGAAGACCGTGACTTGACGGTCCAATGTGTGAGGACTTTTCATTAACCCTGATACAGTTTTCCCCCATCGTACTGTATAAAGAGAGAGATGTGAAGATGTAAGATGGCTAAATGTCCATTCATTGCTCGTCCTCTCATCCAAAAGTAAACCTTGGTTGGTGATGGCATGCGGTTTATGTAAATGTTACCCCAAATAGCCATAAATTGTGTATTGGTCACAGAGGCCTGCAGGTTTTTCTCCGGTGGATTTTATCCACAATGGAGGCAGTTTATTAAGAAGTTGAGAGAAATAGGATTTGACAGCTGTAACTGGGAAAATCACAAAAGGGGGCTTCTTGTATATAGCCGAAGCATCTAGCTTTCTTGGGTGCTAGTGCTAGTTTTTAATTTAGTTTTATATGTGTGTGTGTGTGAACAAACTTTTGTTTTTGCTCACTTTTTCTCTGTGCTACAAGTTGGAGAAGACCTTCCAGCTGAAATGATAATCCCTCAGGTTCTTATCTCATTCCCACCGGATAACAAATGGGAGTGGAGAGGCGTAAAATAATATGGGCGAGAATGCTATCATTTAGCCCCTGGTGTAGGCATGTCCCAGCCACCCTGGTCCTGGTTAGCCCTCCTTTAGGGTTCGTTGGCCTCACTAATAAGCCCTCCCGTCAGTAGGATGAAGTCTGACACTCCTGCACACACAGATTATCCCGTCACCTTTGACTCTTGTTGACAGGGGTCAAAGAACCACACTCACCTGGGCTAATGTGAAAAGCCTCTGCATCAAGGCTGAATTAGTTTTCAGGCGGGATTTGTCTCGTTTGTTGCAATCTCAAAGTCTACAATGTGGACTGTGCTGCATGATGTCGCCTGAGGCTGCTATCAACAGAAGATCTGGGAAAGATATTTGCCCTGGGAGATGAGATGCCCGTACCGATAAGGATTCTGATGTAGATGATGTGTCATGTGGTTGAGGATACTGAGATCTTTCTTCACACACACACACACACACACACACACACACACACACACACACACACACACACACACACACCACCCTTTGTGTTCCCGGTTAGGACGTTCCCAGAAGGTGGGGAGAGGGAGAGGGGGGACTTAAGTTGAGACCGGTGCCAGTCTGCGAGAGGTTCGGGGGAAACGCAGACATTCCAGCCACCCTTGTGTCCAAGGAGTTGTGTGTGTGTGTGTGTGTGTGTGTGTGTCTGTGTCCACCAATCGCCCCTTAGCACTGCAGGAATGTCACCTTGGCAGACACCTCACTAGGACAACGAAGCGAGCGCTAATAAAGAACACTCCCTCGATTATAGCGTCTCTCCAGACATTTAGGCTCGTACTAAGTTTAGACGCGTGGCTCCAACAACATTATTAATCAGGTGACTCTTACTGTGAAAGCATCTGATTACAATTCTTTCGAGAAACTACTTTGATTCAAAAGCTTGTGGGAGCCATTTGGTGGAAGACGTGTCTCGCACAACAGTGAATGGGTGTCTCTCCGATTAGCCATATATCCTGTGGAGGCGATATTTTGACTCCAGCTCCGGGCTCAGATTGTGAATAGTAGATTTAGCATGGCTAAGCATTGCCATGTGTTCATTGCTGCTGAAGCATGTAAGCACTATTGGCTGGGGGTTGGGGCCGGGATTTTTTAGGCCTGGCTCTGCCTTTCTTTTTTTTTGTTTTTCAGAGGGCAGGTCTCTGAGTCAGTCGGGGATGGGGGTCCTGTGGTCAGTCCTCTCTCGACGTGATTACCCCTGCATTAAGTACCGCTGCAGACATCTGTCTCACTCGTGCTCTCTCTCCTTAGCCATCCCCCTTCTCCTCCTCCTCCATCCCTCATCTCTCCTTCCCCCGGCTCTTGCTCTGTAATGAACTCCCCTTATTCACCAGCTAATGACTGCCTTTGATCTCCCGCCTAAGACCTCTGCTCTAACTCTACCCTGCGAATCTCTCTTTTTCTCTCCCCTCTCTTTGCTCTATCGCTTGCTCGCTCCTATTCGCTCCATTCCTCTCTTTTGCTGTCTCAAACATGCTCATGCACTTCATTTTTGACTTGTTTTTTTCCCTCCTTCCTTCAGGGAATAGGGTTTTCAGTCCTGCTGACCTAGGCTAAACAAAGTTTTTGAGGTGCTAGTCTCAGGCTACTAAAAAGAGAAGAAAATTGAAGAAATCATTTTTAGTTACTTTCTTTCTTGGCCTCAGCTTCACCCGCATGGAGGCAGACCACCCGCACTATATATGCAATACCAGTCGCCAGATCACGTGGCAGGGAACGGGGGCCATATTGCGCATTGGAATAACGCAGTTGAAGATCATGTATAATGTCATCCCTCATTTCATATTGTTGTTTTTTTTTTTAAATCTTCTTGTATTTGTCTCCACAGTCCAACAAAGTCCCCGTGGTGCAGCCGTCCCATGCAGTCCACCCACTCACCCCGCTGATCACGTACAGCGACGAGCACTTCGCCCCAGGATCCCATTCTGGTCCTCACCCCCAGGATCTCAACAAACAAGGTAGAGAGCAAGCAAACAGATCCGAAGCTGACGCAGAACTCGCATCCTGTTCGACAACTGTGCGGCTGCACATCTGAACTACTTTAGTAAGAAAAAGCAGGACTACTTATTAGAGGTGCGCAGATTCTGATACCTCCACTCAGGTTATATGGCGACACAAATACAGATCCGACACCAGTGCTTTCTTTCCCCCAAATTTAGGCTCTGTATGCCTCCCCTGCGTGGATCATCTTTATCTGTGTTAACATGACGCCACGCTAAAAACGTCCTTATGTTCATACAGTCATGTCAGGCTGCCAACTCGTCGTGGTAGCACTGCATTTCATGATAACACCAAAGAAGAAATCTGTGTTTCATGTAATAGGTCACGTGACGGCCGATCCCCTTCTTAATAAGAGTGTTATCTGCAGAGATGATGTCGCTCAAACTTCGATAACGTCAGTAACAACTTAATAATATTGTTCAAAGTACGTTAATGACCCTGTTTGTCGCTATTAAGAGCAGTAATGTTATATTGATGGGCTGGATGTATTACTCCGCAGTACGGCTTTAATTGGAAAAATCATTCAAAAGGCTTAAAGTCTTACACCCTTTAGAAACGGGTTGAACAGGGTTTATAGCGCCCTGGTTTAAGATTCAGAAATAGTGTGATTTTATTCAAATGATTGATGAACACTATCTGAGCGTTTCTTTTTTTGAATGTTTACGTCCCTTTGTGCCAACACTGTGGAGAATCAATAGAGCCACACCAACCAAAACGTGTCCCAGCAAAGTCATCCTTCTCTATCAGCTCTGAGCATGAACTCATTTGAAGCGGCCTGTGGGACAGCGCGCTGAGCTCTGCTGCCCTCTCGCTCTGCACTCTCTGCATCTCAGCAGCAACATCAAGCTACGGCTCTGACAGCTGCAGAGGAGCTCCTCGGCAGTTTGGACGAGCTCTGCCCCGCGCAGCTGGAGACTTTGGCAGCTTCTCACGAATGCAAAAAGACGTGGGCCCCGCCATAGTTTTGTCCCGCACCTTTTTTCTCTTCTTCTTCTTCTTCTCCTGGCTTTCTTCTCCTGCGGCTGCCAGTTGAAAAGGAGGAGAGGGATCAGACGGGATGTAGGCGAAGATGAAGATGATGAGGCTAGGAGGTTCTGAGGAACTGGCTATAAATAACAATGTAGAAGCGAGCTCAAGAGTACACAGCGTAGTAAGATGAAGGGAGTGAGACGTAGAAAGAAGCTGTGCTCCACATATGTCAGAGGAATCGTGCATCAGACACATTTCTGTTCAATGATTTTCTAAAGGAAACGAGATATAATTGTGGGGACATGGAATTGAGCAATAAATACACAAGTGCGCACATTAGATTTCAGAAATGTGTTGTCATGTTGTACAATTTAGGAAGTACTGCTCTCCATTTTACTGTTCATGTTGGTCCTGCCAGTCCACTGAGATCCACTGAGACAAACACTGAAGAGCAGAGAAGAGCAGAGTTTTAATTATTATTATTTTTTAGAATATTTGATCTTTGCACTCACAGACCAGCAGGAATCCATGTCCAAGAGATCCTGTTGCAGAATTGGCTGCACATGATTTCCCTAGGTGTGTGTGTGTGTGTGTGTGTGTGTGTGTGTGTGTGTGTGTGTGTGTATGTGTGTGTGTGTGTGTGTGTGTTGAGCTAAGCTGAAGATGCTTAAAACGAAACCTCTCTTATTCTCTTTCTTGCTGTCCCTCTCTCTCTTTCTTTCTCGCTCTCTCATATCGACCAATTGCTGCTCTGCCTTCCTTAGTGGGCTCAGACTTTGATCTGCTCGTTAATTATGAAAAACAATCATGGATTTTCTCATTATGAGCTCTAATATGAGCAGGGCCGCAATGCAGGATGGAAGGTCGAGCGGAGGGGGGGGGGGGGACGGGTGTTTGAATAGTTTACATTTACACTCTATGTGTATACTGTTTTAAAGAAAAAAGGAACTCTAACTTGGGAACACTAATTGAATATAGATTATTTCCAGGTTTTACAATCAGAAGCCCGTTAGTGTTGCTTGTTTTGAGAGGAAATGCGCGTGTGAAGCCTTGTTGGGTGTCAACGGGAACGTGTGAATAGGGGAGTGAGTAATTAGGCACCTTAGGGGTGTGAGTGACAAGGTTAACACGCTGGGGCTCTCTCCGCCTCCCTCACCGCCTCACCCCTTGCCTCCTTCCCTTCTGCCCTCAGGAGGGCCCTCAGGAGTGTTAGGTGGTGGATTAGTTGGCAGGGGGTAGTGCTATGCGTGCTATGAATCCAGCGCTGCAACATTGGCTTTGGAGATATAAGCCCCTCGCTCGCTCCTCTCCGAGGAGGGAGGCCCCTCCAGACCACAGCCGGCAGAGAGAGAAAGGAGAAGAGAAAAGATAGAGGCAAGGAGAAAAGGCTGGCTCCAGCAGGGATTAGAAGATGGTGCTAATCTGGAGGCATTTGGCCTCTTTTCTTTGCGTGTGTGTGTGTGGGTGGGTGTGTGTGTGTGTGTGTGTGTGTGTGTGCGTACAGTATTTTCTTGATATCTACAGACTTTCAATCGTTTCATTACTTCTTCTGCTCTAAAGTGAAAAAACAAACAAGAAGACACGAGTCGTTGCAGAAAAGCCGTCAAGTTTCAGCCCCGTTCCCGGTTATGTCTTCCTACGAAAAAGGGCCCTCTCGACCTTGAAACCCAGTAGGAGCTGGAGATGGAAGAGCTTAGTCCTGAAGATCCACCGACAGTTAGTCCAAGTCAATCCCGTGTCTACAGGGAAAGCCGCAGCCACAAAGAGGAAGCCTCAATTAACCAGCTTAAAGACGCTGAAACACACTTGAATGACTCCAGCTAAGCGGGGGAAATATTATCCCTTTCTGACAGGTTGATATTGTGAGGTCAAGAAGCCCCGACGTGCACTGTCCTTGACTTGTATTGAAGCCGGATGGGAAGGAGTGATGGATTCTAAGAAGAAAAAAGTAACTTCATTACGCTCTACAATACAAAGTTATTGCAAACTTTTGGTACTTTGTACTGTGTGTGTTTTACATCACTTACGTGTATTTTCCTTCCTCTTTAAATGTTTTTTTTTAATAAGCCCAAACGTGTTGGTCCCACAATAAAGTTGTTCTTTGTACTACGAGAGTTGCTGCAACTTTTGTCACTTGTCTCCGACTCTCAATGCTACGGGCACATTTTCATCGGCGCTTGGCTCCGCACGTACGAGTTGGACCTGAATACTTTCTAACAGTTGTGTGCCATGTGTTGTGTGTTTAGGAATGCAGAGGCATCACCCCGGACAAGAAATGCCCAACTTCTACTCCCTGTCTCCCGGAGGAGTCGGGCAGATCACGCCACCGCTGGGCTGGTGAGTCAGACGGACAAAAGCATGCACAGTCGCTTTATGCAAACAAGGAGCAATTACTATGGTGTCTCCTCGCATGAGATGCACACCGACACTGTGCTAGCTCTGTGCACTGAATGGAGGGAGGCTGGCCTGCAGCAGCCGCCCTGCACAGGGAGGTCTGCCTCTGGCTGTTCCTGCTGTTCCTGCTGCGGCTTCAGCCACACCGCTCCTCTGTGTGCCCAGCACATGTCAAACACATCACCGCATACATGCCCCTGCATAACCATATGGCTGCTTAACCCCCATCAAAGCTTCCTGGAAGCATTTCTCCTTCTGAGCACTTTTATTTTAGTGTTTTTTAATTTAATTCTTTTACTTTTTTCCCTGTTCTCGACACATCTTACATTCCTTTCTTCTTCCTCACTATCTCTTTCTCTGTCAGCGTGATGTTTGTAAAGACGCAGCTTTAGGCATACACTGAGTGAAGCCAGATGTAAGGTGCAGGATCAGGCGACAGTCGAAGCTCACACAGTCTTCTGCTTTTTTATTTTCCTCCTTAAATCCGAATACCTACAGCAGGGGTCACTAACCGTTGGAATACCCCTGACCTAAGGTAAATTTGCACTTTTTTTCCAAATTTAGAAACTTTTCCACCTGAGGAACCTATTCCTAATTGTTGGCTCCCTGGTCACAGTTTGTACCCCTCCACGAGTCCCCTGGGATGAGGAAGCATTGTGTTTGCAGTACTAAACATTGCTGATCGGTACATTTCATGCTCCACAGGAATCTTTGTTTCTATAACAAACTTTTTTTTTGTGAAAAACGGCAACCGGCTGATTAAAAAACACGACCGCAGCTCGAGGAAGTGCCGAAACAAATGGAACGGAATGGAGACGCAAACATTATGGACCCAATTACCATCTGATGCCAAGAAACAAAATCTACTATTTATTATTTCATGAGAAGAGTCTCAAAGATTTTCTGATGTTCAGCAGAAATGGATATTGGATATAAAAATTGAAACCGATTTTTCTTTTTTTTTAAATATTCGAGAGCGTTCTTGAGGTGCAGTGAGAAGGCAGACTCAAGCACAAGGCATGGAAACTTGTAGTTCCCAACTTTATTAGTCACTATAGTTTCTTGCATTTAGTATAGATGTGTAACAAACATGTACATTCCTTTACCTTTATAAACCAATCTTTAAATTGTGATCCCTTAATAGGAAGTAGAGCTGCAACGATTAGACAACTTATCGATTAGTTGAGCGAAAGAAAAATAATCGCCAACTCGTCATTTCTTCATGCAGAAAATGCTGTTTCCAGCTTTTCTCTCTTTATATCATATTTACTGAAGATCTTCTGGTCTGACAAAAGGTAGATAATCGATAATGAAATGAATAAAAACATCAAGAAAACAAATGTGTAGATGGATTTCTTTCCTTGTTTTGTGTACGCTGTTGCACGTGTGCACCTACTATCACCTGACATTTTAGAGGACCCTTTCCATGCTACTGTCCTTCTTCGTCCTCTTTTAATTGACCAAAGCCTGCTGTCTGCTGTTATTGCAGGTTCTCACACCACATGGTGCCCGGCCCCCAAGGTCCCCACGCCACAGGGATCCCCCACCCGGCCATCGTCAACCATCAGGTCAAACACGAGCCTCCGCATGAAACAGACATCATGCACATGTGAGTCCTGCAAACACAAATTACCTTCGTCAAACACTCTCACACACTTTAAAACTACATACTTAAACTCGGTTTTCCTGAGACGACATACTTCCAGGTATTTGTGCACACCGCCACTACGGTAGGCCGTCGCTGAACAAACCCTCTGTCAGAGCCTTGTTCTCATTCCCTTGATGTGAGCAGATAAGCAGCGAGGGCCCGCGCTCTACTGATAACAGGCCTATGCTTCGTTTGGCCTCGGGGATCACAACACACTTAGCCAGCAACAGATACAGGTCCTAGATTAGTGCTGGGATGAAATGAATTCACATCCCCAGTGTTTGCAGTGGGAAGTGCTGTGAGCACCCTGAAGTGGTTATCACTGGCATTTCCATTATTCATGGCCATCCCAGCACCGAGATTGTACTAGTATCAAAAAGCTTGTTAGAAAGTAAGTCAGAAGTGGGAGCAGGGTGTCTTTGAGTGCGCAAGTTTGAGCATTTGGTTTTAAGCGATTGCCAATGTGCTGCGGACAAAAAGGTTTGGTTGCCATTACTGGTGAAGTAATCTCTCCGCATGAAGGGACTGTGCGACTGCACATGATTAAAGCGGCAGGGGCCCATGGCGTGGCAACCCCTCTCACGCTGCCTCATCATTGGCGGGGAGCAACCAGACCCTCGTTGCTTTTGTCGCCATGGCGGCACCACAATTTCCCTCCTCTGTTGCTTTTGTTCTTTCATTCTCTCATTTTTCCGACAACTTTGTTTCCTGCTTTCCTTCTTGCCCCCCCCCCCCCCCTCCCCAACTCATGTTGTTGTTGTTTCTTTACAGGAAACCCCAGCATGAACAGAGAAAGGAGCAGGAGCCCAAAAGACCGCACATCAAGAAGCCGCTAAACGCCTTCATGCTCTACATGAAAGAAATGCGTGCGAATGTGGTCGCAGAGTGCACGCTGAAGGAGAGCGCTGCCATCAATCAGATCCTGGGACGAAGGGTAAGTTTAAATAGTCCGTGTGCCCTGGTGCACCGACCCCGTTCTTTTTGTCACTGTAGTTTGTCTTTTTTAATTTGAGTTAAATCACCAGGAGATCGCAGTTCAGTGCGCGGCTCTAAAGAGTCTGCACGGACGGACTTCCCAGGCCCAATTAGATTTAAAAGTACAAAGATTCCTCTCTCTATTAGCATACAGCCTTTTATGAACTAGTTGTGATTATTGTCATAATGATTGCCCCGGCCAATTACTTCCCTCTCAGAAGCACAGATACAGACTGTCTATCTAACTGACATTTAATCAAATTGGCTTTAATAAAATATGCCTGGATAATGGCACGGTTGGAAATGACAAAATTTGTTCCTTTTGAGGATTGGGAAAAGAGTGGAACCACAGAGCCATGTTAAAAGCCTTAACGAATAGGCCTAGCGGTTGAGGCAGCCAGCCACAGCAAAGCCTAGTTTGCGGCCTGCATAGGGTAATTGCTCGCTGACATAGTTTGAATAAAAAGCGCTGCTAAATTGGAACCAGTGTTTTGATATGAAATCAAAGTTTATTTTTTTCCTTCTCTTCTCTCCCTCTGACTGTTGTGCATGTTAATCTCTTCATCATGTCTCTCTCTCACATCGCTCTCTCTCCCTCTCTCTCTCTCTCGCTCTCTCTCTCTCTCTCGCTCTCTCACACATCTCTCTCTCTCTCTCTCCTCTCTCTCTCTCTCTCACACATCTCTCTCTCTCACACACTCTCTCTCACACATCTCTCTCTCTCTCTCTCTCCTCTCTCTCTCACACATCTCTCTCTCTCTGTCTCTCTGGTCTCGGTCTCTCTCAACATCTCTGTCTCACATCTCTCTCTCTGTCTCCTCTCTCTCTCTCTCTCACATCTCTCTCACATATCTCTCTCTCTCTCTCTGTCTCTCTCTCTCTCTCTCTCTCTGTCTCTCGCTCTCTCTATCTCTCTCTCTCTCTCTCTCTCTCTCTCACATCTCTCTCTCTCTCTCACATCTCTCTCTCACATCTCTCTCTGTCTCTCTTGGTCTCGGTCTCTCTCACATCTCTCTGTCTCACATCTCTCTCTCTCCCTCTCTGTCTCTCTCTCTCTCTCTCTCTCTCTCTCTCTCTCTCTCTCTCTCTCTCTCTCTCCCTCTCTGTCTCTCTCTCTCCCTCTCTGTCTCTCTCTCTCTCTCTCTCTCTCTCTCTCTCTCTCTCACATCTCTCTGTCTCACATCTCTCTCTCCCTCTCTGTCTCTCTCTCTCCCTCTCTCTCTCTCTCTCTCTCTCTCTCTCTCTCTCTCTCTGTCTCTCCCTCTCTGTCTCTCTCTCTCCCTCTCTCTCTCTCTCTCTCTCTCTCTCTCTCTCTCTCTCTCTACTCTCTCTCTCTCACATCTCTCTCTCACATCTCTCTCTCTCTCTCTCTCTCTCTCTCTCTCTCTCTCTCTCTCTCTCTCTCTCTTTCTTTCTTTCTGTTATCCCCCTTTTTCCTACACCGAACGTTTGGAAGTTGAAAAGAAGTTCTTTTCTTCTTTTCCTTTTACCAAAACACCAGCACACTTCTAAAATGCAGGGAACATGCAAGTGCATGCCAGTAATTGACTGTATGCTATTTTCCCTCTAATCTCCTTTGTACTGAAACAGTGGCATGCTTTATCTCGGGAAGAGCAAGCTAAGTATTATGAGTTAGCCCGCAAGGAACGGCAGCTCCACATGCAGCTCTACCCAGGCTGGTCTGCTCGAGACAACTATGTAAGTATCAACAGAACAGATTGGCAAAGGTGCGCGTGCGTGCGTGTGTGTGTATGTTGATTGATGTTGTTTGTTTATGTCGCCGTTACATGACCTGTTCTTTAAATGGCACACAATAATGACACGCACGCTAATTCACACTAGCCAGCTCCATGCTAATGGGGTCCATTTGTGGCCCTTTTGTTTCAGCCTAATGTGTAATTCATACCGGTGTGATTATATTACCATCTGCAGTGAAATGGATTGTAGTATCATGGACATTATTATCGCCACAGTGAGGGAAAACTGCCTGGTAATGGTTATGCTAGTCTTTGATGTTCCACATCAGCGTGGAGCTTTGGATGTAAAAAGCACCTGTTAGATGGAGTCGAGGTGGCTGCATCATACATACAGCATTCAGCAGCAGCCACCTTTGCTCCTCTAGCTGCCCATTTTGTTTGTGAACGTGGGAGGTTCAGCTGGATTTAAGATGCAGTCTGTTTTCGGTGTGTATTCGGTGTTATTTCTTTTTTTGTATTCGCTTGTCAAATCTTGTCTGAGAGTATGTGGCGTGTATGAATTTGTGAGAGAGAGAGCACCAGCCTTTTTTAAAAGTGTGGCTCCGGCACTCACATTCACTCCACCACCAAAGTGCTTTGTGGTGTTTATCTGCCTCCCCTCGGACACCGACAGCATCCCCCCTCCTTCTGCCTCCACGGCTCCGCTGCCAAAATGCCTCGCTGAGGGGGAGACAGTTCCACGGCTCTGCTCCCAGGGAAGCATAAAAGGGAAGCGTAAAAGATACACAGCATCAGCTAGTGACAGTCAGCCCAGTTCCCATTTAATTTCCAGCTTTGTTATTTACAAACATATTTGACGTATGAAGTAGAGGAATGGCTTTCTAGCTGGCACACCAAAGAGATAAAGGGAAACGATATGTTTAACGCAAATTTCATATCCCTGAGAGCACTACTCTGCGACCCCCTCCCACAAATAAGATCTTCAGCTGTACGCAGGCAGCACCATCGTACCTGGAAACACCAGAAATAGGTAACGCACTGGCGTGGAGAGCGTGCAGCAGTTGATAGTTTTGCTGTGCACCCCTCTCTCTCATCCTTTCTCTCACTTAGTCTGTCTTCTTCCCTGTCTGCCGCAGCAGTAGAAGGCAGATTAGCTCATGAATAAGTGGATTAGCAGACTTTGCAGCAGGAAACCAAAGTGCTGCTCATATTTGACTAGAACGACTCTACGCTGCTATCTATACCTATAGTCTCCCCCCTGGGGATTTAGCATAAGCTATAAATCCTTACACACTCCCACCACCTCACTGGGAAAAGAGTGGCGCTCTTCACAGTCATTGAGCTACGCTAGCCTAATTACAGTGAGCATTTTTAATTGCACTTCATGTTAATATTTGTCATTAGAGGGACTTGAAAGGCAGTGGGAATATGCCACCACAGAAGGACAGGTGGCCTCGATGCTGTTAGGCTGGTCACAACTTTAAAAAATATATGTACATATAGAAAGTAACTCATTTAAAAGCAGCTGAAAGCAGGTAGAGCACACTCCACTTGGCATTAGCTCGCACTCTTGCGTGGTCCGTCCCTCTCAGCGTGGCAGTTTGCGGTGGAGTCCGGAGTCCGGGGGATGCTGGTTGGATGCCCAGCAGGGGATGAGTGAACATGGCAGACAGCAGCAGGATATCAGAGTGGTCTAGTGAGCGTGAGTGCTGGAGCCACACTTTATGTGTTCCTCTGTATATTTTTTAGGGAAAGAAGAAGAAGCGGAAGAGGGAAAAGATGCAGGAATCAGCCCCAGGTAAGCACTGGCCCCTCCCGTTCCTTCTCTCTCTCTCTCTCTCTCTCTCTCTCTCTCTCTCTCTCTCTCTCTCTCTCTCTCTCTCTCTCTCTCTCTCTGTTTTTTTATTTTTGTCTGTTGTGTTGTGAGTTACTCCATCTTTCCTACACATCATCTTTTTATAGTATACCACCACATTTCTACTAATGCACACTCTGTAAAGCTGTAAAATGAACAGCTTATCCCCCAGTAGACAGGGACACAGGCCCGTAAAACTGATGCAGAGGTACACGCGTACAAAACTGATGCCACCTACGATCCTCATTCTGGCTTCAGTAGACTGGCTTGATTCTGTGCAGGCAGCATAGTTCCTTAAAGACTTTTCCTTTGCATACATCCCACCATCCATTCGTCCCTCGCCCCTCTCTCATCCCCATCTTCACAAACTACACCTACTTTGGGATTAGTCTGTCCATTCTATACGACTACTTACCGACTCTGGGCTTTGCGCTATTTGTTTGCCTGCTGCACTACAGTGTGTCTTTCTGCTGACCTTGTTTAGCTGCGCTTATGAGCCTCCTCTCAGCATTGCAATTGTAATCCATTGAGAATTACATTTTAAGTATAAAATGTCAGTATTTTTATTTTTTTATTTTTTTTTGGGGGGGGGGGGGGGGGTCTGTACACTGTGTAGGCCAAATGGACGGTAAAGCTCTATGCCGACCAGATACGTCAAATTTTTAAAAAAAGATGCAATTTTCTGCAGGTACAGGCCAGAGAATGAAAACGGCGTACATCTGAGAATATGGTAAGACAAACCCTCTATCCCCGTCACTGTCTGATCAGTTCAATACATGTTGAATCTTTTAAACTGCTAAACACTGACTTGAGTATGTACTCACAGACTAATCCTGAAAAGGTCCACCCTAACCTCGCCATAGTCATTGTGTCAGTGGTGTTAAGGCCTGAAGAGGGATTGTGCTTTGTGTGTGCAGTTTGTTCAAAGCCCCTCAGCACAATAGCCATTGGATTTTCTCTGTGTGTGTGTGTGTGTGTGTGTGTGTGTGTGTGTGTGTGTGTGTGTGTGTGTGTGTGTGTGTGTGTTGAATCGGTCAATCCAATGTTTTTGTGTTTGAGCACTGGTTGGATTAAAGGTCATTTGTTGTGTCAGCAGTTTGTGGCTTATTTTTTCTTCCAACATGCAGTATAAAAATGTCCAAATAGTGCTTAATAAATCAGACGGCGCATACACTCAGTGTTTTCTAAACATTGAGTAAATAATACATCTGAAAACAATTTTGCAAGCCAAGTTTTTTTTTTTTTTTTTTTTTACTGCCGGTGGAGGCTAAGACGTCAGCTCAGCCCCATATGGACTACATGTGTTGTCTCTCTCTGTATCTTTGTGAAGCAAAGCAGGATCCAGCCGCTTATTTGGCAGGAACCTAATGAGATGCTATACCTTTAATACGATTTCATGGTATCTGGGGTTTCAGGCTTTATATAATGCCTTCATAACAAAGGCACTCAGCAGTCTTTTTTTTGAACATGTGAATGATACGCTGCGATATATTGATTCAGATGACTTGTCAAACCCTCACTGAACTGCCACCTATCCCTTTCTTTGTCGAGAGAAGGATTAACGTTCTCAATATGTGGTAAAGGCAACTCTATTTTCAGTCCTTCTTACTCTCTCTGGATCTTGTTGCTTTCCATCTCTCTCCTTCCCTTCCTCCCCCCCCCCCCCCCCCTGTGAGTCTGGCAGCATCCTGTTGTTCCGCTTCCTTTCGGCAGCAGAAGAAGCCGCGCAGATGTGACAAATCTGGTCTTACGTTGAAATCACCCCAACCAGACAAAGGTTTTCCACTTGATCGATTCCTGACCCGGTGGCTCTCTGAACCCAAAATTGGGCTTCTTTTCATTTTTTTTTTTCTTATTTTTTTTCGCCACAGCCGGTTTTCAAAGCCCAGAGAGAGCGAGCTGCTAAAAAGCACTTTATCTCTGATCCAATAATTAGCAGCGCCTAGCCGCAGCGGGATGGACACCCTTGCTGATTCTCAGTGACAGCCTTAAACTAATATGCATAATACCAAGGATACTGCCACAACTCCCCAAGCCCTCAATTTATGCAGATCCCAAAGAGCTGGATTGAGGTTAGCTTGGAGTAGACGCCCAAAAAACATTTTTAAATGAACTCGTTTGTCTATTTCTTTTCATCTCCCTTAGCCTCTACCCCATCTGTCTGTCCTCCACGTGAACGATCCAAAAGGAAATGTGTTAATGAGTTAATTTTGAAGACACAACTTGAACACCTTTTTTTTTTTTTGTACGATGGTTCAAACGCAGTAAACATTTGCTCCGTTAGATTTTATTTATAGCGCTTGTACCGTCATAATGACGATTATCCAGCACAACAAAGTGAAAGGCTTCAGTCTAGCTAGGTTTTTGTTTATGAGGGGGAAAATTGACTTGAATACGTTTTCATATTAACATATTTTATGGCTTCTGCTGAGTTTTTCTGCCTGTGAGGCAAAGAGTTGAGTAGTGGAGCAGTGTTTTATGGCTTGACGTTGGTTCTTTGTTATCTTTAGCATGTCAAACACTGGGGCGGCCACACAGCTGGCTCTCACCACAGTGGAGCAGCACTCTAAGAAGTCATTACTCTGACCAAGTAAAATTAGGGTTGCTTCCCCTCGTCACTCCATGCCCTATCCCCCCTTTTTTTTGTCACACTGACTGGAAATGTGCAGTTTTACTCCACCTTTCCTCTCAGTTTCTGCTCCCTTCTTAATTTAGTTTCTCTCTTACTTGCTTCCTCTTGTGCCGTTAGCCTTTTGTCCGACTAAGCCTGCTGATTCACAGCTTTTTTTTGAGATGGTTATCTGGCCGAGACTCGTACGTGCCCTCGACGCTTTCTCCCGTTTCAGCCACTGCACATTTCTTTCACAGGGGAGGGGAGACACTTAACAAAGGTGGCCTGCTAATCTGGCTAGCGAGGGCCTCGGGGTCGCAAACACTTGCAAACTGAGCGAGATTACTCTCATTCAGTGTCATGTAGGGGGCTCTTTTATTGACCAGCAAAATGGATGGTCTTTACAAGCCAAAGGCGCCCATGAGCTTGTGCAAGAGTTTGTATTTTTAATGACATGATCCAAGATATCTTTTTTTCAAATGATGCTTTACAATAATTAAAGTCTAGTAAGTGCATCCAGGGGCATTTCTAACCACATGTCCTGGTCCAGAAACATGAAAGAAAGTGTTGTTCAAGCGAGAGCTTTGGTGGCCGCTCTCTCTCTCTCTCTCTCTCTCTCTCTCTCTCTCTCTCTCTCTGTCGTGGCCCGGCTCCACTCCCTCTGATGTGTGCAGCCAGAAGTCAGCTGTCAAAAGACTTTGATGAGCGAGGAGGGAAGAAGAGGAGAGAGGAGGGTGTGAGTGTGTTAGGGGGGGAAAGGGAGGGTAAGAAAAGGGCCAGAAGAAAATCCCTCATTCTCTCGAGTTCTGACTTTACGCAATCTCTCTCAACTGCCACTCATCCTTCAGTCTCCATCCCCCATTTCTTTCCCTTTTCTCTCTCTCTTATTTGTTGCCTCTCATCTTTTCTCTCTCTCAGATCCTCATCACTCTCTGCACATTTCTCTCTCTCACACACACACACACACACACATCTGAGCAGCCAGCCACACACTCCGGCTGCAATTAGGCAAGATTCAGCGTCTGCCTCCATTTCCCGAGTCGTTTCAATTTGGCACCGAGCCTCTAGGCCACTGCGGCACAGCCCAGTGCCTCCACACTCCGCCTTATTAGTGACCTGGGATAATTGGGGAAGGAATCCGGATTGCAAAACTGACTCTGGGTCTCGCTTTGAGCTGCGCACAGGAGATGATAGGATGTTTTTTGAAACTGTACTTTTTCACACACACTCGCACTCAAAAAAAAAAAAAAAAAAAGTTATTAGTGGAGGAGAGAGATTTGGGTTTAAATCACAGCGACGCCCCGGCTAATGTTTCTGTGGGGAGGAAATAGAATCGGAAATGTCCCCACCCCACAGCCCTCCCGTCCTGACCTCCACAAAGCTTACTCTGTGAAGAAAAGTGACCCCCTCAGCACTTAGTATATGAACTTCCAGAGGGTGGCAGTATGTCAAACTCCCATGTAATTTAAGTGTGCATATGTGGTTTTAGCTTAGAAGTACAAATCTTTTACACTGACATAGTTGTCCTTATCCTGGTCTAGCAACCTTATGTGACACTTCAGAGGGTGGGGGGTATAACCCTCTTAAAGGTCTTCAGTTACATGTAAGTAAATGCAGCTATAGTGCTGCCATTGTTTAGACTGGGGCTTGAGATTTGTTTTGATTGAGTCACGGTTCTATTGTGTTGTGGTTTGGCCAGCTGCAGTCACAGTATGAGGGTCCAGTCTCCTGGCTTTTTTTGTGATGTCTTCTCCACTTCCTCTCTTTCTCTCTCCGTCTGTCCCCCCTCCCCCCCCCCCCCCCCCCCCTCCTCCACGTGGCTCCTTGAGGCACTGCAGCTCTTTTTGGGAACAGGAGAAGTGTAACTTTTATAAAACGCTCGCCTCGTGAGATGCTTATCTCTGAATGAAAGGTTACACAGGGGGCGCAGACGGGGAGTGGGCCGTGAAGGTGTTTTATTTGTCTTCTCTAGTCCGGTCCGGTCCAGAGGAGGCAAACCCCAAACTCTTCTTCTGGCTCTTTACTTCCCTCTTTCTTTGCTCCTCCTTTTCCGGCTCCTCTGTGCTGTCGGTGAATATAAGTGGCGGCGGAGGCCTTTGAAGCGAGACCACAGCAGAGGGGAGCAGTCATTGTGCCGACTCTTTAAATGTGCAGCTCCCCCCCTCCCTCCCGACATCCCCCGGCCTGCAGCGGCTCAGACTGAGCTGTGCGGGGGCACACGGCCAGACTTCAGCTGCCCGGGCCCCCAGCGATGCCGCCTTAGATGTGGGCAACGCCTCCCCCCTCCTCCCACACCCTTCTGTACTCCCATAGTCTCACCCACACATGCCTGAGGTTTGGGGTTTGGGTGACTCCCCCTCCCCTTTTCCCCTTTTGACCACAACCAGACCCCACCCTTCCCTTCTCTCCAATATTTAACACAGACACCATCTTTCCTCTTGTTTCTCTTCAGCCTCTTAGTTCCAGCCCGTTTTGATTGGAGGTTAAACATTTAAAAGTTAAAAGAGCCGATTTCTTTTATGTGGAATGTCTCCGAGCCGACGAAAGTGCTGACCGTGCAGAGCGTTCTGTTTCTCACACATCTTTTGTCTTCCAGGTGTTTTTGTTTTTTTTATTGCCCTGCTCGTTTTATTTTTCCCCTCGTGGCTTTTAAGAGCGGCGCTGCCACAAATGTGTAGAGGAGAGGCTTATTCAGAAAGGTGTCACCAAAGCCAGCTGTACGACGCGGGCCAAGGTCACTGCCGAGACACGCCAACGCAGCAGACTCTAATCTAAATGTGTGGACAATTATACTCAGAGCTCGCAAAGTGCGCGAGCGTGAGGCAGACTGAACTGACCTCGGTGGATGATGTAACAGAGGGTTGGCACGGAGGGTTTGCTGGATCTCAGGTTGAGGGTAAAAGGGGGGGGGAAGATGCTTCGGCACTCGTGTCAAATCTGAAAGACAATGACAGAAATGTTGGTTTTGTCTCAGTGATGGTGGTTGTCACTAGTGCTGACTGTACTTCAGTCATCAAAAACATGAATTGCCAACAATGTTTCTTTGTAAACGACTGGATTTGGGGTTTTGACTGTTGTTCAAATAAAACAAGCTCTTTGTTGCTTTGGAAAATGGTGGTATACAATGTGGCTTTACTCTGACAATCTTTAGACAATCAAAAGATTAATGGGTCATAAAAATAGTAATTATTTGCAGCCATATATTTGATTCCTGACGATTGTGGGAAGTTTCGGGTTTTATTACAACTTTAGTTTCACTTTCCTCTCGGTAACGGTCAGATCGGACTCACTAGGCTCTTCGCTGAGATGTGATACATTTCAGTTTAGATAATCTGACTGAACCCGTCTAATCATGTGACTGCACTTATTTCTTACCCTGTCAGCGATGTCAGCGTGATCCCAGATCTTAACGATGTTATCACACATGATAATGAGACCGAAGATGTGTAATGAACTGGATTAATCTTTTAAGATGCCTCTTGACGCATCTTTCTTTACTTGCTTTGCTCTCTGTCTTCAGTCCTTCCCTCTCTCATGGTACAGCCTGCGCTGGAGACACCCCTCTCACCATGGCTTATTTTTAGAGTAATTTGTCGGCGGTGTTTTCCTTTTTAATGGCACCAAAAGAAACCCCAGAGCTGCGTGTAGCGAGAGAGGGAGCTGAGGAGGTGTGTGGGTCGGTGGGTTTGGAGGTTAGGGGGCTATAAGGCAGACGGGCCCCAGCTGCGGCCGCTTTGATTTGGCCTGGGAGGTGAAAGCGCCGATTGAGACGCGAGGTTGGTCCAGTTATCTTAACCTCCCACACTTCAAAAGCTGGGCGAGAGCTTGTCCGACTCCTTCCCTCCCTCCCTCCGTCCCGTAGAGGGAAAGGAATTGGGGGAGAGAGAACGGGGGGAGACTAAACCTTTGCTAGCCCTCTGAACAGAGGAGCGTTTCATTTCCTGCAAAAAAAGTCCAGCCGGCATTCCTGAGCACTAATGTTGGAGGAGGAGGAGATGGAGGGAGGAGGTGGAGGGAGGTGAGGGGAGAGGAGGGGTCAAGTTGCTCCTGAATCACAGTGTTTGTGTCGGCTGGACCTTGTGAAGAGCTGGCCCGGTGCCCCCCTACAACCAACCACCACGCAAGTACACACCCCTGCTGTTACCACCAACCTTTTTTAAAAAGCAGCGTGCACACACACATGCACACACTTCTCGCCCGCAGCCCCTCAGGCCTCTTCCCCGGGCAGGAAGGCCAGAGCTTTTCATGTCTGTGGTGGGGGAAGGAAAAATGCTCCCCAGGAAACAGGGTGCAGTGCCGGGCCGTGCGGGCCCGCTTTGAGATCCTTGGATGAAAAGAGAGAGGGCGGCGGAGGTAAATAAAAGCGACAGGGGCTCTCTCTTTCTCTCCCAGCGCTGCGATCCTTTCAGTCTCTACTCAGGGTCAGCTCTCCTCGGGAAAGGTGGCCTCTGTCCTGTTCCCTTTTATCCACATGTGGTAAAGCAGTCTGCAGGGTGGTGTGTGTGTGTGTGTGTGTGTGTGTTTGTGTGTGTGTGTGTGTTAAGGCTGAGTTTTAAGATGCAGCGAGCAGCAGGGCTCAGCTGACTTCTCTCCTACAAAAACACACCCATTGCTTTGCCACAAGGGAAAAGCAAACTAATACCGTTTCTTTTCCCTTTTTTCGTCTTCACAAAACATCCATCTTTTTAGTCGCAGGAGGCATCCATCCACCTCTGTCTCTGCCTCTCCACTTTGATCACAGATTCTATTTGATGCTGCTCGGGTCTAAAATAACTCTCCTTGGCTTGTCAATAACTCAAGCTAACTCTGTTATGTTAGCTCAAGCCCGGCTCACGAGAGGGAAAAGAACACTTTTGCAGCCCGACAAACAATTTTCCCGTCGGGGAAAGAGGCCAATTTTGCGAGAGTCCTGTGAAGTGGATTGTAACATTTTTACACGGCAGCGTTAATCTGCTCCTGAACCGTGTTGGTTCAGATAATTACCAACGTAGCTCCATGAACTCCGCTAGTTTTTTAACCAACTGCGTCAATGCGGAGATCCTCCTGCGTGGAGAGCATTTCCTTGTCTTGTTTTCCCATCGCCCACCTGCAGCGGCGGCTTAAATGTCAACCAGAAGCTACACAATTGGATGCTCGCCTTGAGAGAGTGAGAGGAGGAATGAGTCAGTCAGGGGAGGGCAAAGAAGAGTGTAGCCCTGCCAGCTGGGTCACGGCAACCCCCATGTCGGAGTAGATCAAAGCTAGACCGGCCCACATCCTGTCACTGACCTATAACCCCTCTGTAGTTCAGCGCTTTGGCTCAACACCGCTGCAAAGGCTTCCATTCAATCAGCTGTAACCCTACCAAGAGAGAAACGATGATTGATGGTGTGGATGGTAATGACAGGTAATTTGTCCCTCCCTGAGCCGGGGAGGCGTGCCTGCATGGTGAGACACTTTCGAGTCACTCTGAGTCATCTCGGTATGTCTGGTTTTGGTTAATGTGACGTGAATGTGACCCTTGTTTTGGTGAGAGTCACTGATGTGTTTCTAATTTTATTTTTACTTCTCTTGTTTGGTGCACAGATGCAGTTACCTCATAGTTGGGGTTGATTGATTCCTTTTCTTTGTTTTTGTTTTTGTTTTTTCTCTCCAGGGGGAAAACGGAACAATTTCTCCACATGCAAAGCGAAGGCAGCAGCTACGGGCCCTCTGCTAGAGATGGAGGCCTGTTAGATTTCATGAAGACCCTTAAATATCCAAACTGAAGCCTCCAGTTCTCAGAGGACCCCAACCTCCCCCCAACCCCACCTAAACCCTACTCCCCTTTCCTTCAACACAGTCACATGCCACCACCACCAACCCTTCACTGTTTGACTCTACTCCCGTCCTGAAGCGCCTGCTGTAGAGACACTGAACTGAACAAGACAATCCTGATTAGTAGGAGCACAACTCACACAAAACCCACGTTCTCTTCACCGAAAGAAAAAAGAAAAAGAAAACTGCATCAATTTGACGTCTGTGTTTTGTCAGTTTCCTTTTACAATCAGCTTCACTGCAATCGTCCCCCCCCCCCCCCCCCCCCCACCTCCCCCTCCCCCCGAGGCACTGCACTGAGAAACAGCAGCGATCTTGATGTACGCACAAACTTCTTCACCGCACCGCCCCAAACACTCCAAACACCTGTTTCTAAGTTACTGTAAGTTATTTGTCACCTCGGTTCCTTTGTATAGTTCATTAGGCCGACATTCACTCCCCCACCACCACCACCACCGACCCCCCCCCATACTCTCTCTCTTTCTCTCTCTCCCTGGATTTTTGAGACCTTTTGAGGTTTCGCCCGACCGACCAAACACCTCTTTTTAGACTGCACTAAGGAAGCCGGAGGATTCTCATCTCGTCTACGAAACGTCCTCAAGACGCCATTTTACTTTGTCGCTGACCAGTTGGTGCGAAAATGGATCAACATTTTTTGATTTGCTTTTTCACTTTAGACTGAATTTTATTTTGAATGCTTTTTTTTTTTGTATCTTGAATCCTTGTTTCACTTTCTCGGTGTATATTTTTAGTGATTTTCTTTCTTTTTCTTTTATGTTTTGTTTTTTTATATAGTGGTATATATGAAAATAAGCTTTGGACACAGGAAAGCCATTTTTCTTGTTGAAGCATCTTGCAGAAAATTGAAACTTAAGGCTTCTTTTGATAACTATTTGTAACAAATAGTGACCTCGAGTCTTGCTCAGATGTAAAATAATGCTCAGTATGTGTACTTTTTAAAACTGTCAGGATATGTCAATTTTCTTGGTATTTTTGCAGGCAACATTAGGACAAAGGCGAGAGTGACGGCTCAGAGGCCTATATTTTATTGTTCTAAAACATGACAAATGAAGCAGATATATATATTTACCCCAGCACTTGGCAGTCTTTCTTTTATTGCAATGGACCTTTGTCTTTTCTCTCTGGTAGCTAATAGTGTGGTCTTTAGCCATGTTGTTTATTCCATGCAAGCATCTCTGTAACATTTTGATTTTAATGCTCTATTTTAGTATTACTTGATGAATTCCTTTTTTTATTATCATATTTTGGGTCACTGTCATCTTGGTATAGCATTTTGCTTCCCAAGTGGTCATATTTGAACTGTTTCAACATGTTTTTTTTTGTAAGAAAAATAAAAAGGCACCATTGGCTCATTTGATCACTTGTGCGGTGGAAAGACCAGAGCTGGAAGTGCCAGATGTAGCAGTCTGTGTGTCATCCTTGGTGATTTTATAATGCAGGAATGCATACGCGTTAGTGTCGCGTACGTATCGATGGTGGGAAGCACGTGAAACGCATTAAATATAACATGTTTTTAGTATTTGTGGAAACTTTTAAAAAACAGCAATCAAGCTCCAAAAGCATTAAAATTGTGACTGAAAGGAGAAACTTTATTTATAACATTATGGAGTACAAAAACATTTATTAATTGGGTCAATTTAAAGGGTGAGATTTCTCCTCTCTATGTTCTGTAAAAGCTCGTAAGGTAACAATTACATTTTTGGGAGTAAACAACATTTTTGATTAAAGAACTAAGATCAAAGGGAAAATCTATTTATAGACCAAACTGAATTGAATCTTGAATGTTTTCATTTCAAGTAAAACAGCGCCACCTTGTGTTCCTGTGGGGCTGACGGCACGTTTATTTTATAAGAGGTTTAAAAATCCCAAAACATCTGACAAATCAGTCAAATCCATTTGAATTATTAAACGCCAAATCTTGCTGTAAGTGTTTCTGTTCATACCGGCCATTAAAAAGATCACTTTGGCTTTAAATGTAAATGACGAGGGACAAAATCCTTGTTTTGTGCAAAAAGTGTATTTCAAAAGTTTATATTAAACTAATACGAGGCTTCAGCTGTACATAACTCTCACTCTGTGCCTGCTGCAGTGAAAGGACGGCAACAAAAACTAAGAACTTTGCACTGAAAAGACAAACGTTGGAAGATATCCACTTTGATTTGTCTCCTTGCAGAGCTGAAGCCTGATTATCAGCTTCAGATAAACCAACAGGTGGCAGTAACGCGCTAAAAGGAGCAGCAGTGTGCCAGCAAAGGCCGGGAAGAAGAAGAAGACTGCCAGCTGCTGGATGTTTCCTATAAAAGGTTTTAAAATGTTTAATAAAAAAAAGAAGAATATCGCAGTTATTCATTTGACTAACGCTCGCAGATATGAGAGGAAATCACTTTAAGAAAAGACACCAAGTAATGAAAAAATCTATTTTAATCAGATTTGATCTCTACACACACACACACACACACACACACACACACACACACACACACACACACACACACACACACACACACACAAAGATGTCATTCAGTGGACGTCCATAAGAGACCGACAGACTAAAGTCCCCCTTCATTACAGAAGGCACAGGCACCTTTTATAATGAGTCATTGTTCAGCTTTATTAAGTTCTGACTAGTTTCCCCGGTGGCGTGAGGGAATCACTTGTACTTGTAGAATCCTTCTCCGGTCTTTTTGCCCAGTTTCCCCTCTGCGATCATCTTGTTCAGCATCTCGCTCTGAGCAAAGATCGGGTTGTCGGGATTATCTGCAGACCAACCTGAAGATACGCAATGACACAAAGGGATTGTTTTACATTCCATATATCAGTTTGTCTCAATCAGCTTCGTTTCTCTTTCTGCAGCAGTTTCATATCGGCAGCCACACTTTTTAATTAAACTCATATCAAGTGGTGGAAGAAGTGTTCAGATCCTTAAATTAAGTAAAATGTTACTTTAGTAAAAGTATGTAAATATAACCAGGAACATGTACTCTTGATTGTTTGTAAAAAATAAATCTGAAAATAGTGAGAACACCTTGACAAGGCTTTGTTTCAGTCCACACCTCAAAATTATTACATTTACATTTAAATAATTAAAAAGGAAAAGCAGCCAAATTGTGAAACCCTAACCCTAAACCCTAACCCTAACCCAACTTACATATGTTTTGTATACAACATTTTAATAATTGCAGTGCAGTACAAAGTACTAAAAGTAGTTTTTGAAGTTGTAAGTGGCGTGACCCCAGTAAAGAACAAGTACCTTAAACCTGTAGTACAATACATTTGATTATTTTCCACACAGTTCACTCACCGTCCATGATGAACTTCATGGTGTCCAGTCCTACGTAGTCCGACAGCTCAAAGGGTCCCATGGGATAACCACAGCCAAGTTTCATGGCAACATCGATGTCCTCTTTAGATCCGTCCCCTGCGGGACAGACAGAGGAAACAAACGGTAACAAAGCTGCAGACATCACAAACTAGAACATCGTGTTTAAGGATGCTGAGTCAGAACCTCCATGTTTGATGCCGTCTGTAAGCCAGCGCTAGTAAGTGTATGTTTTGTTATAAACTGCTGGCGTGTTCATTTAAAACTCAAGTCTCTGGTGTAATATTTGATTTCTGCTACATTACACCAAAGAAAAGCTTCCTTTCAATTCCTTTACCGTCTTGTGTTTCCACTTAACATCCCAACGAAACACAGTTACAGACGTTTGCAGGCGCAGCATACAAACCTCTCTCATACATCCGGAAGGCCTCCATGATGTAAGGCAGAAGCAGGCGGTTCACAATGAATCCTGGTGTGTCCTGAGTAAAAGACACGTCGGAAGCTGTTAAATACGTGTTTTAATAAACTCCGGCTATAATGTCATCGGACAGAACATCTCACCTTGCAGGACACCGATGTTTTGCCGAGCATTTTGCTGAAGTTCATGAGGGAATCGAACGTCTCCTGGCTTGTTGCCGAGGTTGCAATGACCTGCGAAAGATTAACACTTAAGCAACTTTGACTCCAATAAAGTCTTACTAGTATTAAGTCAGACTAAAATAATTAAGAACCTCACTGTAACACATTATTTCATTATTATGTGGGGGAGGGCATATTTCAATTCTCTGTATTTCCCTTCCCTCATAAAGCTGAAAGAGAAAAATGGAGACAATAGCCCAACTCACAAATTGAATCCGTATATTCTATAAACCTCCTCCGTACACTGCTGGATAATGTCCCCCAAATAACGGGCTAAAAGCATGAAATTATCAAAATAAAATGACAAAATAAATGTGATGCACTCAGCCAGTCTGCGATATTTTCATCAAATCACCCAAACCTAATGCACATCTAAGCCTAGATCATGTTTTCATCCCACTGAACTGTTGCTTTCTCCTCTCCTCAGGTCTTTGCCGTGCACATGCACTCTTAGAACAACCCTTTTTTTTAAACCCTATTCTCTAGGAAACAAAGACACAATGATTTTTACCTCCACAAGCCTCATCAAGGGGACTGGGTTGAAGAAGTGAAGGCCGCCGAATCTATCCAGCCTGTTGGTGGAGCTGGCGATGTCAGTGATGGACAGGGAGGATGTGTTGCTGGCAAAGATGGTGTGTCTAAAAAAAACATAGATAGTACAAAGAACAGAATATGGACAGCAGTTAAAGATAAAAGAATAGAACGGTATATACAGAAAAGGGGACGATGCTTACGCTGGTGCCAGCTTGTCGAGCCCACTAAAGAGATCCTGTTTGACTTTTAGGTTTTCCACAATGGCCTCCAACACAAGATCCGAGCCCTGGACGACAGATCCAGCATCTGTCGAGGTGGACACGTTCTGCAAGGCTTTCTGGATGAACTCTTCCCCTGCCTGACACAAAACAAAAACGCAAAATCTCCTTATTTAATGACACACATTTCACTCTCACGGTTTTGCGTCTTGTAATCTACTTCGTCTCACCTCTGGTTTATCAGCAAACTTCTTCTTCACCATTCTTTTAAGGTTCCCTTCGATTCCTTTGACGGCCGCCTTAAGGATGTCGGTATTTGTGTCCACCAGCGTCACCGAATGGCCAGTGGATGCAGCAACCTGCGGGAAAGAAATGAGTTCAGGATTACTGGAAACACACAACCGTCAATGTCGGTGATGTTGAGGTGGGAGCAAATGTACAGAGAAACTGTAAAGCCCGTACTACACATTTCACTCTATGTGTTGTTTAGGATGCAGTGTGGTAACATACAGAGTAAAAGGGAGAGAAGCTATTAACCTGAGGCTCTTCTCTGTCCCTAAGAGAGGGAACGTTTGACTCTTGGTGACTTGCACCTGATGTAATGAATTGATACATTCAGACGTAACTGGTCCAATCAAGGTACGTGAGTGAGATACATGTTTGCATTTGTAGACGTTATACTCCCCTCTGGTTTGTTTCAAAGGGTTTTGGTTGTGTATATTATTGTTTATTACTTTTTAAAGGGGGACAGTGAACATGTCTTTTGAATGTTATGTTATGAGGGCAAAACTCGTGTTTATGTTGAACAGCAACAACATTCAGTTTTTGTATCAGAACTGCAGAAAGTGTGTATTGTGAGACTGTTTAAATTCAGTGTGTAGGCCTGGCTTGTACTTCCAATTGCAGTTTACTGGAGACCAAACACAGAGAGCGACACCTTGTGGCAAAATGTGTTTCTTGCAGTTCAGCCGAGTTCAGTCACACCACAGAGAAAACAACTGTTTAATGAATGACAACTGAACTACTTCACAACTTCCTTATGGGATGAATGAGCGATTGTGCTGTAAGACAAGAAAAACAAACCTTAATGGCAACTACAGGCTTTTATTTTGAAATCTGATACAGAACAACTTGCTCGTAACACTAAAGTGCTTGGTGGCAAAAAGAGATTGAAGAATGAAAACTAACTGGTTTGACAAATGTTCATCTGGTTAGTGAAGCTTCTGATTGGGACAGTAAGGGGCTTCCTTTTTTGCACCTTACTGTTGTGTAATATAACTATAATGCTGTCTGAATTGTGTATCTGACGTAACATTTAACTAAATTTGGTCTAATTGCATTTAAAGTTGTGTCATATTTCATCACTGTATTTGTAATAAGTGTTTTAAATGGTTCGTAAAAGCGAGATACAGCGTACCACAAACTACCAAGGACGGCATAAAACTTTAATGTACATTTAGATAAATCTATTGGAGGTTATTTACATTTTAGAAAGAAAACACAAAGGTTGTAAGAACAGTCATTTATAAGTACAGGTAATAGCCATTCATTTAAAAACGTACCCAGGCCCCGCTCATAGTACTACTACTACACATGGCAGATGTGTAAAGCTACATGGGATGCAGCTACACTAACTGGTGTCTCACTGTCTCTTTGCACACCTGACAGCAAGTATTTCTGAACACTGATGGGGGGGGGGGGTTGAAGGCCTGAACAGCTGCTTGGATCATCGGCCAACTGAAATCTGTTTTGACCTTTTGAGGCTTGCAGTTTCAGAAACAGCTCGCAGTGTATCGATGCAGGAATATGTGATATGTGAGCTTGGACTTTTGCAAAGATTTCCAAAAAGCTGACTCTTACTGCCTGCATGCATAAGTCTGGACAGCAAAGTCTTTGCCCTCTCTTTAAATTATTAATCATTTTTAATACCTGGCAAATGAAAGAAACAGTTATGTATATGTATTACTTACAGTAGGAAAAGTATGCATACGGTATTTGTTTATACTTTTCAAATATACATCTGACATGATGAGAAGATGCCCTTAACTTTCCCCTTAACTTCCTCTGAATCGGAAGCTAATTCAAGCGTCGACACACATGTGCTTTACTGTAAGACTTTCTTTTTCCAGTTTAACAAGAGAGAAGACTTCAATGATGAAGATGAACTGGTTAGTTTGTCAAACGCACGCCTGGATCACCGTCCCTCATGCATTAGCAGCTGCGCCTTCACTAACTATAAGGAAGCTACATGCTAGCTGTATGTAAACCAAGGACAACTAATGTTCCTTACCTGTGCAATGCCTGCACCCATCTGCCCCCCTCCGATGATCGTTACATGCTTAATGACAACATTCCTCACAGCCGAAGACGACAGAGCCCTGCAGACGTGGTGAGTGAAGAAAGCCATGTTGTGTCAGTCTGCTTCAGGACTTCAGAAACAGCAGTAGCAGGAAGGTCAGCAGGGACGGTCACGTGACGACGCTCGCACTTCCACGAACTTTCGCACAGTTACTAAAGGTGTCATTACATATCGACTAAGAAAAGTACACGTGTAGCCTACAAATGTTACTTTAAGTGTTGCAATGTTGAAAATCCCTCTACAGTATTTACGTGCAAATATTTTGAGTTTGCAATACAGAATGTAAAAATAAAAAAAGTCCTGCATTTAGAATATTATTTGAATTATTACCTCACTATAAACTATAACACTGTCAGCAAAATGTATGTATTAAAATGACATATGCATGTTGAATAGTTATATTATTATATATTATAAAACCACTTAACTAGTGGTGGAATAAGTAGAAATACCACAGTATAAAATACTCAATTACAAGTAAAAATACTGAATTAAAAATGTTACTTAAGTAGAAGTAAGTATTAGAAGTATTATCAGCAAAATGTACTAACTTACTATCAAAAGTAAAAGTACTTGTTATGAAGAATGGCACTTTTCACAGTGTTATTATTATTATTATTATTATTATAGAATATTATAATATTCTTTCTTTTCATCACTAACACATGCATGTAAGAGCAATGTAAAAAGTAACTAGTAAATTAAAACATGTAGTGCCATAAAAAGTACAATATTTCTCCCTGTAAAAGTAGTGGCAGTCAGCAGTCCTCTAAATCTTTAAATTAAATATTTGCATGCTTTTAACTAGTTTCTAACATTCCTTCCACTGTCGTGATAAAAATAATACTATTTTACAGGGCTAAAACAAGCCAATCCTATGTCAATAATTTTAAACAAAAACACTGAAAAAAGTAAAAACATAGAATCAAAAATATATGTATATATTCATGAACATTATGTAATGTGCTACCTTCCATAAAGCATTAGCATGCGTCATAAAATACAGATATCGAGGAGGTATCTTTCAAAATTAAAGCCATCTAGCATATAATACTGACCTTATTAACCAGAGTTGAGCTGATTAGAAAAAAATAGATCAACTTCATTTTGATAATAATTACTTGATTATCAAGTAATTATATGAAACATTTTCTGGTTCCAGCTTAGATTATATTTCATTAAGCTTTTGGCCAAAGCTGACTTTCAAAAGGGTGCAAACAATCACGAGGATATTACTCCGAAATGTTTTTGAAGTACATTAGCTTCATCCATCCATCGTCTACCGCTTATCCAGGGTCGGGTCGCGGGGGCAGCAGATCCAGTAAGGACCACCAAATTTCCCTTCTCCGGGCCACATCCTCCAGCTCCGACTGGGGGATCCCGAGGCGTTCCCAGTTTCCATAAATTTAGTCACAGCACTTTCAGATAAACATCGAGCGTAGGATATTTTGCTTGTAGTCCAGTAACAGGACTTCAAAAGTTATTAAAAAATGGTCTGATAAAAGAGGATTATGTGGACACACTGATAAACTTTCAATTTCAACACCATATCCCAGAACAAGGTCCAGAGTGTGGTTTAAACAGTGAGTTGGTTCATGTACATTCTGACTGAACCCAATTGAATCTAATATTGAGATAAATGCATGATTAAGGCTGTCACTATCAACATCCACATGAATATTAAAGTCACCTACAATAATTACTTTATCTGTTTTAAGGACTAAACTTGATAAAAATTCAGATAGAAATTCAGAATACGGACCAGGAGGGCAGGTACACAGTAACAAATAACATTGGCAGATATAATCTTAAGAATGTTAAGAAGGCAATCAAACTGTTTTGAAGGCCAACAATAAGACACGTTATTATTGTTGTTACGTGATTTAAGAAACGTCTGGAAAGGAACTTTAAAGGATATGTTCACAACTTGCTTGCTGTAAGTGTTTCTGTTCATACCGGCCATTAAAAAGATCACTTTGGCTTTAAATGTAAATGACGAGGGACAAAATCCTTGTTTTGTGCAAAAATGTATTTCAAAAGTTTATATTAAACTAACACGAGGCTTCAGCTGTACATAACTCTCACTCTGTGCCTGCTGCAGTGAAAGGACGGCAACAAAAACTAAGAACTTTGCACTGAAAAGACAAACTTGATATTCACCTGATTTATCAGCTTCAGATAAACCAACAGGTGGCAGTAACGCGCTAAAAGGAGCAGCAGTGTGCCGGCAAAGGCCGGGAAGAAGAAGAAGACTGCCAGCTGCTGGATATTTCCTATAAAAAGGTTTTAAAATGTTTAATAAAAAAAAGAAGAATATCGCAGTTATTCATTTGACTAACGCTCGCAGATATGAGAGGAAATCACTTTAAGAAAAGACACCAAGTAATGAAAATATCTATTTTAATCAGATTTGATCTCTTCACACACACACACACACACACACACACACCACACACACACACACACACACACACACACGCAAAGATGTCATTCAGTGGACGTCCATAAGAGACCGACAGACTAAAGTCCCCCTTCATTACAGAAGGCACAGGCACCTTTTATAATTGAGTCATTGTTCAGCTTTATTAAGTTCTGACTAGTTTCCCCGGTGGCGTGAGGGAATCACTTGTACTTGTAGAATCCTTCTCCGGTCTTTTTGCCCAGTTTCCCCTCTGCGATCATCTTGTTCAGCATCTCGCTCTGAGCAAAGATCGGGTTGTCGGGATTATCTGCAGACCAACCTGAAGATACGCAATGACACAAAGGGATTGTTTTACATTCCATATATCAGTTTGTCTCAATCAGCTTCGTTTCTCTTTCGCTAAATTAAGTAAAAGTATTAACACCACAATGTAAAAGTACTCTGTTGAAAATGTTGTAAATATAACCAGGAACATGTACTCTATGCAGACAATGCTGTCTATTATTATACATCATTATATATTAGATTATTGTGACTCATGCATTTATGTAGAAGCAGGATTTGACTGTTGTAGTTGATGGAGCTCAGTTCTAATTATTTTGTACAGGACAGCAACTAATGATTATTTTCATTATGGATTATTTTATCCATTAACCGATTGATTGTTTGTAAAAAAATTAATCTGAAAATAGTGAAAATGCGTCAAAATTACTCAAAATAACACCTTGACAAGGCTTTGTTTCAGTCCACACCTCAAAATGATTACATTTAAATTTAAATTAAAAAGGAAAAGCAGCAAAATCGTGAAGCTGAAACATGAACTTAAACGATTAATTAGTTAATCAATCGACTAAACAACTTACATATGTTTTGTATACAACATTTGAATAACTAAAAGTAGTTTTTCCCTCTGAAATGTAGTGTTGAAGTTGTAAGTGGCGTGACCCCAGTAAAGAACAAGTACCTTAAACCTGTAGTACAATACATTTGATTATTTTCCACACAGTTCACTCACCGTCCATGATGAACTTCATGGTGTCCAGTCCTACGTAGTCCGACAGCTCAAAGGGTCCCATGGGATAACCACAGCCAAGTTTCATGGCAACATCGATGTCCTCTTTAGATCCGTCCCCTGCGGGACAGAGGAAACAAACGGTAACAAAGCTGCAGACATCACAAACTAGAACATCGTGTTTAAGGATGCTGAGTCAGAACCTCCATGTTTGATGCCGTCTGTAAGCCAGCGCAGTAAGTGTATGTTTTGTTATAAACTGCTGGCGTGTTCATTTAAAACTCAAGTCTCTGATGTAATATTTGATTTCTGCTACATTACACCAAAGAAAAGCTTCCTTTCAATTCCTTTACCGTCTTGTGTTTCCACTTAACATCCCAACGAAACACAGTTACAGACGTTTGCAGGCGCAGCATACAAACCTCTCTCATACATCCGGAAGGCCTCCATGATGTAAGGCAGAAGCAGGCGGTTCACAATGAATCCTGGTGTGTCCTGAGTAAAAGACACGTCGGAAGCTGTTAAATACGTGTTTTAATAAACTCCGGCTATAATGTCATCGGACAGAACATCTCACCTTGCAGGACACCGATGTTTTGCCGAGCATTTTGCTGAAGTTCATGAGGGAATCGAACGTCTCTTGGCTTGTTGCCGAGGTTGCAATGACCTGCGAAAGATTAACACTTAAGCAACTTTGATTCTAATAAAGTCTTACTAGCATCTAGTACTCACAAGCCCCCGGCTGAGTTTGGAGTTCTACGCCTTCGGGTTATGGGGGGGGAAAACTCTTACTGTTGTTTGTGCCTATGCCCCAAACAGCTGTTTGGAGTATCCAGCCTTCTTGGAGACACTGAATGGAGCCCTGCAGGGGGACTCCGTAGTTTTGCTGGGAGACTTTAATGCGCACGTGGGAAACGATGGAGACACCTGGAGAGGCGTGATTGGGAGGAACGGCCTCCCTGATCTAAACCCGAACGGTCGTTTGTTGTTGGACTCCTGTGTTAGTCATGGAATGGCCATAACAAACACCATGTTCGAACATAAGGATGCTCATAAGTGCACGTGGTACCAGAGCACGCTAGGCCAAAGGTCAATGATCGATTTTGTGATCGTATCATCTGATCTGAGGCCGCATGTTTTGGACACTCGGGTGAAGAGAGGGGCGGAGCTGTCGACTGATCACCATCTGGTAGTGAGTTGGATCAAGGCGTGGGGGAAGACTCTGGACAGACCAGGTAAGCCCAAACGGGTAGTGCGGGTGTAACTGGGAACGTCTGGAGGAAGACCCTGTCCGGGAGATCTTCAACTCACACCTCCGGCGGAGCATTTCAGACATCCCTGTGGAGGTTGGGGGCATTGAACCTGAGTGGGCGATGTTCAAAACCTCTATTGCTGAAGCTGCGGTGAGGAGCTGTGGTCTCAAGGTCTTAAGTGCCTCCAGGGGCGGTAACCCTCGAACACCGTGGTGGACCCCGGTGGTCAGGGAAGCCGTCCGACTGAAGAAGGAGTCCTTCTGGGTTATGTTATCCGGGAGGACTCTGGAAACAGTTGCAGGGTACCGAAGGACTAGAAGGGCGGCAGAATCTACCGTGGCAGAGGCAAAGCAGCAGGTGTGGGAGAAGTTCGGAGAAGCTATGGAGAAGGTTATCGGGCGGTGGAAGGAGCACTTTGAGGAACTCCTGAATCTGACTAACACGCCCTCTATGGTTGAGGCAGAGCTGGAAGCTGATGGGGGATCATCGTCAATTTCCCTGATGGAAGTCACTGAGGTAGTCAAACAACTCCACAGTGGCAAAGCCGGGTTGATGAGATCCGTCCAGAAATGCTGAAGGCTTTGGGTGTTGAGGGGCTGTCTTGGTTAACACGCCTTCGCTAACATTGCGTGGAAGTCTGGGACAGTGCCTAGGGGGTGGCAGACCGGGGTGGTGGTTCCCCTATTTAAAAAGGGGGACCAGAGAGTGTTTACCAACTACAGGGGTATCACACTTCTCAGCCTCCCTGGTAAAGTCTACTCCAAGGTGCTAGAAAGGAGGGTTCGACCGATAGTCCAACCTCTGATTGAAGAGGAACAATGCCGGATAGTAAGGATGTCACCTGGCCGCCTCCCTAGGGAGGTGTTCCAGGCACGTCCAGCTGGGAAGAGACCCCGGGGAAGAGATTATATCTCCTCACTGGCCTGGGAACGCCTCGGGATCCTCCAGTCGGAGCTGGCGGATGTGGCCCGGAGAAGGGAAGATTGGGGTTCCTTACTGCTGCCCCCGTGACCCGACCCCGGATAAGTGGTAGATGATGGATGGATGGACTGCAACACATTATTTCATTATTATGTGGGGGAGGGCATATTTCAATTCTCTGTATTTCCCTTCCCTCATAAAGCTGAAAGAGAAAAATGGAGACAATAGCCCAACTCACAAATTGAATCCGTATATTCTATAACCTCCTCCGTACACTGCTGGATAATGTCCCCCAAATAACGGGCTAAAAGCATGAAATTATCAAAATAAAATGACAAAAATGACAAAATAAATGTGATGCACTCAGCCAGTCTGCGATATTTTCATCAAATCACCCAAACCTAATGCACATCTAAGCCTAGATCATGTTTTCATCCCACTGAACTGTTGCTTTCTCCTCTCCTCAGGTCTTTGCCGTGCACATGCACTCTTAGAACAACCCTTTTTTTTTTTAAACCCTATTCTCTAGGAAACAAAGACACAATGATTTTTACCTCCACAAGCCTCATCAAGGGGACTGGGTTGAAGAAGTGAAGGCCGCCGAATCTATCCAGCCTGTTGGTGGAGCTGGCGATGTCAGCGATGGACAGGGAGGATGTGTTGCTGGCAAAGATGGTGTGTCTAAAAAAAACATAGATAGTACAAAGAACAGAATATGGACAGCAGTTAAAGATAAAAGAATAGAACGGTATATACAGAAAAGGGGACGATGCTTACGCTGGTGCCAGCTTGTCGAGCCCACTAAAGAGATCCTGTTTGACTTTTAGGTTTTCCACAATGGCCTCCAACACAAGATCCGAGCCCTGGACGACAGATCCAGCATCTGTCGAGGTGGACACGTTCTGCAAGGCTTTCTGGATGAACTCTTCCCCTGCCTGACACAAAACAAAAACGCAAAATCTCATTATTTAATGACATCACTCTCACGGTTTTGCGTCTTGTAATCTACTTCGTCTCACCTCTGGTTTATCAGCAAACTTTTTCTTCACCATTCTTTTAAGGTTCCCTTCGATTCCTTTGACGGCCGCCTTAAGGATGTCGGTATTTGTGTCCACCAGCGTCACCGAATGGCCAGTGGATGCAGCAACCTGCGGGAAAGAAATTAGTTCAGGATTACTGGAAACACACAACCGTCAATGTCGGTGATGTTGAGGTGGGAGCAAATGTACAGAGAAACTGTAAAGCCCGTACTACACATTTCACTCTATGTGTTGTTTAGGATGCAGTGTGGTAACATACAGAGTAAAAGGGAGAGAAGCTATTAACCTGAGGCTCTTCTCTGTCCCTAAGAGAGGGAACGTTTGACTCTTGGTGACTTGCACCTGATGTAATGAATTGATACATTCAGATGTAACTGGTCCAATCAAGGTACGTTGTTTTTGTTAGTTTTTTTGTCTTTACTGGAGTTATTTTGTGTTGTCCATGGTTATTTATTGAGAAATGTTTGAAGGAGGGACAGTGAACATGTCTTTTGAATGTTATGTTCAGTTGTCCTGTCAAATATATCCCAAAAAAAAAAAAGATGCAGTGTGTTCACACTAGAAAAGTCACTACCAGCTGAAGAAAGATCTTTTTACTATCGTCTTCATTTCTATCTGTGTGCTGTTGCAAAACTCGTTTTCAAGATCAACAGCAACAACATTCTGTGTTTGTATAAGAACTGCAGAAAGTGTGTGTTGTGGGAATTGTGAGTCATTCTGGGTGAGGTCTGTGAAACGTGCACATAAATTAGATCGATAGCATAAGCGTTTAGTTTATTTAATAAAAGAGCACCTGTCAATGTGAAAAGTTAGTTGTGAATCAAAAAAAGTAAAAATGAAGCCCCTCCAAGACAATGGTAGGAGAAACACTGCATATAAATTATATAATAATTTATATTTAAATATACATCTGACATGATGAGAAATACAGTTTTAGAAGATTGAATGCAATTGACTTTGGTTCATTTGTATATGATATGGATATTCAAATCCCCTTAACTTTCCTCTGAATCGGAAGCTAATTCAAGCGTCGACACACATGTGCTTTACTGTAAGAGTTTCTTTTTCCAGTTTAACAAGAGAGAAGACTTCAATGATGAAGATGAACTGGTTAGTTTGTCAAACGCACGCCTGGATCACCGTCCCTCATGCATTAGCAGCTGCGCCTTCACTAACTATAAGGAAGCTACATGCTAGCTGTATGTAAACCAAGGACAACTAATGTTCCTTACCTGTGCAATGCCTGCACCCATCTGCCCCCCTCCGATGATCGTTACATGCTTAATGACAACATTCCTCACAGCCGAAGACGACAGAGCCCTGCAGACGTGGTGAGTGAAGAAAGCCATGTTGTGTCAGTCTGCTTCAGGACTTCAGAAACAGTAGTAGCTGTTTCTAAAGTCCTGAAGCCTTCGGAGGACGTAGCCTTTGTAGTCTGAACCGAGCAGTCTGCAAAATGAGACGGTCCAGTCTACTTCCTGGTACGTCATCAGCTGTTCACGCCCCTACGTTTTGCCGCTCCCGTCGCCTAGCAACTCTCAGAAGTTATCAAGCGCAGTTGACGACTTACTTTAACTTTTAAAAACAGATAATACTTTTATTTTTTTATTTTTCCTCTTGATTGAAGACATGCTTTATCACCGGCAGCCCATCCAAGTCCAGCAGCAAACTTTATCTGTATATACTGTAAATGTTATATTGTTTTATAATATTTTTCTTTGTTCGATCATTAATTGTATGTAGTTGTTTGTAATCTGAATTAAATAATCCCTTTTCTAAATTAATAAATCATATGTACAAAATAAATCATTTTTGAACCTTGAAATCAATTAAATTTTCATTCATTTTCATTTAAATTAAATACACAATATATTCATCATTATATATATTATTTATTTAAATTAATGTACATTTCATTTGTCAACAAGTTTCTCCAGCAGAGAGAAGAGTCTGTCCATCCTCTTCTCTCTTCTGCCTCAGTCTCCTTCTCCCTAAAACAAAACAAAATGTTAGAACAGCTCAGCCGGGGGACTTGTGAGTATCCCCACACCCGCCCGACGCCTCACACCTTGGGCAACTCCGGAGAAGAATAGAGTCCATGTAAAAATAAAAAAAGTCCTGCATTTAATATAATATTTTAATTATTACCTAGGGAAACTAGTACATATTCATGTTGAATGGCTCATGCCATAGTTATATTATTATATATCATAAAACCATTTGGACTGTGTGTGTATTTTTTTCCAAATATCTTTTTCAGAATTACAAATGACAAAATTATCTTGATTTTGTAATTAGTTTGTTCTTTCAGAATAAAAGAAAAAGTGATTTAAATTATGATAGTTTAACATTTGTGTCAGTATTCAAGTTTCTAACATTCCTTCCACTGTCGTGATAAAAATAATACTTTTTTTTTACAGGGCTACAATGTCAACAATTTTAAACAAAAACATTGAAAAAAGTAAAAACATAAAATCAAAAATATATGTATATATTCATGAACATTATGCAATGTGCTAACTTCCATAAAGCATGCGTCATAAAATACAGATTTCGAGGAGGTATCTTTCAAAATTAAAGCCATCTAGCATATAATACTGACCTTATTAACCAGAGTTGAGCTGATTAGAAAAAATCATTTTGATAATAATTACTTGATTATCAAGTAAATATATGAAACATTTTCTGGTTCCAGCTTTTAGATTACATTTCATTAAGCTTTTCTCCAAAGCGACTTTCAAAAGGGTGCAAACAATCACAAGGATATTACTCCGAAATGTCTTGCAAGTACATTAGCTTCAAATAGATGAAATCATCTTAAGTGCAGTACAACAGATTCAAATAATCCAAAGAGAGCCTGGACAAGAACCTGCGTCGCCTTCTGAGTCAATACGGGACGTATCCTCCTGATGTTGTACAGAGTGTGTCTGCAGGAGCGGGTTGTTCAGGGTCGAGTGTGGGTGTCTTTAGAAGAGGGTTCTCTCCTGCCTCTTTAAGAGTGTTTGGAAAGCAACCAGTTGTTAAGGAAGTGTTGACACATTGTCTCTCCAGGCGACCTTTACCCACAGCTTCGTCGGTAAAGGTAATTGGATTTACAAAAATATTCCACTGTTTCATCTACGAGGGCTCACACACACAGTGTATGGGCAGGGTGCCAGCGTCAGGCCGAATCGTCCACGCAGGGAAGGAGGAGGCGTTCCCTCTGGGAGTCTGAATTTGAAGGCCTGCAGTAAACTGGTCACCTGTCAGGAACAGCTCCATCTTCGCCAGCTGTTCCCCCATGCACACCCTGCGACCTGCAGGACACAGAGAGGTAAATCATTAGCGCCTGGTGTACGGACAATAAAAACACATTTATAGATGAGTGTTTCAGTTATTTGGTCCAAATGAGAAAGGCATATACCAATCCCGAATGGTATAAAGCACTCTTTCCTGAGCAAATTCCCCTCATCGTCCAAGAAGCGTGCTGGGTTGAACCTGTCTGGGTCGTCCCACTGAGTGGGATCTCTATGGACAGACCACAGGTTGGGCACAATAACAGTTCCTTTGGGAATAGTGTAGCCTCTGAACTCTGAAAAAGGGGCAAAAAAACACATTTCAAAGCCACAACCTCAGTAAAAAAACTAAATAAATTCAGCTCTGTATGTCTTTATTAAATACAATTATTGTCTGAGACTCTGAAAGAAGTTAATTACAAACAGAGGATTCACTGATAGACGAGGGGTCATAGGCGGTATTTAAGTTTACCCGTTGTCTCGGAGGCCATGTGAGGAATGGCCAGAGGAACCGCCACAGTCAGTCTCTGCACCTCCATGATGGTGGCTTCAGTAAAAGGCAAAGTTCCCTTATCAGTCAAAGACAAGACGCGATGTGTGCCGACCACTTCATCAATCTCTGCCTGGACCTTGTCTGTAATCAAAATGGTAAAAGTTAAGCAAAATTAAGCAAGTAAAGTGTGTAGAAAGCAGTAGTCAAATGCATGTTTTGATGTGCTGTTAAATGTGGTTGTGAAAGAGTTGGAGAAGTGTTTGAATGCATAATAATCGACCACAAACATTTTGTTGTCCTAAAACCAGGAAGTGTTTGAGATGTGGGTTCCCACAGCAGATTTACAATTCCTTTTTCTTCCTAAAGAGTTTTTCATTTATGTAGAAAACATATATATATATATATACACACACACACACACACACACACACACACACACACACACACACACACATACACACACACACACACACACACACTATATATATATATATATATATATATATACACACACACACACATACACACACACTAATATATATATATATATATATATATATATATATATATATATATATATATATATATAAAAATTGTGTTGATTTGTGTGTGCATATCATATTTATCATATTAATAATATGATATTAATATTCCATTGTAAATCTACCATGTGAATTCTGAGCAGAGGTTGTTTTCTAGAAAGAGATAATTACTTCATTACTTTATAACTTTATTAAAATCAGACAGACTGGAGATATTTGAGATATCGCAGGTGACGATCCCACAGCTTCCCTCTCCTACAAAGTGCACGTAAGCAGTCTGAAAAGGACTATTGTTACTTTTACCTTGGACATCAGGGTGTAAGGCCATGTAGAGCAGAATCCACAAAACAGAATTAGTGGTGGTGTCAGTGCCCGCGATGAAGAGATCTCCTACTATATAAAAGAGATAGTCTTCTGTGAAGCTGCTGTCCTGCTCTCCAGCAGCTTGCTGGGCCAACATCTCCAGCAAGTATATGTCTACAAGATCCCTCGGGTGGTCCGGATCTAATGTTTCATGGTGCTTTGCGATAATCCTCTTCAGGAACACCTGTGATGTCTCCTTCCACCTGCCGTAACTCCTTGAAGACCCCAAAAGGCCAGTAGTACAGCAGTGGGAAGATGTTGATGAGCACTGCAGAGCTGTTCACACAGATCTCCAGCCCACGATCCATCAGGTCCAGCAGGTTGCGGAACTCGCGGTCTTCGTGATTGAAACGCTGTCCCAGGATGAGCGAGCAGATGACATTTGACACGGCGTTGCTGATCAGCGGGGCCAGGTCCACAGCGGCATCAGCACCGGACTCCTTGTTCAGTTGCAGCAGCTCTGTTTTGATGGTAGCCAGGCCCTGCAGGATGCAAGGCTCCAGGCTCAGCTTCCCCAGGCCAAACTTTCGGAGTGTGCTGTGGCAGAACTTGCGCTGCTTTCTCCACACTGGCCCATAAGGTGCAAAGACTATTCCTAAAGTTAAATTAAACCAGAAAGGGGGATGGCATATTTAGTCCGTTTTCATTTTTATCTATATGAACCTGTCAAACTATAACTTAACCATAAACACAGTTACAGTAGGCGACTTTTACTACCCTGTTTATACCTGCACACTACTTATATATGTATTGTATCACTACTGTACACCAGTCTAACACAGTATTATATAGGGCCTGCAACTCAAGTTTGCCCTTGGAGGTTTAAAGATCTGAGCTAGAGCAACCTAAAACTCTTTCAAACATAATTGTAAATACACACATTTGATTATTGTATTAAGATCCTTTAATCTGGCTGTGGTTATACTGATGTGTCTGTAACATTATGTGCACCCTATTTGTTAAATCAATTAAACTAGACTAATATTAGACATAGGGCAATAAAGTTGAATAAAAAACAAAACAATTTATTGCAGGACGTATTAGACTGCATTTGTTTCATCTAGATGTACCTATGTAATACATTAGTGCATGCTTAATAACTCAACAAGATGAAAATCAATAAAAGTGTAGTCTAATGAAAACAGCTGTTTACCTTTGCGTTTCGTCATGATGGTGATAGCGGGGATATCTGGTCTGTCGGAGAACACCTCGGGATGGTTTGAGAGTGCATCCTTCACCACTTCATAGCCATTAAGCACAACCATCAACTGAGTCCCTACAAAGATGCTATACACGTTCCCATAAGTGTTGGCTTGTTCCGTTAACACAGCCATAGCGTTTCTGTCGGTGCTGTCCTGTTGCTGTCCAAACCTCCTCCGGATGAAAGAGGGGATGAGCAAGTGGCCGAAGTTGCCGACGACCGGCCACGGCTTCGGACCTGGTGGGATATTTGCAAAGAGGTCCCGTCGTTTGTGATAAACATGAACTAAATAAAACACGAGCGAGAACACTAGCAAAGCTGCAATGTTTACATGCGACAGGACACAGCAGCTGCTCAGATGCTCCATCCATGACAGCGAAATCATGGCGTCAAGGTTAAAGTAAAGTGAAATCAGTTCACCATGCTATCCCATGTTTAGGAGTATTCATAAAGTCCGAGGACAATCATTAATACAATGCCAACTTGACGAAACGTGTGTTTTAAATGCTGATTTCACGCGCTTCCTGTGTTGTTGGGAAACTGCTGGTGTCAACGTTGCACTGTCATAGGCTTCCTATTGGCTGACAGCGCTGTGACCTGCTGTGATTGGTGCACTTCGACAGTGACGACACAGACTGCTCCGCCCTTAAAGAGCGATCAGCCAAAACAAGGCTTTAAAAATGGCATACCGACTTCCACAGGACATCAGCACCCGTTAACCCCACAGTGTGTCCGGATTCAACACCATCCCAGAGAGAAAGAAATACATACAGAACAATAGCAATGAACACACCTCTCCACAATCCTCCAAACCCCCCCACCAACACTAAAATATAAGTAATGTAAGTAACGATTTACACTTAACTTCATTCCATTACATTCAACACACATCATCCTTCATATTGATTTTTTATTGTATTTATTAATTTGTTAATTTTTAAAATCTTGCTTTACTTTGATTGCACCATATGCAGGATGCCTGATAATGAAAAGTTTGATCTATAGGCTACTATACACATTCAGAGCTATACACAGCCCTGTATTATTGTCCGTATGGCGGGTAATGTCACTTTATTTTCATGTATAAAATTAATTCTTGAGACAATTGTAGTATACAGCATAATTATGACTTTGACTGATGATTTAATTAAATAAAAGAAACACAAGCCTTAGTATGGTTTAACTTTAATACAATTGTACAATGTTTATACTACAGCTTGGATATACACGCTAAAGGCTAATCAAATTAATACAAAATGAATAATAATAATAATAATAATAATAATAATAATAATAATAATAATAATAAAATACTATAGAAAAAAACAAATACACCAAGACTCATAGTGGAAGTTTTGGTACACCTATTATGGTAAACACACTAAGGCACCTTGTGACTTGAGGACATTGATATCATATTGAGGTAAACCCCGTCAACACATTATTAAAGAGCTTAGGTAGCATTCCTAAAATCAAGTCTTGCAAATACTGCAACAAACATGTGAGTCTGTTGCAAACAAACTGACTTTATCTCATAAATAAATTATAAAGAACAAACAGAGACATTATGATTATCCTTAATTTTTGCGGAAACACTTTCTTTCATGGCTATGCATTTGGTATCATTGTGTTCCTGTCCGGTAGACAGGGGGCATCGGGGTCGTGTCACTCCTCTCGTGTGCTCTGTACCATGGAGTACTTCTTGCAGGGGTTCTTAAGGCAGGCAGGAGGCCAGGTGAAGGGCCAGCTGTAAGAGCATGGCACCGAGGTTTGGACGTTCCTCTCCATGAAGTTGAACAGTGGGTTCCACCAGGTGTTGGTGAGGTAGTTGTTGGGCGAGCATTTCAGAGTCTGTCAAGAAAATAAAAGTCATCCTTTAGAATAATGTCAGAAATATTAAAAGTTGTTGGTTATATAATACTTTCTATACAAGTGCTGCTGATGAACAGACCAAACACTATTTCTTTATACATAACGTGACTTATTATAAGTAAAAAGTTACTTTTGGTGTGATTGCATGTGAATCTTTGAGTGTAAAAGTTACACCAGAAAAGAACATCTGATAATTTTGTTACTAATATCAAAGGATATGTTTCTAGTTTGTCTTAAAACTGTAACAGTAAAAATCATTCCTCCTGTTTATACTGACAATTAGAAGATATCTTCCTAACATGCGTCCATTAGAGATGGGGCACAAACTTCACAGTCCTGCAAAAATATATTCTGAAGTTTATTTGAAGTTAATATCTAAAGTTCCTATTGCCATTTGTTCATGACTTTCTCTTTATGCGACTAAAGTTGTATGTTAATCCATCAATTATGTCATATAGGGGTTTTCATTAGAATGCCTCTCTCTCCAGACTTCTTTCTTTTTCGTAGTATTCTTTAGTTTTTCTAATTCTACCTACTAACCGCTTTATCTATATAAACACATTTGTTTAAAACATACATAGATACATAAAAACTAAAATAATCTGAATAAATCAACTGAAAAATAACACCATATATTTGTATTGAAGTCAGCAGTCAAGGTTGTAATTATCTTTTTAATTATATGTGAGGCATGTAAACCATGTGATTAATATTTAAAATGTACCTTGAAAAATAAGTCTATGTTCTGCCCAGTAGAGGGCGTAACTCACCATGTTGAGAAGCCAGATACTGACTGTTAGACATCCAGTTCTGACAAACAGCCTAAAAATATAAGTGTAATTACTCTAAATATATAATTACATGTAATGTATTGACCGTTTCCTTTAAACATAAACTGTAATAGATTATTGTGCTGGCATGTAACTCTTATCTGGTACACTTGAGGTAAACTCTGTAAACAAAATACAGCCATGTGACAGTAAAGCCCTCCAAGCATAATGATTAATGTGGGACAAGGTTCAATGAGAGGGAAACCATCAGCATTTTGAACTGTCACTCCAACATGCAAATAAGCAGCCACCCAGTTCAGCTCTGTGTTCAGACCTGTAAGTTGGCCATGGTGTGGTACCACCAGAACAGGCGGGAGGTGATAAAATAGGCCACGACTACGTCCACACTGTAGTGCTCATGTGCCACCAAGATGCACACCACACCCACGGCACTCAGCAGCCAGCACATCAGATGGTACCACCAAAACGACCGCGGCGAGTCTTTGGAGAGAGGGAAGGAAAGGGTGTTGGCATTATTTATGACAACATCCATGTGTGGTCTGTTCTTTTATGTGTTCACTGTAAAACACATACAAGCCGGGCTACTGCAAAGAATATCTCAGCCTCACAAAATATTTTTGCAACTCTTTCATATGCACTTTGGCCTTTTTTCTAAAACATAAATCAAGAAATATATAGCTTTACATGACAACATACATAGACATATCTGCTGTCAAACTTTGAATAATTGAATGTTAAAAGAAAAATAATAAGAGAGGCAGCACATGTCAGTTATTTGTATCCCGTTAGTTCCTGGAAGGTCTATGTGTAGCTGTATGAGAAAATACTGTGCGCACTATAGGATGAGAATGGAAACAGACAATATAAAAATCATATATTATTCATGGGAAATTCCAATAAATTATTCAAAACAAAGCTCACAAACAAGTGATGCTTTGAGTACTCACACTCCTTGATGAATAGGTAGGTGAGGGTAAGCATCACAGTGTGTCCACTGTAGAGGAAGTCTCCACACAAGAGTTGGGAGTTTGTAATGGACAGACCTCCACCTGAAATCAGCCGCAGAATTCGCTGGATTTTTGCCTGGGAGTCTCCGTGGAGCTGATAGAGAACAGGGAGAAGCAGACAAACACCTTAAGATGGAAACTAATGATTATTTTCAGAGTATTTTCACTATACTCTTTTCTAAATAAGCAATTTGTTTACTCCACAAAATGTCAAAACAAGTTAAAAAGTCAACTACTTTAAATCTACAGTGATGTAAAACAAAGTAAAGAAGCACATCTACTAATCCTAACAATTAGGCCTAATTGATTATCAAAACAGTTGTCAATTAATAATAGATTACATTACATGAAACTTACAATAAGTGCAGTCAACCATGTGGGTACAAGCCAATAAATTGTAAGAATCATGCTTCATCAAACTTAAAGGAATAGCCCAGATAAAAACCATAGTTTTGCTGAAAACCCCCAGTAAAAACGCACTGGGACAGAGCCAGGCTAGCTCTTTTTGTTTCCAGTCTTTATGCTAAGCTAAGCTAAGTCAAGCTAAATCAAGCTAAGCTAAGCTAAGTTAAGCTAAATCAAGCTAAGCTAAGCTAAGTTAAGCTAAATCAAGCTAAACTAAGTCAAGCTAAATCAAACTAAATCCAGCTAAATTAAGCTAAGCTAAGTTAAGCTAAGTCAAGCTATGCTTAGCGTCATATTTTCCGTACAGACACCTCAGTGGTATCAATCTTCTCTTCTAATTCACTATAAGCCAATAAGTATTTCCCAAAAGGTCTGTCGATCAACTTGAGGCAACATAATTGGAATTGCTCGTTGACAGGGACGAGAAACATGTGGTCAAACAAGATAGTTCAACTACATCTTATGCTTCTGCTGCTCACATTACTGTGGATAACTCACTTCTTAGTAGCTGAAGGTTTCTTTTAAACACTGTCCAAAACATTTTCAAATTCTTGAGAACAAAACAACTTTGAAACTGTCCAACCTCTGATCCATTTTGCACAACACAACATACCAAACAGCAGCCTGGAGCACCTGTTTTTGATCAAACACTGATGCATCTCAATATTGTTGATGTCCTGAGGCAGTAAAAAGTCAAAATGTTATTTTTTTTATAGCTGCCTCGCTTGTGTGGCTGTGCACAATGAGTCCCAGAGATTGCACGAGAGTACGCAGCTGAGCAACGACAGCTGATGCCCGTTCTGATGTTTTCATGCTACTCACCTTAGGAGCACAAGTCATATGCATGCCAGGCACAGGCAGGGTGGTGATGTACATGGTGACACATCGGTACAAGTACAGGGTGCCAATGAGGAAAAAGAACCGCCTGCATGCTATTGCCCTGCAAATACACAATGTAAGAGCCACAATGGAGTGAGTGCAGAAATATTGGTTTTTATTTTTAAAACATCTTCTTAAATCTACTCAATTCTGGAGATTTGATCTGAGAAGTGTGATGATGACTCAACTTCCTGCTCAGCAAGTCACATTGAGTTGTATTAACCAGACCACATAATGACAATGTTAATCCTCGATGCTGTAACAGTGTTAAGTATCTTATTGACTTTTTTCTTGCACTGCTGAGCCCATTTTATTGTCAGATGTAGGTTTCTGTATCTTGGCCAAATGTGGAAAACATAACGTCGAAAGTTGAATTAAATTAAACATTTTCAGCTGTTGACAGTAAACCTTCATTAGTAAGGGTCTGGTTTTTAGAGCAAAGGCTGCTTTCTAAACTATTCATGTTGAACATGCAGGGAAAGCTCATTGGTGGTAAAGAAAGAAATGCTGGCTGCATTAATAGACTATAATGTTCTGTGCATGTTCTGAGAAACAGGAAGAGACTTACAGATCTGTTACAACACCTAACCACACAACAATTAACTATTTCATTGCGCAAATAACCAGCCTACTGTATATAACCTTTCCTGCAGTTAAATGTTCCTCTTTGAATCTTCCCTTCACTCTGACATGAGCTCCGTGTTGTTCTGTATTTTTATTTTTTGTCAACAAATCTTGTGGAAAAAACAATTCTGTGTTTTTTCAAAGTTTTTGGACAACAATGAAGGAAAATAAAAGCTTAGTCGGGTTTTTACTTATTATTACAATACCTATAATTAGGACGAGTTCATTGTTGACAATAAGAAAGAAAACTACGTGTGCACTCGAGAGTACCAAAGGTTCTTACCTGTATCTGAAGAAGAACAACTGGATCATCCATATTGCCAGCAGCACCATGCCATTTATCTCTGTCACTGTAAATGCCCATTTGACCCTGTCAATATAGTCAAAAAACTTATCGGGAAGAGGCGGACTGCTTTCTTTGGGCGGGACCCTCTCGTGGACTATAGTGATGACAACTGTCGTCAGGACCAAGTTAAAGCCGGCGTAAAAGAAGGTTATTGCTGTCTTCCACCACTCCATGGGCAGGCGATTGGCCTTGGACTCCGGCACGGAAATCTTCACGTAGTCATTATGCCTCCCTATGCCTTTACGAAAGCCCCTCTTCGTATCCTCTCCGCCCGGTGTGTGGAGAGGACAGTTTTTACCGTTGCTGGGCGCAGCACCACCCTCCATTCCCAGGTTCAGATTATCAGCGGAAGAGTCTCTCGCACCTACAAGCTCCTGTGACGCCATGGGTGCCTGCACTGTCCATCCACAGGCACCGCTTCTCTTGGTGGAGGCTTTTTAACGGCTATAAAAGAAAACAAAAGGTTGGAAACTGACTAGATCAAGCACATTATTGTTAATTGTAAGATAGAACAGTACCATAACAGGTACTCCTTAACTAAGGATGTTAAATCCCATGATGAGAAACAGGGAGGAGATGAACGCTGGTTTACTTTTGTTTCCACGCTTCCTTAATCCTAAGGATTAGCAAGAAATGGAGCTTTTATTGATGCACAGTTCTTGATTCCACTGAAAAACTATTTTTGAGTTAATAGCATCCAACTATTAAAGAAGTGGTTATATGAGTTCACGCCGTGAGATACATTTTCCTTTCCCTGGACATTCACCAGAACCACTGTGACAGTTTTCAGTTTGGACGTTCAAGTCAAAATCTTATTTTTGGGCCTTCCAAAGCCTTTCCGCCACACCGCTTTGGTTTTCTCAACCAGCAGCTACTATGGTCACTTCAGCGGTTTTAATGGTGAAACAACAGAGGAATTTGCATTCTCATTCTAAAAGTTTCAAGTCGTATGAATGCAAAACTTAATGAACCAGTTCATTCTTGACTTTGGAAACTGTGGTTTGCAAAACAATCTGCATTTAGTAGCTGTTCTGGAGCTCTCAATCACGCCACGCCATGTGTCTCTGCACAGGAGTTTGCTCAGGTGTCATGCATTAAAACCAAACATATTTCTGAGCACTTTAAGGACTTGTTGTCCATGGTGGTTTAAAAGTCCAGCAACAGGGCAAACTCCATCTGCTGAAGAAGATTGTGATACGATTGAAAGCTCCAGCTATTAAATGGGCCTTGTGGTGAGATTGTTACGACAATAAAAAAATAACGATAATAAATTAAAAAAATAAAAATAATAATAATAATAATAATAATAATAAAATAATAAAATAATAAAATAAATAAAATTAAATAAAATTAAATAAAATTAAATAAAATTAAATACAATTAAATACAATTAAATACAATTAAATAAAAATAACGAGTGAATTATTGGGAGCCAGAGGTGAATTATTTGTATTTACACAAACACGGTTGGAGTAGCTAGTGAAATGTTTGTTGTTGAGCTCTTTTCAGTTAATGACTTGAGAGAGCACTACAGCAATGACCATTTTCATTCTTTCATGTCTAAAAGGCTTCTAGTCCCTTTAACAGCCCCATTAATGGATTTGAGGATTCTCCCATCAGCCCTGAAATGCATCACAATAAATGTCATCGGGGATACATACGAAACGGCAAGCTTACTTGGAAACAATCCTGGCACTAGGACAAAAGAGGAGATATAAATGGAGTATGCTTTGATACAAGATAGCTGCTGAAAGTATCAGTTTACTCTGAATCAATTTTTGGGAAAATATTATTACAGCGGAGAAAGGATTTTTGCAGAATGGCCTCTGACTAACCCATAGCAGATCCAGCCTCTGTTTTGCAACTGATGTATAGCTACAGAACACAAATTCTGACAGACTTTGAGGGAGTTAAAGAGGTCATAAGATTTATAAATACTGACCAAGATGGCAAATAAGATCAACAAGAGCAGACAGACAATATAAGCCAATTACAATGCCATGATCCGCATGCTATTTGTGAGATTATGTTGCAGCTCTGCGGTTAGTTATCCTGTAAATTGTGATCCTATATGTCAAAGACGTTTATGTATTCATGCAGTCAGTCTGGTGCTGCTTAAAATATCTACAATAAAAAATGGTACATGAATGTAAGAAATTGTGAATGTGTCCTTTTTGTGTTTTTGAAAGAACTACTTCTCTAATCTTAACCAGCTCAGTTTAAACTTGTGAATTTGAAGACGTCTGTACTTAAGATAAACATCAGAGACCCAGACTGTGGGGACAATGTCATCTAGAGACAAATCCTGCTGCTGCTCCACAGACTGTGATTAATGAAACGCTATGACGGCGCATGACATCAGTGCCTGACAGCACTTTTGGTCGTGGTGAGAGGTGCAACGCACTTGACGCCTCACCACTGTGTGATAAGATTGAAAGGTCTGGAAAAAACCAGTGAGCGGACCTTGACTACAATTTCAAAGGTCAAGAATAAACTTTTTGCATAATGTGTTATGGTTACTAAAAGACTGTGGTTATGGTTAACAGAAGCCAACTTTGAATGTTGGCAGGAGACGAAATATAAAGCGGTCTCTGGTGTCAAGGTCAGTTGTGGTTATTATTCATCCAGCTGCATGAGGGCACTTGTTAGGAAAACATAAGGATATTTTAGATTTAATATTTGAACAGATGACCAATGGTGTTTTTATGGTGAGGATTGGCCTCTAATTTTCGGTTTATGGAGGGCGTAGTTGTTGTAAATATTGACTTTACTGTCCAAAATGGTTGGAGAGGCACAATACTTTCTGTGTCGGCGAGGACTTTTTCTGTTTTTTTGCATCTGTGCATACAAATCAGTGTGACAGTCACTACAAAGAAGTATTTTCCAGTGCTCACTGTGAGATTGCACTATGTGTACTGCACAGGGGAGGTCAGCAGAGTGTCTCCATCAGATACTTTTCCAGTAGTCCCTTCATCCCCAGTGTACACACTGTTTTCCCACCAGCCAGAGCACCCGGTAGTCTAAAGGGATGGGTGGTGACGGAAAACTGGCAGAAAAACCTATTCCACATGGTCACAGGACCAAATGGATAACTTGGCTGCCTCCCCTCGCTCAAGCTATTTCAAGAGAAGCCACCCAGCTGCCTTGAAGGCTGTATTTTACTCCAGGGGAACCAAGGGTTTGACTCCATTTTGGGACCTCCATAATAACATGCTACTATTGCTGTCCACTCATTTTCTTCTTTACATCGGGAGGATTGTCTTCATCAAAGGGAGTGTTAAAAATAAGTCTCACCAGAGGTGGCCCAGCCCTCTGGGATCTGGTAACATACAGAGAGGAGTCCACTATAATGTTCTCAAATGTACTTGCTGTAAATCAAGCCTGGAAACTGCATGTTTAGGTTTTAGTTTCGTCACCACATGTTTTGTTTCATTTCAGAAACGGATGCTTCAATTAAAAGTATTTGACAAATTTTTACATTTTATTCTATACATCTATTCATTTTATTAAAAAAAAAAAGAAAACTAAAGAAAATCTTTATTTGTGCTTTAAGAAGTTACAAGATAGATGTGCTTTAAAAAATGTTTTTATCAGTAGTTCAGATCATATACTTCAGTAAAAACTGTACAATAATACAATACTGAACTTAAAGTACAACCCCGGCTTTGAAAATGTTACTTACTATAAGTAAAGATAGTATTTGGGAGCAAAAGTCTTGTAATATTATGTATTATATTATTGGATTGTTAATACTGATGTACTAATCAGTCTTTCACTGTTGTAGCTGGTTCAGGTTGAGCTTCTCACTACTTCATACTGGATCTACTCTTAATCTCAAAAGTATTTATAGCTGCCAACTAAATGTAGCCTACAGCAATAGTACAATGTTTCCCTCCAAAAAGTAGTAGAATAAAGAATAAAGTAGCATCCAATGGAAATAAGTGAAAGTATGTCAAAGTTCAACTTAAGTAGAGTGTTTAAGTAAAAGTACTTTTAGTGTGTACTAATTAGCAGTAATAGTAGTAGTAGGTTGTTCACTTCCTGTACTGGATGCCATGGCTACTGTATAACTTGAGTTCCCTGTGCAAAGATGCTCATCAAAACACCAAATTACATATTCTTTGCAGACAGAACAAATCAAATTTGTTGTATTTCTAAAAAAGACATCCACTTTTACAGCGTACAAGCCAAAATGGTCACTCTGAGCTTAGAGCCGTCCCTACTTCTCTGGCTGCCATAACCACATGTTGGGGTGGATACTGGTGGTAATGTGAGGTCCAGGACTGGGTGTCTCCCATGACTCCCAGTTATTACAGGGCAGCAGTCTGTCACATGTGATGTGTTCAGCACAGCCAGTTTTGAAGTTTACTTTTGGGGTGTAGCACAGTGGCCCCACAGACAGTGTTAAACACCATGTTCCATATGAGGCTACTGGGTGGGGCAACAGGTCATTGCGTATCCTGTAATTAAGCCCTCTCCTTTTCAGTCAAAGCAATTGGAAACTGACAACTGTATTATTAAATTAGGATTTAAACAGATGCATCACACGCATACACAGTGCTGGGTAGCATTTATATCAGAAATAATGTTTTTAAGTTTATGCGACAACTTGCCTGTTTATCTCTGTGTGTCAAGAGATGCTGCTGAAAAATATCCAGATAAAATTCAGTGTATTGACATCATCGTAGACGTAGGCGAGTCACCCAGCTCATGTCTACTGATCCCCCGAATAAAACTTTTTGCATGAATTTATGCGTGACACGTGAGTCTTATTCTACAAATGCAAATGCAAAGATTGATTATGTCTCCTAGAATTCATATCCACAGTGTATTTCTCTATCTGTAAGCAACACTGATACAAAAAAAAAAAGTTGAATGTCAGGAGCTCGTAGCCTATGAAATACAGTCCGGCTATACCATCCTATTGAAGATCACACATTAATGCCGCATTTAAAGACATGACATCCATACTCATGCCGAGGAGAAGAGAACGATCTGTGTTTAGATTCACATGTTGCACAGTTTATAGCATCCTACCTGCTTTGCTCGGGCCTCCTAGCGCCTCTTCCTGTAGTTGCAGTTCCTTGAATCACTGATGCTGCGCCCTGCTTGCCTGGTCGCTGCTCTGCTCTGCTCGGGCTGGACTGCTACATAACCCGACGGTGCCGCTTGCTTTTGAGGGAGCGCTCCTCCCCGAAGCCCCACATATCCTCACATCCACCCAGCCTCTGTACTCAGCCTCCTGCCTCGCATCCCCTTTAATTCAGTGCAAGAGTCCTGTAATCAGCACAAGCATCGCCCTGTAACTCTGCAAGTTCCACATCTTAAAGCAGTTAGGTGGAGTAAGCACGGTGTTTTTGTTGTTGTTTTTAGAATTGTCGTATTTTAATTGTCGGGATTTAAGATTATTATTTGTTACCATTTTATGAAATGTAAGCGTAAAATAGGGATTATTTTATCCATTAAAATTAATTAAATAAAATGTGTCCTTGCTTGTTTAGCCATGAGTCATTCCCATTAATTTTTTTATTCACTTCACATATTTCTAACCATATTAGTAATAATAAATATCCAGTTTTCACTTCATATAAAATATATATATTCTAAATAATTAAATCTTAATATATCTAAATGAGAATGTGATTCCCTCCCTTGTATGTACGGGCTCTTTGCTTTGTAACTACTGATTGTAGATCAGTTGAGTTCTTTAGCCAGTTGCTGTGCCGAGAGACGATCACGCAGCAAAACTGACGCCAGATCAGTTTTCCCTCCCCCGCGTCATGACCTGAGGAAAATACGTCACTCCGTCGACGTTGACGTGGCTCCCGGGGAAGCGCTTCCCGGTAGTTGTGCTAAACTCCACCGGGCTCCTCCATTCACTGGAGATACCTGTGACAAAAAAATAAAACAAATCCCCGTGCTTGCCATTAAAGAGTCGAGCACTTTGTCGTTTTGTGTGTGTTTTAAAAGAAATAAGTATCCGGTAGAATCAGCCGTTGACTGCTGCCAGCCATGGAGACGTGTAGTAACACGAACAAGAAGCAGAAGCTAGGCAACGCTGCCGAGAGCTGGGTGAGTTTATTCTGCTTTGCCAAGTTGAACACAGCGATTCACTAACCAACTATTAATAAGTTAACAGGCTAACTGGTCAGACAACTAGCTAGTTAACTTGCTTAACGATAAACTGCTATAGTTACAGTAATGCTAGCGCTACATTTAAAGCCTTGTTGCTAGCAACGCTGAGACTGTAAAGTGGCTAACTGCTAGCTAATACAGTTAAGGGGAAGGCATCAACTGCTAGTTTAATTTAATTTAATGCTGATAACATCAACTACACTTTGTGGTTCCCGTATCGGTGTCAACACTTTTTTTGTGTGTTTTTTATTGCTTATTCCAGATAACTTTAACCTACTGCTGCATTCCTGTTTAGTGATTAACAGTACACTGTTATGCTAGGTTATCTCTCTGAACCGCAGTATTTAAAGTCATCAAGGATAGAAATGTAAAACGTTGTGTTATATATATATATATATATATATATATATATATATATATATATATATATATATATATATATATATTACGTATACAGTCTTGCACATATTGTATGTACAGGATGTTAACTTCTGCACTATTTTTACGTCTTAGATTGTGATTTTGTTTTTAACTTGTGTGATTTTCTTTGATGCATATTGAGAGTTAGCCTGAACGACTGCTTCAGCTTCTTTATATGACTTCAATTCAATTACTTAAAACTTGAGAAGTACACTGAAATGTTACATGTTTTTTACAGAAAAAACATGTAACATTCATACATTGTGGTCCTCAAACATAACCCAAAGCACACAAACTATAACACCAGACAAAACAATTAGTCGATTAACCAAATTTATTCTAGACTTGTATAATTGGACGGCTGAATTAACACTTAAATCTGTATCATTTCAGGGAATGCAACGCGCAACTAATGTCACCTATCAAGCTCATCATGTCAGTCGAAACAAGCGTGGGCAGGTTGTTGGCACGAGAGGAGGGTTCAGAGGATGCACCGTCTGGCTGAGTGGTAAGTTGTCTTATTATCAAGCTGTTCTTTCTGCGCCTGTATATCATCTCCATAGCATGTTTTGTAATGCTGATGTTTTCTTCTATGCCAAGGTTTGTCCGGTGCAGGGAAGACCACAGTGAGCATGGCTCTGGAGGAGTACCTGGTGTGTCACGGTATCCCCTGCTACACACTCGACGGGGACAACATCCGTCAGGGTTTGAACAAAAACCTAGGCTTCACCCCGGTGGACCGTGAAGAGAACATCAGACGCATCGCTGAGGTGGCTCGGCTTTTTGCTGATGCTGGGCTGGTCTGCATCGCCAGCTTCATCTCTCCCTACGGCAGAGTGAGTGACTCTCCAGAGAGAGCATCAGCGATTGAATGAGAGAAACTGATGACCTCGCTGATATTAATAATGTTGATATCACTGATCAGCATCATCATCCTGCTGAATCGGGGGATGCCAGTTCTAACAATAGATCTGGAAGAGCTTTTAAAGGCAGGATATCATACGCTCCTGCTCTGGTTTTTAAACATGCCAGGCTCAGTATTAGAATTATAGAATAAGTAGAATTAATCAACGTTACATTTGAATAAATAATATATGATAATAATCCTGCAGTGCAACAACAGTTTAATTGTCCTTGTGTGCTTGCTTCAGTACAAGTTAATTTACTGTGATGTGCTCTTGGAGCAGAAAAACAAACATCCTTGTTTTGTTGTTGTTGTAAAAACCAAACCTGACGAGCCTCATCAACATGCTCCCTTTCACTAACTGTTTGATTAAATCATGCATGTACCTCTCTGTGTATTTAATTGTTGTCTGTCAGGATCGCCTCAACGCCAGGAAGATCCACGAGGTAGCGGGGCTGCCTTTCTTTGAGGTGTTTGTCGACGCTCCACTGGATGTCTGTGAGCAGAGGGACGTGAAGGGGCTGTACAAGAGAGCCAGAGCGGGGGAGATAAGAGGTGTAGTGTGGTTTAATACAGTTGATTATTGTGTCTGATCAAGTCAGAGTTCACACTTTGACATCTGTTACATGGTACTTTGACCTTAAAGAGACTCAGTCTAATTGTAATTCCTTATGATACTTTGTTGAGAAAGCAAAGTAAATGTAGAAGATTACTCTGTTGTCACATCTACAATGCTTTTACATTTTCATCAGAGGGACTTCTGCTATTGTTTGTAACATACACCTTCCGAATGCTTATCGAGTCAAATTACACATAAACGACATGACGGTGACAATAAAACTGACGCATCACTGTCGGAGGAAGTGTTTCTTATCACATTGTGGTGCAGCGTGTTGGCTTTTCTGCAGGCGGGCAGATCTCAAGCTAATTTCCTGAGTGTTGTGTCGTATCTGTCGATCAGATTGGCCTCTCGTCCGTCCTCGGTATAGTTGAGACATTGTTTGTTATTGAGATGGAATTCCGCCCTAATCTGTTCTCTGTAACTCCACTTTAATCCCCTACGAACATGAATAACTGTTTTGTAATCGATGGTTATTTCCTGGCACCGCACTCTGCGAAACCCACTCGTGTCGTAGTTCTTGATACTAGAGCAGTGGTTTTCAAACTTCTTGTGAGAGATGTTTATGTAGCCTAGTCCTTCTATTCTCCTTCACACGAGCAGAGAGCCTTTGATGTGTCACACTCTAATATTTCTCACCATGCGCAAATGGCTAAAACGGGGTTCGCTTTGACAGATTTCTTTTTTTATGATTGTTTTATTTATATTCAGGCCAAAAGCATACATAGGCCTAATTGTTTCCAAATCCCACGGCTACTAGAGTATGGAGAGAAGCTGCTATTCATCATGATGATGTGCTTGATTAAAGGGTATGTTAGGAGGAAAGGTTTGTTGTTTAAGCATTGTGATAGGATATCTATTCCATACAGTGTTTATTTCAAATCCGTACAATAATGGAAAACTACAATGTGTACATGTGTTGTACATTTTTGCATAGAAGACAAAGCTCAGGCTGTGCATTTATTTCTCTTTGTTTGATCAGGTTTCACAGGGATTGACTCGGAGTACGAGAAGCCGGAGGCCCCAGATCTGGTGCTGAAGACCGACTCCTGCAATGTGAACGAGTGCATACAACAGCTTGTTGACCTGCTTCAGGAGAAGGTGAGGGGAGGAAACATCCTGCTTTGAAAAGTAAAAAATATATGAATCAAGTTTAGAATAAGCTGCTGTTAGTTCTTATTGACTGTCCCCCTTTTAAAGAATATTTTTGGACCATCACAGAGACAACTACAGGCTTGAAGTTCAGACATGATTCATAAAAGTGCCCCGTCATTACTCTGTTAGCCACCAGGGGGCAGTAAAGCCTCATATTTGAATCAATGTTGACGTGCCTGCGTCCACACAGCATCATGTAAATCAATATTTCTTGGGTGAAATAGTAAATGTTTAGCAAAGTCTTGATTAGGCAGGATGATTTATTTGTTGTTATTGATTTCACATTGTCTTCTGCAGGATATAGTTCCCATTGATGCATCTTACGAAGTGAAAGAGCTGTATGTTCAGGAGAACAAACTGGACCTGGCTAAGGCTGATGCAGAGACTCTGCCTGATGTGCAGATTGGGAAGGTGCTTTTTGATTTTCTTTTTTTGACTTAATGAATTAACGAAGCTAAATTACTATTGATAGCCTTTATATGTACTGTAAATATCCACCGATACATTTACCTTTTTTGACCCTTTTCCTTTGAATTGCATATAATAAGTTGTGTGTGTGTGTGTGTGTGTGTGTGTGTGTGTGTGTGTGTGTGTGTGACGGTGTGTGTGATCTTCAGGTGGACATGCAGTGGGTGCAGGTGCTGGCCGAAGGCTGGGCCACTCCTCTCAACGGCTTCATGAGAGAGAGAGAGTATTTGCAGTGTCTTCACTTTGACTGTCTGCTGGATGGTAAGATGTCATTTGTGTTTTAAACATGTTGATATTGCATTGTAAAAATGCAGTATTGCTATACTGGAGAGAGGCACTAGATGGAGATGAGTGCTCACAAAATGGATTACTCAGAAATAGCGAATGGCGACACCAGCACACACACTACTATACCTTCATATGTACTAGAAATTGAACACTGAAGACTCTCTGTTCACCTGTCCTTTTTAGTTTGAGCTCTAACCCACAGGGCTTCATTCACTCTGTGAGTTCAGTATTTCATTTTCCTCAGTTGAACCTCAAACGTCTGTCAGCTGTAGCTCTTTGCGTTCCCTTTGCACATTTTGTACTTTACTCCCATTAAACTTCACCACGCTTGATTAACTGCAGCGTTAAATTAGATTTAACAAATAATCCGTCCATGTGTCCCTGCAAAGTGCAATGCATATGTTGTACTGTTGGATGTGCCAAGAGGCTTGAATTAGTTGTTTTTCTTGTCGCTGGCTGACGTGCTCAAGATGTGCTCCATTAGGTGGCAGAATGACACATTGGTACACTCGGTGCGATTGAGTCTCTTAGTGTAATTACAGCAATTTCCTTTGTATTGTTTGAAATGCCAAGAGAAAGTCTTATTTACTTTTATTGCCACTCAAACCTCAGTCGTGTGTTGGAACGACACACACACACACACACACACACACACACACACACACACACACACAGCCTACATTTCCTTTTCAACTGAGACTGAAACTGAGCCGTGTAGACAGACCGAGGCAAAAATATATATCGACGTGAAAAGTCTTGATTCCACTTTTCCAGTTTGTCCGGAGGGAGAGGGACACGGAGGAAGAGGCTTCTGTATTGATTGACACCGTACACCACCATTTGTCCACTTTCACTTCCTCGCAGGGATTGGACAGTGACAGAACGATATCGCAGTGAAAGGGATTGATCGGCCAAACTATAACACTGCAACGGGGTTGGGAAGCAGAACGCTGCATGTTTGACTAATCAAATAGTCTGCAAAAATAAACACAGAACCAAATACAAGCTCGTGTCTCTCTCTCGCTCGGACGTTTGGCAGCCTCGCGCATGTGCTTTATTGGAAGCAGCTGTAAGCTCGACGCTGTGGCAGAGGGGATTTGATGTGATGTGATGTGAAAAGCGTGCCCGTCCAAACGTTTTCATTAACCTGGAAGGCAAAATGAACCCTCCAGCAGAACGCTGTCACTGCACAGCTCAAATGATAGAAAGAGAAAGGGTCAAGCTCCAGCTTAGCTTAAGAGGGGATTCTTTTCTCCTCTTGCTTCTTAAATTGCAGCCTTGAAGACTCACTTCAACCCGTGGTTTAGCTGTACATCCCCCTTGTAGCCTGAAGGGGTACAGGATGGAAACTCGATCAGAATAGTTGAGTAAACTGACCTTTCCAGCGTCCTGACCTGCCTTCTTCTATAGGATATGTGTTGTTAGTGTTCCCGGTGCTTTGCATTGGGATCCTTTTCTTTTTTTTTGCAGAGTTTTTCTTGGCTGGTTATCCACTATAAAAGGTGCCCTGCTGAGGTTTCTTGTAAATAAACAAAAGTGCTGTTTACATTCAGTGTTTCCAATTAAAACACATTGTTTCCATCCTTCTTAAGGTCAAACAATTGCTTTGAATGAATTTCCTTCCTCACATTTCCACGAAGCCGATTCTTTGAAAGTATTTTAAACTGTGAAAGAAATGTCCGTATACGTGAGGGCTTTACATACTTCATACTTAAGCCTGATATCCTTGATTAGTAATCTGAATATCTTTTGGGTTTTCACGTTTGTTACCATGAGCTTTGGCACTAATGACCTTTTTTTTTAGTTTTTAGATCAAACGGTGAATTGATTATTCAAACAAATGACGTGCAGATGACTTGATAATGAAAACGATAGTAAATTGCAGACCTAACGTATTCTGTCTCCTTCCCCCCCCCTCATAAACATGTTCCGTATTCATAGGTGGCGTCATCAACCTGTCGGTGCCGGTGGTGCTGCCCGTGTCCGCTGCAGATAAAGAGCGTTTAGATGGCGTGACGGCTATGGCCTTGGTCTACGAGCGCAGACGAGTCGCCATCCTTCGCAACCCCGAGTTTTATGAACACCGCAAAGAAGAACGATGTGCTCGCCAGTGGGGCACCACCTGCAAGGACCACCCCTACATCAAGGTCAATTTTAATTCTCTGAAAAACCTTTAAGTTTACAATACAGGCTAATGTGTGAACCGCGGTTCAAAGCAATGAGCTGCATCGCAGAGCTGCATCGCAGAGCTGCATCGCAGAGCTGCATCGCAGAGCTGCATCGCAGAGCTGCATCGCAGAGCTGCATCGCAGAGCTGCATCGCAGAGCTGCATCGCAGAGCTGCATCGCAGAGCTGCATCGCAGAGCTGCATCGCAGAGCTGCATCGCAGAGCTGCATCGCAGAGCTGCATCGCAGAGCTGCATCGCAGAGCTGCATCGCAGAGCTGCATCGCAGAGCTGCATCGCAGAGCTGCATCGCAGAGCTGCATCGCAGAGCTGCATCGCAGAGCTGCATCGCAGAGCTGCAGACGGTCTGTCTCGGGGAGCTCTGTGATGAACACTCTGCACGCGAAAGCAAAGTGCCTCCCTGGCTTCGACACTGATAGAACACAGATCCGAGCTGGCCTCTTCACGTTGCTTATGGAAAGACTGAATAGGTGGGAGAAGTGGAGCTTTTCTCACAGTCTGTCAGGACGCCCAGTGTGATCACTTGATCTTTTTGGTCCACCCTCATTTTGCAGGTGTTATATTTGGATGCTTCGTCTCTCGCTCGGCCTCCACCAAAAGTGTTTTGAGATTGTTCTGCTCAGCTCAACGGGCCGTGCAATCCCTGCCAGCTTCCACCTTTCCGCTCACCCGACCCCTCTCCAAATATATACCCGGGGAATTGTTTCCATCTGTCTCCTATCGACTGCCGCGGGGGCTCAGGTGGACTCTGTGGCGAAACAACGTCCTGAAATGATCCTGCTCAGCCTGCGGAAAGTGTCACTGGCTCGTAGCCGGAAAAGAACGGAACAGTGTGGCGTTACAGACAAATATAGTTGTCACATTGACTTTTTATATAATCCATCTCGACGGGCCGGGAGTTTGAAGGTTACTTTTTAAAAGTTGCTCGTCTGTCTGGCTAATTTTAAATCTCATTGTTTTACAGGATCAATGCAGTCGGCTTGTCAGTTGCATACTGGCAGAAGTGCAAGACGACACTGATGGCAGCCTTTGTGGTATTCAGTGATTTCACTCCCTGCAGTCAGATTTACTGTTAACCTCATTGGCTCACTTTAAAGCCCTGTGCTGCTAGAAATCCTGAATGGAGATTAACTGGAGCACCAGGCTGCAGCTGTCTCAATATTTCAGCGTGCTTGGTAGTTAATTTTCACCTCAGCACATGTCCTGTGTCTCACCTTGTTTGTGATTAAATCCAGCGCGGTAATGTGTTGTAGGATGCAGGAGGCTGCCAGTTTCATAAATTGGGAGCATAACTCTCCAGCGTCAACACCTGATGCTTCAGCGCTGGCTTTAAACTCTGTAGCTCCACAACTTTCAATCTTTATCGGCTCTTAACCTGTCACAGCTGAACATGTGTGTTCAGCTTGTCATGATTAAGGTGTCACTCATTAAAGAGTGTGTGTGTGTGTGTGTGTGTGTGTGTGTGTGTGTGTATATAAGTGTGTGTCTAACTCCCTGCGCCGGAGCCAGTCTGTCAGCACACGTCTGCCCTGGAAGCTACAACTTTTTTTTTTTTTAATTCTTTTTATCCCGTCTCTTTCCGCCCAGAAACGACCTGCTCCATATTACATGTAGTTAATCCACTTTTTCCTGTTTACCTGTCTGTCAGTCAGACAGGAGCCCCCTTCATCGTAAACCTTGGTGTAGTGTGTTTATTTTCACATGTGAAGTCCCGGGGCACTTCTAACGGTTAAACAGAGCACATGTGTGACGTGTAGACCTGCTCTTTTGATGTATCCACGCTCCATTATATTTTCCATTCACTTACGTCGGGGGGGGGGGGGATATATTGCAGCTTGTCTATGCTGAAAATCACGCCAAAGAATAAGACTGATAAGCATCTTTCACGACTCTTCTCAGGCCAGCAGTGGACAGGCTGGATTAATTGGAGTGTGGAAAACAAATCACTGCACGTTGCTGAAAACGTATTACGACGGAGCCAAGTTGTTATTGATCGCATCACATGGACACCTCTGCTGCTGACAAATTTTTCTTTTTCTTTAATGTAAAGCTCGCCAGATCAAACTGGAATCATTCTGTCCGCATCTTTGGATCCAAGCGTGGATATCAAAGAGGTCTTTTCTTTTTAGTTGTCACTTATTTCATTTAACATGTCATTTATCAACTTACAAAACATTTTTTTTTTGTTTCTCGTAATGCTTACACACTTCATGTTTCATTTGTGGCATTTGTTTTGAGTTCTCTCCTCCGTCTCAGTGCTGGAGCTGTGCTTGTTTTATTACCCAGCCTGTAAAGAATTGTCACTTTGCATCACATTAACATCGCGCAGGCCGCTCTTTTCAGTAACTCTAGCTACACTCTCATAAATGCCATAAGAGAGATATGGCCTGAAACAATGGCAGCCTTCCTGAGCACATCTGTGACATTGTCGGATTCATCTCGAGGGGGGGGGGGGGGGAACCTCTCCAGTGTGGCCGCGAGGCTCATCACCAGGTTTCTATTTATTGTGGAATACAATCTGATTTTGTCTCCGCTCTGTTATTGAAATGAAGGTAGACGACGTGGCCGAGCGCAGCAGAGCGGGCACGCCAGAGTTTTGTTGACTGTTTAACGACACAAAGCGACGTTGATTTATGCCGGCGTGTCCTCGCCGCAACTGAGTTATAACTCGGGAGGTTGTTTTATTAGAATTCACGATGGCCTGGTTCCAGCACAGTGAAGCTTTTCACGGACCACAGTGACTTTAAGTCTGGTTTGTGTTTTGAGTCGTACTCCCTGACATGATCATTGGGACTCCTATTTCAGATGGTGATGGAAAGTGGGGAATGGCTGGTCGGGGGAGACCTGCAGGTTCTGGACAAGATCTACTGGAACGACGAACTGGATAAGTACCGACTGACGCCCACTGAGCTAAAACAGAAGTTCAAAGAAATGAATGCAGGTACGGGCCCAAGATCTGTTGGTGGTTGTTTATCTTCTCTCAGAACTTGTAGAGATACAGTAGTGCCACGATATGTATAACATGCAACAGTTTAGTTTAGTTTCTTGGGGACAGAAGGGACACAGAGGAGGAAAGTGGTGGTAGAGTATCTCTGGTGTCATTTAGTCCTTCACTGTATGTGGTTTCAGTAGTTCAGTAGGCGTTGAACTGCTTGATTATCTCTGGGTGCATTGTGGCCTTTTGTTTGTTTTCTGCAGATGTGTTTGCTCACAGTTTAACGAAACCCCTTCTTCACCCTCCTCTCTCTCTCTCCCTCTCTCTCTCTATTTAGATGCCGTATTTGCCTTCCAGCTCCGCAACCCGGTCCACAACGGCCACGCTCTTCTGATGCAGGACACCCACAAGCGTCTCCTCGAGCGAGGCTACCGCCGGCCCGTTCTGCTGCTCCATCCGCTGGGAGGTTGGACCAAGGACGACGACGTGCCGCTGCCCTGGCGAATGAAGCAGCACGCCGCCGTGCTGGACGAGGGCATCCTGAATCCAGACTCTACCATCGTGGCCATCTTCCCTTCGCCTATGATGTACGCCGGGCCGACTGAGGTAAAGATGATCAAGAATGTTGTATTTGCGGTTGCATGCTTAAAAAAGAAAAAAGAAAAGGAAGAAGTCATAATGCCTTCCTCCAAACTGACTGCAGCGCTGATTATGACAACACACGGCGAGGACGGGCTGTCGTTTACTTGGTGTCTGTACATTTTTGAGAGTGAAATATGGCAGGAAATGGGATTTGCAATTCTCTCGAGGCGCTCTGTTAAGTGTTTCCTTGCCATACAAAAAAGAAACCTCTTCGTGTGACTGAGCGGAGCTGTGTAGTTGGGAATCTTTTAATCATTCACTTAGGATAATTGGAAAGTTACAGCGCAAATTATTGAGAGCAGATTGGAGGCTGGTGGATGTCAGACAGTGGATTTATTCCGTTTTTTATTCTGAATAGGAGGTTTCGAGAGCCAGACTCAGCCTTGGTATCGTTGTTCTGACCCTGGTTACCCAATAAAGACAACATTTATCACCCTCAGTCTGCCCGCCAAAAGCTACTCAAAGAATAAAACTACCTCTCCAGTCACATCTTGCCAGAAAGTTCTTTAGCGAGACACTGAATACCTTCCACTTCAGCTTAATCTGAAACTCTTTGATCGTAAAATATACAAACTACACGGGTAAGAACCTAATGCCAGTAGTATTAGTAACTGTCCAGGAGTAATGTGGCGATTTCTGCAGTTACTGAAGACGAGAAAGCGCTTTTTAGGGAGTGCAAATTCCTAAGAGAGGCTGGCTGCAGGTAGCTGAGGTCTGCTGAAAATGGGAAAGGTAGCTGCGAGTTAGTTTTTTTAAACTGCCATTACATTTTTCGTTTTCAGCTGAAAGACTTTTACCAAACACAATTTACTTACTTAAGTAATGGTGCGTTCCATTTGTACCGAGAAGTCGACATTTCCACAGTTCCCATCGTAGATTTCCCCTGAAGGTTTTCTGACATTAACTTGAAAATCTGCCAAATGCCAAACGTTTTCCAACGTGTTTGTTTCTCTTATACTTTAGGTTCAGTGGCACTGCAGAGCTCGAATGGTGGCCGGAGCCAACTTCTACATCGTGGGCCGTGACCCTGCAGGCATGCCCCACCCCGACACAGGGAAGGACCTGTACGAGCCCAGTCATGGCGCCAAGGTCCTCACCATGGCTCCAGGCCTCATCACCCTGGAGATTGTACCCTTCAAGGTCGCCGCTTACAACAAGGTCAAAAAAGCGATGGACTTTTATGACTCCAAAAAGTGAGTACCTGTCTGTGTTGTAATTGTTTCCCATGTTCTTTAAGTTCATCAGGCGTGACGGAATACAGAAACGGTTCGAGGCTGAAGCGGCTCCGCTCACTCGCACTACATGAAACGGCTTATTTGTAGATTTAGAGGAATACCTCACATTTAGGCCAATTAGAACCAGCAGCCTAAACTCCAGATTACATTCTCTAAATGAAATACTCATTAGGCTTGTAAGAACCTTTCATTCATTTTCTTTCCTTCTTCTATCAACAGTAAAACACCGAGCCAAGAATAACAGGAATTGTTTTCCTTTCTCATTCAGTTTAAAGGTTTTGTGAATTAGTGCGAGCTTTGATGTTGCTCAAAAATTACAAAGACCTGCCATTCATTAAAGTCTGTATACAGACACTGCACATGATGACTAACACAAATCATGCAATCTCACTGCCTCTTGTCCGGATTTGATGCAGGGTATGCAACATGCAGGGAGGATGTGTTTTGGAGAGGAATGTTAAAACTAAATATGGCCAGACTAATCAAAAGATTTGCTTAGTTTTCCATGATGCATAATTCATGACGTTGAGTCCAAACTGAACTGTTGATCGGGAACATCTAGTTCTTTTGGTGCTGCTACAAATGGTACGGTTTGAAAGATGGGCGTCCGTTTGTTTAGCTTTCCTTCACTTTGACATTTTGAAATGTCCAGATAAGGGAAAAAAAAAAAACGTTTCCTGCTCTGAGTTTGAACGTTTCTAGTCTTCTGACCACTCGAAGCGTTCAACACGGTACATGTCAGCGTTCACCCATACACTGATGAATGTGAGTGCCAACGGGCTCATCAAGTTCTCGTTCACACATGTACTCACACTGGAGCAATTTGGGGTTCAGTATCGTGCCCGGAGACCGAACCCGTCGATTGGTGTACCCGCTCTACCTCCAGTAAAATACACTCTTCTGTATTTTTCTTTTTCTTTTTAATAGAGTCTCATTGATCCAATGGCTTGATATCATCTGAAGGCTAAAGCTCGAGAAAGAAATGCGAGATGGTTACTGGATTTCCAATGTCTGTAGTCATCACTCTGTTAGATTTATGGCATTCCTTTCTCTCATGCACGCTGACAGCGCTTTGCCAAATTTCAGGAGGACCATGGCTGCTTATCCTAATCACCATCGATACCCCTCAGTCTTCCTCCGACGTGAGATGGCTCAGATCACAGCAAGCTGTTTCTAATTTGACACTGTATGAAAATGTTCTCGGAGGAATTTGCCCGCAGCTCTTCTACCTCACGCCCATGTGGACTGCTAGGTCTTGTTACCCCCCCCCCCTGCGCAACACGATGAGCTCTGTCATGTGACGGCGGTTAGAAATGTGACTTCGCAGATGGCGAGACCCTCTCTGACTGTCGGCTCAGTGGAGACGAGCGTAAATGTCTGGTATCAACGAAGCCAGTGAAGATGTGATGACACTGTGCCAGTATTCTGCTCAGCACTCTGCAGACTGTCCTTGGCTGCTCACTTCAAACGAAGATGTTCATATATTGTCTGAAGTGAACGTGCAGCGAGAAGCAGTCTGTCATAGAGGGACGATGGAGTAGCCATCAGACCGTTTGAAAAATGTTTGGACGAAGGGAAATCTACGATCGGATTTCTGAAAGGAAGCTTTCTGACAGTATTTGATTTTCCGATCGGTATTTAATTTGAAGCGTAACGCGACTACATTCCTCCACGCAGACGGAGAGCTCGGGGGTGGGGATGTCTGACAGTAGAGTGTGTGATACGCAAAAGTGATGATGCAGGTTATTTTGCAGACTTTTACAATTATGCACCAAAGCTATGGAACACTTTACCTGCAGACATCAGGGAGGCAAGCTCTGTGTCTTCAAAAGTAAACTAAAGATATATCTCTTCACTTTAGCCTTTTAATGGTGATACTTTATACAATCTTTAATGCTGCCACTTTAAACTCATTTAAATGCTTTTATTAAAGCTTATTCTGCTATTTAATACTATTTTTTAATGCTATTGACTATTTTTATTCTGCTATTTAATACTATTTTTAATACTATTTACTATTTTTATTCTGCTATTTAATACTATTTTTAATACTATTTAATACTATTTACTATTTTTATTCTGCTATTTAATACTATTTTAATACTATTTACTATTTTTATTCTGCTATTTAATACTATTTTTAATACTATTTACTATTTTTATTCTGCTATTTAATACTATTTTTAATACTATTTAATACTATTTAATACTATTTACTATTTTTATTCTGCTATTTAATACTATTTTTAATACTATTTAATACTATTTACTATGTTTTTATTCTGCTATTTAATACTATTATTAATACTATTTACTATTTTTATTCTGCTATTTAATACTATTTAATACTATTTACTATTTTTTTATTCTGCTATTTAATACTATTTTTAATACTATTTACTATTTTTTTATTCTGCTATTTAATACTATTTTTAATACTATTTAATACTATTTTTAATACTATTTCACATTTACATCAACACTGATTATTGTACTGTAAATGCTCTTATTCTGTCTAATTTTGTACTAATTGTTATGTTTTTGCTGTGAAGCACTTTGGGCTGCAATTCTTGTATGAAAGGTGCTATACAAATAAAGCTTATTATTATTATTATTATTATTATTATTATTATTATTATTATTATAAGTAGGGAGAAGCATATATATTGTATTTCCAGATGGTTTTAAAAATAGAAAACACTTTAATAGATAAGGGATAATGTCATAAAACATTTATTTTTAAAATGACTTCTTTCCTCCTCTAAGAGCACCAGTGAGTGTAAGAGACTCCTGATATCATTTGTTTATTTACGGTTGGTTGTATCACCGACTGCACACACGTAAACATTCCTGCTCCAATATCAAAAACCAAACTCCACCGAGGCGTTCCGACTCGTCCTCCTGCGCCGCTGCGTATTCAACACGTGCGTTGCTCGTGCGTTACTCGAAGCCTCTGCATGTGCGTTTCCAACATTCTGTCTTTGTCTGCTCGCAGTGGTAGTAACTAAAACATTCTGCGGCAGAAAGCAATGCGTAATAAAGACCCATAAATTATATTAAACACAGGCATAAAATTCAGACATCCACTCCCAACTTCTTCTGAACTTGAAGATTTCACAAGTGTCGAGGGTCAGCTGGGAAGAATTACTCATAAAGCAGCTGCCACAAATGCTCAGCATAGGAACTGTAGATATTCTCACACTCAAACGGTCACCAGGTCTCACTCTACTGGGTAGGATGTAGAGGTCTCCCGAGCCGGTATCTTTTAAATCTGGGCATGTTTTAAAGGATCAGTATGAGCGACAGTCACGACGATCTTTACTGTTTTATCTCCGTCTGCTAGTGATCTGCTGCCAATCACAGTTACTCTGTGAGGGACCTGATGAACTAAAGAGTAACACTACTGTACAACCGGGAGGGTCTTTGTGCTTCCAATAGAGCGATCTCGTGTCACAGTTAAACTTTTATTTATATCATAGCAAAGATTAAAGGATTGTGTTTGCAGAAAAGCTCCTACGCCTTGTTGCACTTAATTCCCAAAGCAGCTCGCAGTTATTGTTGGCCCACGTTTCCTGTGCTACGATGAGCATTGATTGAAATATGTCTGTTACTCAAAACTTTTTCTTTTTCTTTTTAAACTGCAGCCATCGAGACTACGAGTTCATCTCCGGCACACGAATGCGTAAGATGGCTCGCGAGGGAGAGAATCCTCCTGACGGCTTCATGGCACAGAAGGCTTGGGCTGTGCTGAAGGAATACTACAAGTCACTGGAGAAGGATTAAAGGTGGAGTCCCGGATGAAACATGGAAACACAGCGATGTGTAACAGGATTAATGTGGGGACCACTCTTTCTTCTGTCAAAAAAAAAAAAAAAAAACCACGCTCTGGCTTCTGTCTGTCACTTTCACGCTCAACTGTCAATCATGAATCTGGTCTCAGTTGGTTTTTAGTCTTACGACATTTTAGTGTTTTAACTGTAAACTCCCTCTGAGTATGAAATATAGAGGCCAGTAAACCGTTGAGTTGATATTTCAAGCAAACGAACAAAAACATTTCTTTTAAAATAGATGTGTGAGTTTCCCACTCACTTTCTAACTGTATATTCTGATCACTGGTTACAAAAGTATTGTGTAAAAAAAAAACTAAAATGTAACGATCAAGATATGGAAAGTACTGTTGACCAGTATTTGAATAGGTGCGGATGAATGTTGCGTATTCATGAATAAAAAAAGAAAGAAAGAAAGTTACTTAAGTCACGACTGAAACCCAAACAGGTGACTTTGTACTGTATGTTTGCATGTGGCGCTGGCGATTGCTCCAGATTTGGTGTATTTGATGTAAAAGTCGAGTGCCTTGGTTTTCTGAAAGTGAATTCACATGATGTCTTGTTTGAATTGGGACACACTCACACACACACACACACACACACACACCTGCTTCTCGTCTCCCCTGTCTTTATGCTACACTGAAAGAAATGTCCTGCAAAACATTTCAATATTAAAGATGTTTTAATTGGGATTTGCAACCCGACGCTTCCCAAACTTCTAGAAAACATTTTAATTTCTCATATTTTAGTCCTTATTTATTCTGTCCTAACATTCTGTTCTCTCCTTTTTAACTGTTGTGCATGTAGCTTTTGTGCTTTTATACTCGTCTCTCAACAGTCCTGATAATTTGTTACGTTTTCATCATCATGATTGTGTTTTTTTTTTTTTTCCCCTCTCATGGGTTGCTAATATTTTCCATATGGTAATTCTCTTTTAAGAGTTGGCCTGTATAATCAGATGGTTGATGGTTACCACCAAGGGATCAGATTTGTAATCTTCCTTGTCCAATAAACCATTTTTAGAAAAAAAAAGAACAATGTTTACTTTTCCTCTTTCTGTAATCTTCTTCTTCTTCAGCACACCAAAGAGTTTTAAATACATAACATATTCTCCGGCAATCCCACTTGATTTTAAATGTCAACGATGAATTTCATGTATTCTAGCAAGCTCGACAACATTGATGAGACGTCATCAACTTCTAGCTGCCTGTGAGAACTTAATAGCTCCAAATCTCTTCATGTCTTTGTGACTTACTTTGTTTCAAGTGCATTTTGTCATCTAGATGAAAAGAGCGCACTTCAAACTCTCTAGGATTTCGTAGCCTCTGCCTGTTGGAGCTTTTGTGACCTCCCAGTTGGTCAATCAGCTGCATATTGAATGAGACAGACACTCTAGTGACCCCAATCAGACTCAGACACACTCGCACACTGTATACAGAGAGAGAGAGAGAGAGAGCCGCAGCTGGCTCCCAGATGCAGCGCTGCAGTGAAAGTGGAACGTTCAGGGTTAAAAGAAGAGAAATACCCAGGATACTTAATCTAATCCAACCCCCAAGATGTATTGAAGAGGTCCTGCCAGCAGCAATATTTCTACCTTTTCCCCAGATCGTGTTCAATCTCAAATGGTAATCGAGCTGGGTCTTCAAGCACAACTTCAAAAGAAGAATTCACGCAGAAAATGATCAAATGAGTTTGGTAGAGGTTTCCTTGTGATTCCTGTTGTTCTTTAAACTGTCTGGAGGAGATCCGATGCTCTGTGGGTAATGCAGGTGTCTGTTACTATGTTTATCCTTAACCTCTTGATGTTATCTCACGTGTTGCATGCACAAAGTACTTCTGGGTCCTTTTTCAGCTTCTTCTGATCTCGCTTTGAAAGTCTTCTTCTGTCGGAGAGTGTTGTTACACGGTGGCTCCCTGCCACGGGGAGAAGCTTGAAGGTGCAAAGAATCACGGTGGTGATAGCCTAGTGGTCTGGTGGTACGCTACCAGGTGAGTGCAATACCAGGCTGCCACCATTGTACCCCTGAGCAAGGTACTTAACCCTGAGCTGCTCCAGGGAGACTGTCCCTGTAGTTAGCTCACTGTAAGTCGCTCTGGATAAGAGCGTCTGCTAAATGACCTGTAATGTAATGTAAGAGTTGTGACTTAGGTCGATCATATTTTCAGTAGTTTTAATTACACCAATGCATAGTTTTAAACCTGTTTTTGTTTACGAACAGTTTATGAATTCTTCGTAACTCAATGTGAAATTGAAATTTGTCATAATTCCAATCATTTCCTGGTTCTTACTTAAAAACCCAGAGGTTGCACTTGACTTACTATGTGTACGGACTCAGAATATTTCCTCTATCTTTTGTACAATTAGCACCAAATAACAAAATCCTTTATGGGAAATACTCTTGACATTATTGCAAGATTCATTGTAAAGTATAACCAAAGTGAAGCGTCTCTCCTCTACACACACACACACACACGCCGCTCTACATGCATGCTACGTCGTACATGTAATGATATCATCGCTGTCTCATCCCGCAGCACCGAAACGTTCTGCTCTTACATGGACTCCAGCTGCATTTATCTCCAATTTCCTTCCATCTGGTTTGAGTTTCATTCAAAGCCAGTCATGATAAAAACAGGATTTACTTTGCAAAATGCAATACAGTTATACGGGACATCCAACCATCCAAAGGACAACTGTGTCCCTCAGTGAAGGCTCTGAGTCAGTGCTCATCAGCAGTGAAGATTTGGTGTTTTTAAGGTCTGACATATGGTTAACGTACTGTACTGTTAGGGACAATTGTATCCTTGAAATACATTGCTCCTATGAAGAAGAAATGCAGCCTCTGTCTGGGTATTTTCTTTAGATTGGTAAAAAAAAATCCCATCTGGTGAATGAATCCTACGCCGAAATCTTGACCCAAATTATGAAATATATTATTTTAGTTGCTTATAAAAATACATTTAGTATCATTTACTGAATTACCATAAAATGACATTTTCATTATTATAAAATGTGGTCAAATCAATAAATTCTAACAATCTGATAATATGGTTGGCTCATGTTGTGATGGTGAGAGTACACAGGACAAACACTCCTTTGATGTTTACATATAGCACATGATGGTAGCCAGAGAAGAGCTTCTCATCATGCCACCATCATAATGTTGTACTTCCTAATCACACATGCCTTTGATATAGGATTTAGGAGACACTCATTACTACAAGATTACCAGAGCCTGATAAATCCTTCTGCTTTTTGATTCTCTTGTCAATGCACCATGTCAGAATGAGGCTAGACCGCCTCGGGAACATTACCTCAAGAGCCAGAGGCTCAACATAAAGAGATCACGCAGACAGAGAGAGATTATGCACCAAATGATGATTTGTGAGCACATCAAAGGAGAGCATGTGTTTCGTAAACTTGGAGGAGTCTGGAAAGGAAGAACTCCAGGCTCTTATCAAACAGACACACTGACAGGCACAAACGGTGGGCTGTAAACTCATAGCATCCTCCGTGAGGGTCCCACCTACAGTACGGGATACAACTGCTGAGAAAGAGGAAACAGTATATCTGTACCTGTCACCAACAAAGAGGCTGGATATGTACAACGTCAACAGATAGAAATGACAGACTGCTTGACCGGCCATGAGTAAAGAGGATTTTAAAATTCTTCTTCTTTTGTTACCAGTGTGATAAGTAGACGTTAAAAACAATTGATTTAGTGGGAAACTTGGGAACAGAGGAGTCAGAAATAAACTGGCAACTACATTTGAGTGTGGTTTAAGGTTGTATCCAACTGGAGGCATGTTAAATGGAAAACAGGAGGGGGTCTAAATGTGCACCTTGAGGAACTCCGCAAGGAACTTATGTTGAAGAACAAGAGGGGTTTCCCATTAATCCATGTAATCCATTTAAAATCCTAATCTGCTGAGTAACAAGTAACTATAATACATTTAGTGGAGTACAATCCAAAGTTCGATATATATATATATATATATATATACATATCTCAAAATGAAATGTACTTTGTAGCTTGTATAGGATTCTTTAAGAGTTGTTCTAAGTAGTTTTTTTTAAGACAGAGCTTAATTACTTAGCTTATTTATTTTTTAAATGTAGGGGAATGTAGATACAACAAATAAATAGATTTATTACATGTGCAAAAGTTGACAAAACGTGAAAAATAGAAACAAAAGAAAAGTGAATTTCTTGATCATAGGACCAATTTACCAAGATTTAAATAAACGAGCAGAAATCAGGCCAATCAGGACGAAAGCTGCAAGAGGTAAAACAATATATGTGCAGTATATGAATGCATGTCCCATGTTCTCTATGAGTATTTATTTGTATATGCACAGATTGTAAACAAACAAATAAAAGCAGTTATTGCTGTAGCCTTTTTTTTGTCCATTTTTGTCATGTCTATTATATCAATATTATTATATATGTTTTGCATCGGAATAACCTTTTCTTTTCTTTCAGTGTCCAGCATTTTCTTTTTAATACGAAACAAAAAAACGTTTAAAAAACTGTTTACACTGTGTGAAGAAGAAGAAGAAGAAGAAGAAGAAGAAGAAGAAGAAGAAGAAGAAGAAGTCTTTGAAGCACATAAAAACGTCTATATAAAATTATAGATAACTGAATCTTTAACTGTTTATTAAAATATATTATTGCAATGTTTTCTTTTTGCATCATGGTTGATACATAGCAGATTACCTTTAAAGACGATTCAGACTTTAAGTGATTAAACATCAATCAATAATCTTTGCATTAGAGTCAGAGTCACATATTTCTTTATTTATGTATCCAGACATTTCAATCTGTTTTCCAAGTTCATTGTTATGAAGCAGTTCAAGGTTTCGTCTCTTGACTGTGTCACAGACTGTCATCTCAGTTACTCTGGTTTCTATCTTTGGGACACTGTGTTTAACATTTAACAAACATTGGAACAGACTTGATGGGATTGAATATTGGAGAAACTTTCCGTTTTAGGTGGTTTTTTGGATATATTTAAAACTGACTAACCCTCTGCAGGCCCTTTCAACATGAGTCTCTCTTATTTAGTCATTCATGCCAATTCCTAATTGGAATCCAATGGTTGCATTCAACAGTTTATTGATCCTGGACAGTTTACAACAGTCAGCATGTTTCTGCTATATACCAATCTTGTTTTCCATCCAATGCTCTGTGATATGTGTGTCCACAGGTTGAATTCAATGGAAGAAGGAGATCACAGCTGGCATGAAACATCCCACTCTGCAGATCACATTGTCGGCTCTGGGATTGTTGGATATGCAGCAGAGCATTTCTCGATTTGAGACTGCAAAGTCCTCATAAGTTGACAGAGAGTGTAACCCCCCGACCACTGCCAGGGGTACGAGGTAGCAGAGCCAAACCGGAGGTTTAGGTGCATGGAAGGAAAGGAGATGTGCACTTTGAGACATGCGGTGAGCCTGTCATGTCTCAAAGTGAATGAAATTTGGGAAACATGCAGTGCGAATCCACCACAGGCACATTGAAAAAATGTGGATTTTTCTTTGCTGTGGATCACATTATCATTACTCAGTGACCCTGCTGGCACTGAAAAGTTACAGGGATCCGAACAACGAAATGCCTTATAGAGCAGATTTAATATTCAATTAACTTTATTGAATAACAACTAATTACACTATAAGCAACTAGTCCCCTAACAATCTTATAAAAACATATTCCATGTGGTCGTCAGAGATTATTGTGGAAGCTTCAGGTGAGGAAACGTAGTATTATTATTAAGGGATTTAAGATTCTTAGAGATCTCCTTAAAGATCCCAGAAGTCTCGCTGCTCTTTACATATGACAGATTTATGATATATATCATATAACATCCATATGACAATAGACGGTCCTCCTATGTGCTTAGTTGTCAGGTTACAGTGAGGTTTTGCCAAACATATTGCTTTTACAGTTTCCTCTTGTGCATCAAAACAGTCTCTTCACATAGCACATGGGCAAATAGTGTCCACACAATAAAGAAAGTTTAATTATAACGTTGAGATAATTATTTTGTCTGATTGATGTGGGCGACGGCAAACTTAAAATAACCGCCCTATTTCAGGATGCAACAGATAAAAAGTTGTTTTGTCCTTTTGAAAACAAGTGAAACGAGGGTGAGCTGCTCAGCAGATGAATCACAATGCGCAGGGAGTGCATGGCAGCATCTGGACATGGAAACCAGTGCACGTTTTCCCAAAAAGCTTCAGGGAGGGCTGCGCCTCCTACCCAGGGCTTACAGAGTGTGGGATGAATACTTCAGGTTGTACCAAAAGGGTTTCTGAACAAATTACATAATGGAACTTGTGGTTGTATAAACGAGCCAGTAAAGGAGAAACCAACAAACAATAATAAATAATAATTAGCCTGAACGTATGTCAAGGCAGAGAGGCATGAGGAGGTCAGACCACTGGGTAGATTTAAGCTGTGTCGCTAGCTGGGCCGGCCGCGCGTGCGTGTGTGTGTGTGTCCCACCGGCTAGCTAAGGCCGCCGATGTGCACCGTTACTTTGATAACGACGTCCCGCCCCACTGGCTTGTAACGTAACGAACACCCTCCGGTTCCCCCTGAGGTTAACACTGTTAGCTCTGTCAGCTCTGTTGCCATTGTTTGCACAATCACTGCTGTTAGCTCCGTTAGCTGCTAGCTAAGAGCCGTGTGGAGGCGATCCCTCTTAGATATGCTCTGAAATTCGTTTTTATGTACCACTTTTGAAAATGTTACACACAAATACTACATACATTGTAAATTCCAATGTTTAAATTATACAGTGATTGTCAGGGAGGGAGGGGGGGGGGGGGGCATTTTATGAGTGAATCAGCACTAAATTAATTAGTTTTGGCAGGAAATAAATTCGAGCATCACATTGTGCTGAGTCAGCTGACAGCTAGCCTGCCACACCCGTCAAATGTCACGGTGGTGATCTGGCAGACCTCACACTGTCTAACTCTGTATAATGATGTTTGCTCGTTGCTGTTGGCAGGAGCCTCCTTCACCACAGCCTCCACCTGCTTTTGTTTTCCTCAGTTGCATAAACCTTAGACTGTGTTTATCTCTAGATTTACATGCTCCCTGCGTGTTGTTTATGGTGTTGTTATGTATTCCATGTCTTTGTGCCGTATTGTTCCAAAAGTAAGCACATAAGTCAAAACAAACTGGCGTCTCCTTTTGGGAAATATATTCGCTACTGAACCCAATTTGTGATTCATTTTGTTTCTTATGTTGTTGTTTTAATATGTCCGTGCATACAGCTAATGCTTTTATCAGCTATTTATTGAAAGAAAACACAAATTATGATTTCTGACCTCATCACATGGTATCGTGCTGGGATCAGAGTAAATAAGACACAAAGGCAAATCTGCTGTTTTATCCACACAAACATTACTTTTGTTTTTACGTAGATTTACTGAAACAACGCTAAAGACCAGCCTTTAACATGTTATTTATGAATTCATTACATAAACTAACTTTTATTTGGTTTAACAACATAGCCTGTTCATAAAAAGCAGTAAGAATAAAGGACGGTTGTTTAAAATGATGAAGAGAAGGTGGAGATCTGCACTGTGCTGAGGGCACTTTTCCAGTTATAGATATATTTTGGGATGCCCTTCCTCTTCTTTCACTTATTTCAGGTGTTCAGTATATTCTTTACTCTTTATATTCTTCTTTATGTGTTTCTTTCTGTGATTGAAAAGTATATTTTGAGCTAACTACATAGAAGTGCAGCAAAAACGTAATTCTTCATATGCACCTGTCTTAAAGGTACAGTATGTGATACATGTGTTGTTGCATTTCTTGTCTACTGATGACTGTAATATAGACATAACATGCAGGGTCATGCTAAGCAAAGATATTACTACCACTTACGGAATATTTATAAAATGTAAGTATTTTAAGGACATTTCTGTTTTTAAAATAAATAAAAACACAGACTTAACAAGCAGACAGATCAGTAGCGTACCACAGTTTCTATTCATATTTTCTATAATCAAACATTAGATGGCAGCCGGTTTTTATCATATGCTGTTGACCCCTCTTTTATTATGTGAATCATAAATCATAATGCAGTTCGCTGTGAGTTCATGAGGTCGACTCACACATGAAGACATAATGAGCACCTGTGATTGACTTCCAGCCGCTTTTGCCTGCGAAACCGTGTGGTGTGGTTTCAGCTTCTCCCTGGCACGGCTCACTCAGGCACTCTCAAGTTCCCCCGTATCATCAGATGCACTGCTATCCGATGCCACGATTATATTTGTCTTGGACATTGTTCTGGCTTTGATCATAAATTGCAGTAATTACTCTGGGCCTTATCCTTCCCTGTGGAAACAATGCGTGGAACAGGAGAAGCCGGCGCGTACACGAGAACCGACACAGAGGCCTGAAGTATGTGGGAGCACCGGTGAGAGGATAAATAGCCTGATCAAATGCAGCCTTTATGTTTTTCATCCACAGTGCACTTCACAGCTGGGCTACCAGTGTGCAGCCACTTAGCAGCGGATCACTTAAGTCCGGACGTGTTAACGAAACACGGTGTTCTGTAATTGAACCAGATCTCTTTCTGCCTCCTCCTCCGCCTTCCCTTTCCTTGTATCCTTACGTCTCTTGAGCACAAATAAATAAATGAGCTGAACCTGAGACGTGACTACAGGGAATTGTTCATTATGGATTCTGAAAAACAGCAGCAATCAGGACTAACAACAGGATCTGTGACTCAATTTGGTCCCTGAATAGTACAGGGGCCACACGATTAACCCCCCACTTGCCACACGGCCTTTCATGTCCTCCACACAAAAATGGTGTCTTTCGTAGGCTCCCCTCAACAGGAAACAAACATGTTTGAATTTTCCAAGCTCTGCGTGCATACCATGATAAAATTTGGTAATTATAATTCCTTTCATACTACACTGTAACTTCCTGGAATATCATGAACCTCTGTCTCTGGGAATTAAACACCAGGCCGCGGTGGAACCTCAGTGCGGTTATCCAAAAATATGGTGACAGAAATTCCAAAAATTCTCTATTTATACCCATAAAACCTTTAATGATGGGAGATCTAACTTCCTGTGGTGTTAGGACACGTTTTTTTGTTTTAAGGCTAAGAGGTTGTGAGAGAGCTGATCATCCTAAAGCGCTCCAGTTTTCCCACAATGCAGCTGAACATGTCACATTGAACTTTAAAAGATATGTTTTTGTTTGTAATCGTTTGAAAGGGAATATTCCCACATCCAATGATCTCAGATACAGGTGTGTTGGAAAGTATCATTTGAGTTCTGTAATCTTCAAAATCACGTTTCAGCAAGTGCCTTTTAAAAAGTGACAAATCACCTCCAGAGCAGCCATTCTCAACCGTGACTGACAGGTGGGACTCGGAGCAGTCGAGACCAACTTCATCACGTCCAAGACCAGGTCCAATCGAGTCCGAGTCCAGACCAAGTGAAAGGCAGTCAAGCCTGAGTCCAGAGCAAATCGAGTCTTGTTCAAAACCATAAAAGGCAATAGCGTCTTTCCAATGCTAATCCTCTGCTCTCCTACATACACAGCTTGGATAACAGCTCATTTGGGTTGATGCAGGCATCTATCACATAGGGTGTGCTCATTGGTGCAATGGATGTCCTGGGATGAATTAGTAACTCAGGAATGCTACATTAATGTTTTGTTAATGCCGTGAGACAAATCCTGGTGTGCCGTGAGATTTTGAAACAATTAGGCCATTTAACTGTACACAAGGTTATGAATGATTTTTTATTTACTTCAGTGTTTCCCCTAGGTTTACTGCTCTGCGGTGTGCTGCCTGGGCTGGATCAGGTCCGTGCGTGGCGCATATTTTTAAAATTCTCTCCTTACCTTTCCTCCGCTCTGTCTCTGACAGAGGAGAGAATGTAAATACGCAAAGCAACTGAAACGTGCACATAACTGAGATAAATGACATAAGTGTTTAGTTTATTTAATAAAAGAGCACCTGTTCAATGTGAAAAGTGAGTTGTGAATATATATATATATGTATATAAAGCGCAGGGAAACACTGTACTTTATCGGTACTTTGTCCTACACACTTATTTCACAATATAGAAACAATAGATCGTATATGCTTTGGCCTAAATATAAATAAACAATCATTAAAAAAAGAAATCTGCCATTTGCGCATGGTGGGAAATATTAGAGTGTGACACATCAAAGGCTCTCTGCTAGTGTGAAGGAGAATAGCTAGTTTACAAGGACTAAGCTAAATAAATGTTCACAGAGTGATAACAGAGGTACTATGTGTTACAGAGGGGATTTTGCCCGGATATGAACTCAGGTGTGCCTTGAGATTTTAGCTTGGTATTTGGTGTGCCTTGAGATTTTGGCTCTGTCTTTGATGTGCCTTGAGATTTTGTCTCTGTCTTTGATGTGCCTTGAGATTTTGCCTTGGTCTTTGGTGTGCCTTGAGATTTTAGCTCTGTCTTTGGTGTGCCTTGAGATTTTGTCTCTGTCTTTGGTGTGCCTTGAGATTTTGGCTCTGTCTTTGATGTGCCTTGAGATTTTGGCTCTGTCTTTGGTGTGCCTTGAGATTTTGGCTCTGTCTTTGGTGTGCCTTGAGATTTTGTCTCTGTCTTTGGTGTGCCTTGAGATTTTAGCTCTGTCTTTGGTGTGCCTTGAGATTTTGTCTCTGTCTTTGGTGTGCCTTGAGATTTTGGCTCTGTCTTTGATGTGCCTTGAGATTTTGGCTCTGTCTTTGGTGTGCCTTGAGATTTTGGCTCTGTCTTTGGTGTGCCTTGAGATTTTGGCTCTGTCTTTGGTGTGCCTTGAGATTTTGGCTCTGTCTTTGGTGTGCCTTGAGATTTTAGCTTGGTCTTTGGTGTGCCTTGAGATTTTGGCTCTGTCTTTGGTGTGCCTTGAGATTTTGGCTTGGTCTTTGGTGTGCCTTGGCCACAGAAAGTTTGGGAAGCACTGATCTAGAGAATGTCATACTTCCAGGAATTTAAAACCAAATTCCACGTGTCCATCAGTTTGAGATAAATTGCTTTTTTTGGACGATTGGAGTATATAATGAGGTTTACGGGAACCCTGACGGAAAACAGTGGCTTCTCAATAAAACAACTGATAACAGATTCCTTTGTTTTGTTTTGTTTGTTGCCAGTACCTCTGAAAGAGCTTATTTAGACCGAAAACATAAATTGAATGTGATTTCAGAATTAGCTCCAGCCTTGCAGTGAATTGCACAACCCTCAGGATCTGCTGATTTCCACAAGATTTCTTATTGGAAAACATCCTCAGTTCACTGTGAGGGAAACATGCACCAACCAACAGTATCAGATGTGTATCCTGGGGGGGGTCATTACGGTGTGGTGTGTTCAGATGCCAGCATGTAATGATCCACCTCAAGACGTTTAGTTCACTGTCATCTGCAAGTGAACACTGCTGTTCAGCATGAGCATTTCCAGGCCGGGGTTTAACACAAATATCAATTCAGCCTTCGTCTGTTACCACATGAGCGCCGAAGAGGAAAATCATGTTTTAATTTCAAAGCTGAGCACAGAGAAGTGTTTTGTTCAAAACTTAGAATTTTGTTTACTTGAAAAGCATCTCTGTCATCAGATCACAACCTGTGATATTAGCATATCACTGCACATGAAAATGAGCTTTAAGGTCCCTTACGGATCGAAGCGTCGCCTTATCTCCAGCTCCTTTTTCGCTCCGGTAACTCTCTCAGCATGCACGACCTGACCCAGAAACCCGGTATTTCACACAGTTGCAGATATAGATTAGAATACACTCATATTATTGGTATTATTGTCACGATCTGGTTGTGTTTTGATCTGTTTCCTGTTTTATTTTGTCACTCTCCTCTCCTCTCCTTGCTGCCCACTTCACTTCCTGGCCTGATTGCATTCACCTGTCCCATCAGTTCTGCAGCCACCTCACCTGTTGTCACTTCCCTCATTAGTTCCTCCCTTTACATACCACTCCAGCCCCTTTGTCTGTTGTTGGTTTGTCATTCATGTTACACCTTTGTTTCTGGATGGTCCCCCTCGTGCCCCCTCCTCGTGCCCCCTCCTCGTGCCTCCTCGTGCCCCCTCGTGCCTCCTTGTGCCCCCTCGTGCCTCCCCCTCGTGCCTCCTCCTCGTGCCCCCTAGTGCCTCCTTGTGCCCCCTCGTGCCTCCTCGTGCCCCCTCGTGCCCCCTCGTGCCCCCTCGTGCCTCCCTGGTTTGTGTTTTCGTATTATCTCAGTCTGCGTGGGATTGTTTCCGACTCGCGTGACTCAAACATTTCCAACACCTTCAGAAGGTTGAGAATGCAGTTCAGTTATTGGAACGTAAATTTAGTTACAGGATTTATGAGCAACTAATAAACAAAAACAATGAGCTGAAAGACTCTAAAATGGTACGTTGAGATGAAAAATAAAGAATAATGATTAGCGTAGCTTTAAAACGGGGGCTGAATGTGAAATATAGTCACTGAAAGGCTGTTTAAACAAAGGTGACATTTAATAAAACTTTCACTTTTCACTCCATGCAAACACATTAAAGTGCTTGGAGGAAACTGATCCTCTAAACGTCTTTGTGTTTTTCCATATTCTCTGTGGTTTCTGAAAATAAAACAACTATATACTATATACTGTAATGAACTGCCTTCAACTTAATTTAGCTGTACATCAAGGTGAGGTTTAGTGGCCAGTTATGTTTACTATCCCTATAAAGTCTTTCATTTATCCAGCTCGGTGCGGTTGCAGATCTTCGCCTGAGGCTCAGTTTGCTCTTTCTGTCATCAGTTTTGCCACAGCCTGAACCTCAACATTATAATATAATCCTGCATTAGCCCGGGGATAAGGACCTCCAGTAGATGAACACCCTGAACCCACTGTAAGTACACATAAGCAGTAATATCATACAGAGTGTAAACAGATTAAAAAAAAACGTTCAAAGTTTGTGATTCTTTCCCAGGAACCCGATTTGTTAGTAACCACCTATTCAAGAAGCTTCTTGTTTTGCCTTCACTGTTGTCACTACACTTGCATTTGGCCCACATTTCTGGCACATTTCTGACCAAAGCAGTGTTCAGTCTTGTCTCCGCTTCTACCTTAGAAATTTAGGTGGAGCTCCGTGATATTATATCTGGGTAATAAGGGGGTTTAACTGTAATAGATAATGTTTATGACACAAAATCACTGCATGAGTCATGCAGCACAATGAACTCACAGTACCGTTAAAAAGTCTTAGAGCACATCCAAGTATTATGTGTTTGACATTTATTAGAACATAATAATGTTTATAAGATATGAAGAGGTGGATAACGCCTATTTAATAGATAATATTCAATCTGGCGTATCACGTATCTCTTTAAGGGTGTACCAGCCGGGCTCTTAAGGTGTTAAATGGTTTGTTTGAGGTAAATATGTTATTTACATAACGGAGCTATCTCTGTGGCAGAAAGCTCTGGAATAAGATATAAGTAGAGCTTGAGTTAAGATTACAGCAGCTCCGCTCGTTGTCTCTCACTGCAAATAAACCATCAAATCTAACCATCGAGTCCAAATACAGCCAATTCTTTCGTGGCTAAAAAAAGAAGTAGGATTTTTGAGGTAACTCAATACAAATACAATCCTCAAAGTTGTTTTATTTGTTTTTTTGATATTAAAGCGTACAGGCAGCGACAAAAAACCACAAGGCTTGATTGTGGAAATTTGTAATAAATCACGGGCTCAATGGGAAGAAATTCCGTCGACATTACTGATGAAATAATAATGTTTCCAATGTTGTTGACAAGTTGAATCTTTGGTTTTTCCCAAAATGTCAGCTCTTCACAAGCTTTCTATTTAACTTAATGACGGTACATCTCAGAGTTTAATCAGTGGGTCTTGAAAATAACTTCTTAAGGACGAGGGTTCAGAGAATATCTCCAACCCAAACGTATAAACCTCAAAAGTGATGTGAAAACACGATGAGTTATGGGGTTATGAGTTTCTGTTGTAGCATGACAACAGCAACATGCAATATCACACACGAAGAAGCAAGACATGTTTGTGTGTGGAAAGCAGTTTCTTCATATTTCCTTCTCTTTCCTTGCCTGCGTTTGATCAGCAACGTCTGAATTTTAGTCCAAAGATGATTTAACAGCTTTCTGATCCTATCAGGGTTAAACAGTGAGAGTAATCTCGCTTCATTGGTTACAGTCACTTAAGACCTAAACAAACCATTTATTATAACTAATTCAAAATTCATGTTTAAATAACAGCAGCTCTGCCAATTTGAGTCGATTACATAAGCAGCTCCAGCGAAGGGAACCTACTTGCACTTTCAGACGTGTGGAGGGAAGCCGGGCGCTGCAAACCGACCCTGAATTGAACCATAATGATATTGTGATGTCATATCTCAGCTTGTTAAATATCTAGTTTGGTGCTCACACTCACTGGAAGCAAGTCGAAAAGGTATTTCAGATACTGCAGCCACAAGAACTCCTGGTGCTGTCACACGGCTCACGAGTTGACCTCTTTGTAACATCCTCAGCTGACACAACATCTCCTCTTGTAATTACTGACGCTGCCATCATAAAAAGATATTTATGTATCAGCTTTGGAATCGGCTTCGTAGGTTTAGTTAACATGAAAATCTGTCACAATAACGCAGCACTTGGTGACGCTCTACGTTTTAATATAATTGTTTGTAAGTAACTTCTTATTCTACCTTAAGACAATTGTAATGTAAGGTTTAATAGATGAAGGTTTCCAGTTTCTCATGGCCTGGAGTTATTATGTTATAAAAAAACATTTTCTGGGAAACGTTTTTGAGTGTCATGCAACAATGCAACATGCAAGAGAAGGAACACTTTGTTCCTCACTGTCGCCCGAGGAGAGGATCTTCTCTTTGAGCCGTGGTTTCCCCCACTGACCACGGACACTTTGTTCACTTTCTCAAGGCGGAATTCCAACCGACGTGCGCGGCGTTCGGCAGTGACTGAGGAAGAAAACATGCCCAATTTGCATCACATCTGCCCGCAACAACTTCCAGGGGAGGCGATCGGTCAACATGCATCCTCACAAATTCCCAAAGACCCATTCGAGTGTTGGCAAAACCACCATGACAAATGTGGCTCTGCACCACAATTGGGCACCGACTGAAACTTTTACCAAATATCGCAGAAGACAAAAATGCATTCAAGACATGCTGCCTAAAAAATATGAATTTAAATGAACTTTCTTTGAAAGGACTGTTTCTCTCAATGTCAACCCAACCGTTGCTTTTTAATCTGGTCTGACTCCGTGCTTTTTAAGGTTTTTGAGACACTGTAAATCAATGGTCTTGGTAGCAGACCTCCATGAAGTCTAACATCTGCTATGTAAATATGCTTGCCCAACACGGCCCTGCTTCACATCACTCATCATGCTCCGGTGTCATGTCATTCACAGAACATGCCACAGAAGCTGTCTGATATAGTTTCCACCAACCTTGCATCACTGCAGCGTCACTAGTTGTCCGCCAGCTTTCATGTATGTCGAGGTCACCTCTCAGGTCTTTTACACTTTATTCCACCCCTGCACGAGAAGGGCTGAGCGCCTGAGATCTATTACGGCACATGGGATTCACACAGAGACACACACACAAGGTGAACACACTGAATCACGGAGTTTGTGTTCTCATTGTTGTCACAGCTTCCCTGCTTGCATGTGGATCTTATTTGTAAAGCCGGAGTCAACAGCCCTTTTTCATCTCCTATCTTGGGTTTAATTTCTTTATAAGGCCTTTTAGTCAGTGACACATTGTTTGAAACCAGTGGCGTTGCAGGAAGCAACAAGCGCTTTGCCTTTTGACTTTCACGAGTGAAAACAGAAACCTTAAAACACACAGAGCTGTAACCAAGTTAAACGCATGTTCCTGCATTTTATAAACCTTCACGCTCATAATTGAAATGGAAATATCTGAATCTGTCAAAAACAATGTTGGTATCAGGGTAAACAGCTTTAGGCGCTTAAAGCTTTCCAAATAAACTTCCACTTTTACATAAATAATTTGAAACACTTGTGTCTGAATCTGACCTTGGACACAGACCCGGGGATTAGCTATCGTAGCTAACCGCTCAGGGATTTATTTTTACATGTGTGAGGCTGTTAGTCGCTGTGCATGTAGCATGTGTCCGAGCTGCAGGGGTACATTATTATCTAATGTCTGATTATCCAGCGATTGTTAGTCATTTCCCTACAATATTTATTCCAACCATGTTTCCTAAAAACTGCATTTTTATGGTACTAATTTGTTTCCCAATGACGCAATGGATTATGTTCACAGGCAATGACTTCTTAAGTGAATTAAATGCTTCATTTATGTACTGTGGACGCCCAAAAGCACGTTGGTTCAGGTTAGTAAAACATTGTGTTTTTGGTTAAATGCTTATAAAGTAAACATGTCGTTGTGAAATGTTCCGTTTTAAACATAAACATGCGTGAACATAAAATTCTTAATAAAGCTTTAGTTGCTCCGAGCAGATATTGTTTTTCAAAAATTGGAATTTTGGAGGAAAACAAATCAAATATGTTGTCACTGAACATTTGACTTATGAATCCATTAATCAAATGCACTCTGGTGGCTTTAGGTTTCAACCAAAACACATTTGCTTTTTGCAGAACTAGCAGTATTTAATGTCATTTGTATAGCCAGAGCGCATAAATGACATGACGACATGACAAAAGACAACGTTACTGAAGAAACTGATCGTGTTCCTGTGGTATCAAAGGACGACAACAAAGAGTAAAACTTAATTATTCTGAAGAAACAGTGGCGGTTGTTCCTGCAAATCATATTGCCAAAGAAGAGAACAAAAAACATGTTAGAAAACAATAAATAAAAGCAGTGTTAACCCTCAACAACAAGCACAAATGTCTCAGTAATGTAAAAGCAGCTTCCATCATTCATAAAAGCTTGTAATTATTACTCAAACCAGCAGTATGTGACCTTCTGTGAACGCTGTTTGATCAGCGATGGCTGATCTGATGCTTTTGGTTGATGTTGCACAGTTAAGTGAAATGCTTTCCGCCGTAAATACGCCGCCTCCTAAAGTGCTGGTTGTTGGAGGATGAGCAGAGGAAGAGGACGCTACATGCGTCAGATGTACCGTAAACAGCAGCTTTGGTGAGTCCAACACAAAGGGGCCAGTGATTATACATTGTAAGTGGGGAGAGAGAGAAAGAGCGCGCACCTCGCCACATGGTCATGAAGCATCATTTCTGAGTGGTGAGATCATGAGCTGCCAAGATAAGCTCTCAGCTAATTGAATGGGTGACTCAGAAACAAAACCGCTGTCCGTTATTTTCTTGTTGTCCCGCAAATGACTTTGAGCGCTCAGTGTACAGTCGAGGACACATGAAAGAACTTTCCAAAAGGTTGCCAGGTTTGACTTATCGCTGTGAGCGGATACAAATTGCTTCAGTTGAACTTTTCTGTGGAGAAATTGAAAACATACCCCAGGAATATGCTTCATCTTTGAAAGGCTTTCTTATGTGGGACTAAGACAAAACAAGTTTTACCAGGTCAAAGTTAACACCTAAGGACATCTGGTCCCATCACATCAAACCAATAAAAACACCAAGGACCAGGACGGATGATAGTAATAAAAAACACCCAGACATTTGTTTCCCTTGGTTGTTCTGTGATGTATGGAGGTTTGACTCGCTGCGGCAGTTTGGAAGACGTCCGGAGTTTGTCCAGGGGGTTAAGTCCTGTGCCTCTGGGATATTGCTAACGCTGGAAGGGTGAGAGGTTGTGACAATTTGAGAGGCCCACTGCTGGAGAAAAATTCCAGTAGGATTATTTTATTAAGAGAAGTGGGTGTCCACCGAGATAATAGTCCTTCAGGGGGCCCATAACTCACAGCTATGCCACGGCCACAGCTCCGCTCACCAAGCTCGTGGACCCAGAGACCACCGATTTGTCTCCTGCTGTCTCGCCGATTTTGTCCCATAAAAGGAAAACAGTAAAAGCGAGCAGACTTTTCACTTTGCTTATCTTTTAAATAATATATATATATTATATTATTATATTATATATATATATATATATATATATATATATATATATATATATTATATATATTATATTATATATATATATATATATATATATATATTATATTATATTATATATATATATATATAATATATAATATATATATATTATTATATATATTATATATATATATATAATATATATATATTATTATATATATTATATATATATATACAGTTGGAGGGCATCAATCCTGGATTGCAGCAGCATTCCTACTCTGAATATTTCACTTCTAATCTGATTCATTGCAACTTCATATTTTCGTAGTTTTGTTCCCTCACATCTTAATAATCTAATAATAATATGATACTCACCATGTGGTCCGCTTGAGATCTCTTTACGCTGAGATATCGCTAACACTAAGCTATACAGGGCGGGAAACATGAGCAGTCAGGCAATCGTACGGACTTTAAACAAAGGCTAACTCGAGTTCACCTCCAGATGAAGTGTTTAAAGTCACTTTACACGTTTACAGCTTCATTGCATTGTCTTACTTGGTCAAACTTGCATCGTCCATTTGACAAATCTGATTGATTTCACCACGTTTCTCCTTTTCTGTCTGGCTTTGCTCTAAATCTCATTCTATAAGGGTCTTTGGATAAACTGTTGGACAGCTTTTTATCTTCTGGTCGCTCACTTGCTCCGTCTGATTCCATTGAAGGGATGCTGCTGTTTTTCTGAAACTCAGTAATTACTGTTATCGGAACTGCAAGAAAGGACGGATTGTTAGAAAGTCCAAGTGATCATTTGGTAACACGTCTGTGAAATAATTATATCTTCCGGCTGCTCTGAGTGGGAAAAACAAGATTTTCAAGGTCCATAGCATGTCAGCACTTCAGTGATTTACGACTTATGCACCTAAAACATGCGTGTGTGTGAAAGCAGGATGCTGCGGCCGGGATAAATGTTTTTTAACTATGTTCCTCTGGGGATGAGTGGTTGTTGGTGTTTACTGAACGCTGACAGATGCTTTGTCCATCTCTGACCAGGAAGCCCGGCACGTCCAGAGATTAGTGATCTCTTTTTACGATGGGAGGGTCGCAGAGTTTGGGCTGTGACTCAAAATCTCCACACTTGTCCAAACCAGAAATATTTTAACACTGACCAACACATCTGCGTGTCCGATGACTGAACCAGAAAGCATCTGAAATTTAGAAGAAGTCACAGATGTTTGTGGTCGTATGGTGAACGTTGGTATTGGGAAAATTGATTTGAAATGTAATTTCTCCTGAAGAGCACTTGCTGTGGAGCCATTGAGCTCTGAACTGCGTCACAGGAGCTGCTCTGTGGCAAACACTCAGGACTGTGTTTGTACTGGTCAGCTTCCACGTAGATGACCACGGATCTTAGATCGGAAACGGATGGTGGCAAACCTCGGACCGCACATCATTTAATTTCAATATCCAAGATACCTAATCCTGAAGAGGAGACTGACTTGGGGATTATTGTAATCGGAGCATGCTTGAAAGGAACTGTTGTCCATCAAGCCCGTTGTATGAGTCATGGGTTGATCGTGTGACGATTAAAACACTGTGCATTGACAATATAACGTAATATCCATTAAATGTGGGTTTAATTAGCTTGAACGATGAACTTTAGCTGATGTGAGGCGTCCATATTTGTTTGGTTTGGTGGTAGTGGCATATCAGTCGTAATTTTGACCAAGTAGGAAACTCGTAATTATCAAACACCTACACGATGTGCGTAATGGCGCTCACTTTTGGACCGTGTTGCACTCATGTGAACACAGAAACACACAAGAAGAGTTGAGAGAAGAATGGAAAGAGGAAGCTCGCAGTGAGAAGTTAAAACCTGCGTACTTTCTCACGGTGAAATGGAAAAGCAATGCAAGACAGTTCAGGCTCTCTGTCTCGAATATCTAATTCTTCTTCCCCTGTAAAGAATACGATTCATCACGTGATCAGAGCTGGTAGAAAAGTCTGCTCTGACTGAATATGAAGTTGGGTTTTTGATACAGACCTTCCACCTGCAGAGGACAATGTGTGTGAATGGCGTTTAAATAAATAAAGGTTTAAATGTTCACCGGGATGGATTACACGAGTCTGTTGATAGATTGTATGTGCTGCTAAAGTTAAAGGAAAACAAAAGCAGTCTGGAACAGTGGGAAAATTACATCCAAGAATCTAAAATATGCATTTTAAAGTAAATATGCAAACACAGTGGTTTGGTCCTTTAACGTCCAACACCTCTGCTTCACTTCTGATTATCTCTACCAAACAGCGAGTGCACACAGAGCTTCAGTAAGATTAGATACTAAATAGGAACCGTTACAGCACCTCCATGAATCATCTAGTGCACTATTAAAAACAATCCACACAGGGAATGCGCCTTGATTCTCGTATGCATGCAGCGCTGAACAGACTGAGCGGTCACAAATGTGCAGGGATAAAAAGATCTGAGAGGGAATTACTCTGAGAGAAGCCTACGCTCGAAATGTACAAAGAGGTCCACCTCCGTGACTTTCCCGTGCACCGACATCACAGGTTTGGGGACAATGGAGCATTGTGTGGCAGTCATTTAATCCAGTACTACGCAGTAACACTGATAGCGAGTGATCACAGAAAAAATGATGTCACCACAGCTGCTTGCAGGAACAACAAAGAAGTACCTTTTAGGATGGACAGATCTGAAGTCAGATTAAAGCCAGAAGGGAACTAAGAGTTTGAAGATCCCCAAATAACATAAACACTGACATTGATTATACGGCACTGCGGCTGAGTTTCTCAGAAGATGTGAACTGTGACCTGGGTCAGGGGTCAAAAGCATTTTGAGCATTCAATATGCTTTAAAAAAAAAAAATGTGAATCCTTCTACAGTAAATCTCTCATCAAGTTTAGATTCAGCCTCCAACTATTTAAAGTCAAGAATAACGCAATAACAAAAGCTCAAAGACTGAGAGTCAATCAAACTAAACCTCAAACCTGCATTAGTTAGTGTTTAGGCCACCTGGGGGCAGCAGAAACAAGCTGTAAACTAACATTTTATCATCTTATAAAGTTGATGTAAAGACATTTTTAACACATATTTGTTCATTTACAAAACACTTGTGTGTGTCACAATGTTCACCCTCCAACAACTGCTGAGGGAAGCTAGCTGCTAAATGCTCCACTATGTTCCCCAACCGTCCGCTAACGTTGTCTGTCCGCCGCTTGAGGCAGGGTAGGTAGCGTGCACTGTTTAGTGGGTTTATCAGAGCTCTGTTGCTCGTTCAACTAGAGAGCAGTGAGAGCCGAGACTCAACCAAAATTGCAGGCTGTGAAAATCAAAACAAAGAGCGAAAGACACTTAAAAGCTCTGTAAGAGCTCTGTGTTCATCACTACAAGGGATCACTGTCACATCCAATGACATTTGATCCAACGTTAGTTAAAAGCAGCTTTATATTTAGCTGGATTCTGGTTTTGTTTCCTAGAAGCCACAACTTCTAAACAAATAAGAACTCCATGTTTAATATATGTGTACTATACAGCACATGTTCAGTTTTGAAATGTACGAGAGAAAAAGACACATTAAAGTACAAGATCTGAAATAGACTCTTTATAACCATGGAGACAGACCGTGGCTACAGCATGTCTGTGTACAGCTCTTCTGCCTATTCAGCACATTATATAACTCTTGTAATAAAATGAGTCAACTTGCTGATACAGCTATTGGCGACAAAACCTAAAAAACACTGCACACAGACAGCTCTGCAAGTTACAGACTGAAAATTGTACGCCATAGTAATTACTGCAGACATTTTAAAGCAGCACTTTAGGGTAAACTGCCAAGTGTATGCATGAGCCAGACATAGCATGTATACCACCGGGCTCACATGCGTTTGGCCAGGGCTGGCTTCAATTAAAACACAATTACTGTCAAATCTAATCAACACTCCTCGTGGGGATCTCAGCGGGAATAATTAAGTTTACTTAATCTGTGCTGTCCACGCACTGCTGGCCTCTAAGTACGCTATTAAAATCCCACAGATTGTATTATCTAATTTGATGGTTTACCATATTGATTCAGTGGAATATTTAGAAAATGATCATGAGAACATGGTATTTATAGCCCATATTGGTCAGGCACATCATAAATCTCATTTAGAGAGTCTGCCCAGACTCTGGCCCCAGTGCATACTGCTCTGCTAAATGTGTACCTGGTGCCTGTTATTCATGGTTCATGCTCGTCTGAACCACAGGCTGAAACGTTCTTCTCAAATATGTCAACCTCAGCGTAGACAACTATATTTAATCCTCCCTCCTCCCATGTAGTATTGCAGAGGCCTCGGCGTTAAAGAAGGAACAAAAGCCTCGTATGTATGCCGGCTATTGTTCTGTGTGATACCTGTGCTCCGATGGTATGTCTTTGCATTTGCCCCATGACACATGATGGTGGAATGCCAAAGCTGCGTTTTCTCTCATATCAATTGTCTGTAGTGAAACTTCAGGAAGACAGGCAGCCGCATCTTTAAAGAAGACTTCAAATAACAGGGGGCAGCAGTGACAGTGCGCCTCTGTGTGTCGCCACTTCCCACAGCCCTCGAGGCAAAGAGGGCATCGTTTGATTTAGAGGCAGGAATGGCCTTCTGGGCCCTTGATCACCAGAACTCTGCATGCTTTCATGTGGTCAGCATTCTGCCAGAGGAGGGTCACTGTTATCGATTAAATAATCTGAGTCAGTTAAAGGCAGAAACAGGGAGCATTCATGGCCCCGACTGAAGGCCTGACTCTTTAGGAAATGGCCTAATCCATCTTCCGGGGAAATGAGAGAAGAGGAACAATTATCTGCCGAGCAACATGTCGTCTTTTAAACGGGAAAAAGAGCGTCGGACTTTTTGATTAAAGCGATGTTGTTAACGATGCAGATCAGAGGTGCAGGACGTGCAGTGTGTGTAGTCTGGGCCTCGCTGGGACAATGCATCATTTGATTTGGAAGGAAGTTATTCAATGAGTTCATCTGGAGCTTTCCTACCCTCCTGTATGCCAGGTTGAGTCTTACAAATGACTTTCATTCATTGACTGATGAACATGCACATATGGCAGAGATTACCTCATCAGAATTGATACTGTAACTACACTAATGACAAAATAATTAGCTTTGCCGAAGAACCATTGATGTTATTAAGCACCTTGAATGCGTTATGTGTCATTCAGATTACAAATGTATGATGTATTGTTTGTTTGTATTACTTCTACTACTAATATTTGGCTCCCCCGGTACATTTCCTGACTTTTTATTTCACTCAATATATTCTTCTGCACATGCTTTTCGATGTTGTTCGTATTATAATGTTTACTTCATGAAATTGAGAGTATAAATAAAGGTTTTTATTATTATTCAATGTTCAGACGGGCGTGCAAAGTATTGTTTTATTCTAAAAATGCAAACCAAACCCTTTAAGATAAGATCGATTTGTCTTTTTTATGTAAACATTTGACAAATATTTTAAGTGCAATGATTACGTCTTTATTCAGAATGAGGACTTTAAAGAGGTGACAAACTGTATCAACTGTATTTCTGCAAGTCCAAACCCTTTGATCCCACATTTCTTCATTTCTGGCTGGCTCTTGTATCTGACACAAAGCTCCCCCTTTATTATAAACATATGCATATGTTTCTAAAGTTTGATTTGGAAAGAGTTGGGAGGACTTTGAATGAAAACGGTCCAAATAAGTACTCATCTCTACAATTGTTATCTAGGGTTTTTTTTAGGTTGACCCATTGGAATAAGCAAACTGAAATCCTGTTCGGAAACTTCTCCTAATGAGAAGAGATTTCCAGATAATCCATCATCAATGTCATTCTGAAGACTTCCAGTAATAAAAACAAGAACAGTCGTTTGCGTTTAAAATCAAAACACTTCCCAACAAAACTGTTTTTCTTGTGACGTCCAAACGCTTCATTCTCTGGAACTGGATCTGCTTCTTCTTGGCTCCGTCGCACTAATGGTTAGCCACCTGCTGTATAGCCCGCGTCATCAGGCCACCAGCTCACATCTGCGGGCCATGGAGGTAGTGATCTGGTAATGCAGGGAGAGACACTCTCTTGGATCATTTGTTTATCATCTTGTGTGGGTGTAGTCCATATGCATGTTCTGTGTGAGTCACATCAAAGTCAGCAAGACAGCCTTTCCCTGAGCTCCACCGCACTAACAAAGCATGATTTACAGACATGTTGCTGGGTCACAACTGTGGGGAACCCCATATTCTGCACAGAGCATAAACACACACATTTCTGAACAACCCCTGAATCAAAGGCAGACTCAGGGTGGGCTGACTGATGTGTTTGAACCGATGCGGGGCTGCGGGTGGTCAACCAGGAGGGTGAAACCAGCCCTGGACTGTGTGATCCATTAATAAGAAGCAGTCTCGCCGCGCCACAGCGAGACCGCTTTACACTGTCTTCAGTTACATGAAAGGATCAAACCCACAATCACTTTAACCCCAGTCCAAGAATTTTAATCTGAATTTGGGACTTCACACAGCCTTGTAAGATGTCGTGCCTACAGGCTACCGCTTTCATTAATGTCACATTATTTGGTTTATACATGGTGTCATAACCGCTCAACACACGCTGTATTGTACGGCACGCAATGTGAAGTCAATTAGCAGATATCAAGGAAGAGAAGAGCAAGGTGCATAAAGACAAACCTAAACTTGAATGCAACTTTAATTTAGAGTTGCTAAAGACACTGAAATGAGCCTGGAGCATCAACATCATGCAGCCAGTCTGTTTGTAAATGTTCTCATGCGTTTCTTGCTCTTATGTAAAGTGCTTTGAATTGCCTCTGTGTTTGAAATGTGCTACTAGATATAAATAAACCGTTGTTGCGTTGGCTTGCCTAGTGGCTAGACTGACTTGACTCAGAGAGTGTGCAAAGCCTATTAAGTAAATTAAGACATTTTTAGAGAAGGAAAAAGGACGAGAGAACAGATTCAACATGGCCGAACATCAGCTTTGAGGATGACGATCATCAGAGGAGCAGCAAGAGACACAATGCTTGGGAGAGGATCATTACAAATGATCAAAATCACCATAAATGTTCAAAAATGTTTCTTTAAATTAAAAGCAACAAACCACAGATTTGTGTGATCAATTATTATTATTATTATTATTATTTATAATAATGCAAATGTAGCATGTTGTGTATCATTCGACCTTACAAGTTCCAATTTTGTGCATCATTAAACCTGCATTAATACCTTTTAAACTTTTGTTTTTGGCCACTTGGGGGCAGCGCTGGAAGCTGTAGACACTACACTGACACATTATCACCTTGTAAAGTCATTAGGATCAACATTATTTGACTATTTACACATCCAACAGACACTGAGCGACATTAGCATTCAGAGTTGTGTTTGTGTTCAATCTTCTCTCGCATTTTAGCTCTGCTTGGTCTCCACAAACTCTCTCGACATCTGGCTCTTTAGCTGCTAAATGCTCCACTTTATTCACCAGCTAGTTGCTAACATTGTCTATCTATTCGTGGAGCTGGGCAGGTATGCATACTGCGGGTTTATCCAAGCTTTATGAGGACAAGAAACCAAGACACTGAGGTGAAAGATGCTAAAACGCTTTGTGGAGCAGAGTGACGATCGTCTACGGGTTTGGCCCTATTGCCACATTTCCACTGCATGGTATGGTGCGGCGGGCCGTCCAAATGGCCACTTTGGAGACTGATGTTAAATCAAATTAAGTAGACTAATTACCGTGTAACGCACCTGTGGTGATGACATGCTGACTGAAATCTTCCAAAATCTAAAACGCCAGCCAGAAATGAATGCTGGATGGTCGACTGTGCTGTTTAAAAGGCATAAGTCTTTTATGTGCAGATACATGTCGGTACCAAGTGTCACATCTTCAGAGACTAAACAGAGAAGCAGAACTGAGCTGGAGCCTTCACAGGCGTATTACAGCGCCCCCTGTGGGGCACCACTCTCTTCATCAGAGTAGTGACTCACAAGATTATTAATCGGTCGAGGTTCACAGACCTGAGCTGAGCTGATACCGGACCGTGCTGTGAAAACACGGCTTTCATTTTCATCCATTGTTAACATAACAAATACTGATTAGAGCAGCTTTTATTAAAGGTTTACTCTTTCTAGTCCAACTCAACACTCTAAGACAAGTCTTAAACTATATTTATGCAACTAGGCCCAAACATCCAGACTGTGGTGGCTGGCAGATGACGACCTGCGTCACACGACTGTCTCTGTGAGCATTAACATCACTTTTCTCCCACTGGAGAAAACCTTTCCCACTGATGATTCACCTGCAAGTGATGCCAGAGTTATCCAGTCAGGTGTCAAGGGAGTCTACCTGCCACGGTACGACTTAAATCTTCCCTCAAACAGATTGCAAATCAACAGAGCTTTGCTTTCCTCGTTGTCAGGTGAACTGATATTGATACGTTCTCAGATATTACTTTACAGATGGTTTGGATTTTTCAACATCTGAAACTCAGCAACGGTTTGAGTCGTCAGAGCATTAACGCTGTGAAAAAAGAGTGGTCAAAATGTGATTACCGTGCGGAGGCGGGGTGATGATAGCATGTCAGGACACAAGATAATCCCACGGTACCTCTTTCCAACTGAGCGAGCCAAGAAAACAATCACAGATCTTGGCCCGGGAGCTCTTGTCTGTCTGTAAAGCCAAGCTGTGAAGAAACTGAGCCTGCTTCCTCTCTTTTTTTGTTTTCCAAAGATCCCATTTTTGACACTAATTGGTGACATCCTCAAAGCTCTTTGTTAATCCACGGTGTTGAAAAAAGTGACAAAGCACCAGGGGCGTATTCACACCACCATCCTTACGTCTGCACAGAGTCCCCACGTGCAGAACCTTTAATCGAAGCAGCCAGAAGCTTCGCTGTCCAAAACATTCACATCACCTTTCTTCCATCGGGATACTTTATCATCTGTTGCTCAGATTCCTGTCACATCTCATTTGCTATGGTTCCTCTGGACATCGCCACACTTATCAGCACCCGAGCATCGACATGCTACTCTTTGTCCTCTGAGGTTTTCAACAATATTCAACATTTTAAGTGTCTCCTCTTTGCTGCTTCCATGTATTAAAGTGATGAATGTGTTTGAAATGACCATCCAAACCCCCTTTTGGTTCACTTGCACCCTCTCTTAGGGGACTTTTTCAACTATTAATCAGCAGCATTGAAGGCAGACAGAATCCTGCTGGGCATCAGCTGCCGTTTATGTAATAGATCAAAGCTTCTCCTGAGGCAATGTATTTGTTTTTGCTTGGCTATTTTATCATAATCTTTCATTTATACCACGATGACCGTGGTACTTAATCAGCTGAGCAGCCTGACTCTTTTCTGTCGAGCAGGTAATAAACGATTTCTTAAATAACTTATTTCTGGGAGAAGCAAAGATGGCAGTCTTTCTAGGTAAATCCCTGCGCACTCGGGTGACAAAGGTGGCTAAAAAAGCATCAACTCTAAGCATCTACAGTTACATCAAACAAGTCCAATACTTCCTCCCACTCCCCAGTTCAGTTGGTTGTCTATTGTCTCCAACAAAAGAACTTGACACTTTGAATTGAAGCCTGTGATGGATCGCTTTTGAGGTCAGAAGCCTTTACCGGTGTACTGGTTTCATCCCAGCTCAGTCGAGCTTCCAGCCTTGAATAGATCCGACTTGTGTGAAGACTAAAGCATTATTAGGTGTTAGAGTCAGAGCCATTGTGGGAACGATGGTCCGTTTTATTGATAAGATGGCTTCTGCGCTTTTATTCACATGAACTGCTTCGTATTTCCAGGATGATATAGTGATGGGGTTAATGCACTGAGAAGAGGATTCGATGTTTATGTTAGTTAATCACAGCAAAAGTTGAAATAGTGCCTATCACAACAAAGCACATACATGACAAATGTGGAGTTTAAAAGCTGATAACATCAGCAACATGAATTATCTCCAGGCCGAACTTGTGTCTGTACTAAATGTATCATTCCTCCTACAAATCATTGGCTTTACCTGCTTAAAACTGAAAGGGTTCATTGTACCTCCACGTGTATTATCTAACCAACATGAATATAACTTATCCTGATAGAGACTCTAAGAATCAAACAAAGGAGTCTCTATAATACTTATATCACTAACTTGCATCATGAGGGATGCCTTTCCCACAGAGGGAAAACAATGGTTATCAGTTTTTTATTCTTTTAAATGTTATTCTGGAATGCTGGTTAAATGGACCCTGTAGCGCCTCGCGCTTATGTACATGTCACATTGGTCATCACTTCAATGACAAGCCTAATCCAAATCCTAATAATGAGGCGTTTTGCTTTTGAGATGATCAATACTATTTTAGATTTGACAGTTTTACTCACACAGGTAACAGTTTCCTAAACTCAAATCTATTCTGGTGATAACGGAAAATGTTACCTACAAACTCTCTTTAAACCAACCTCTTTTTTTGTTTTTTTTTGTTTTGCGTTTCCTACGCGCCCAACCGCCTCGCAGTAAAAAGGGTCAAGCGCCCAGTTAAAACACACAGTGTATAATTTTATAGCCTTTTCCCAACGGGGCTCCTGGTGCCGGTGCCGAGACGACAATGTGCAAGCAGCAGTGCCGCACACAGATCAGTTTCATTCTTTGTCAGTTGTGAATAGGGGCGGAGGAAGCAAACTCATTAGAATCCTATAAAAAGAAAGTATCCGAGATCATAAAACACCCGGCTGCAGGACTAAGTGCTCACTCACAGCCAGACAGAGACAGAGAGGAAACCTCTTGTCAAGTTTCTTTTTGACCCTCAGACCATCAGCATTTTAACAGATCCACTTCTTCATTGTTTCCCTTGCACACTGGGCTCTCTGTGTTTTCCAGATAACTGTGTCGATGGCAGTCATTCTTCTGAACATCTGATTTTTTTCAGGAACAAAAAACTTGGGCTCATTACTACTATCTGTATTGCAGTCGGGCAAGCGTGACGCATGGACACTGACAAGGGCGCGCACATCCTTTTTGCGGCACAAAGTTAAAAGTATTTATTTTTGTATTTTAGATTATTTATTTATTTTCTTCAAGGATGCTCGTCTTAACTTGGAATAGATGCTGTGCTGTGATGTTTCTCGTCGCTACACTGAAGACGGGGACATCCCAGGTATCAGAAGCGCGCCCAAAGGCGAATTTAATCAAGCCAGCTCTGTTGGATGAGACGCCTACACCCGCTCCAAACCGCTCCGCCACTGTCCTCCTCGGGATCACGAAGAAACATAACATCCTCGCGCAGGTAAATGTAATTATTTAATTGTTTCAGGATATATAAATGGATATGCCAGCTCTACATTTACGCACAGACTTGAATTGGGTAGAAGGATTAGAGCCAGTGGAATTAATGATAATTTATTACATTAAGCATGACATGAAGAAGAATTAAACTACATTACGCTGTTGATATAGACACACGTGCGTAATTGTGCGGTACGTCTCCAAAACTGTGGTTATGGATTATCTTGAGGTGTGTAAATAAAGTAACCACATGCCTTAAAAGAGCTTTCTCACGTGTGAATCGTTATTGGAAATTGCAGGGATTGGACCCCTCATAAACTCTAATTGCCTTTCAGACCTGACGCCTGGGTCGGGTGCAGCGCGCTTCCACAGTAAATCATTAATGCCAGCAGAAATGTGAGAAAAAGTTAACACTTGGGGTAATTTTCTGTCTGGGTCTTAGTGTCATTAAAGTGGTCCAGACGCTTGCTGGGATTATGAGATTCTTACTGTGGGGCCTCTGAGGGATACCAACCACTTAATACCCACTCAAAGAGTTATCAATTCCTGCTGTTTCAACAAAGTGCCATACTACTGTAGTTTGACAGCAAACGTGGGATCAACAATGTTAAAGATTCGGCACGTTTCATTCTGGCAAACGTAACAAGTTGTGAACATTATGAGTGATTTTTATCAAGTGACGAATTAGAGCTGTACATTTTATTGCTTGGCAGGGAAAGGGAAAGTTCTCCACACACGGAGTGATTTCTCACGAGCGGATATTGATGCTTATTTTATGAAGAGAGAAAGTGATACTGATGTGGATGACACATCAGTCAAACAAAAAACGGAGAAAAACCCAGCAGGCAAGAGTACCACTAACTGCACATTTGAATTAAACATGTGGGATTCTGATTATGTTGAGCTCAGAGTCTCTTTTTGAGCAGCAGATGGCACTGCCACCTCTCCATCATGTCCCCCCAGAGCACACTGAAACAGCTGATCCCTCTTCTCCACCCTCTAAGTCATGTTTACATTTGGTCTGTAATATCCCTTGCAGTAGTGATAGTGTTGGGTATCTGTGAAGCGCGTAGTGCTGAGAGCAGCGCTCTGACATCCAGCTCAGGCAGCAGAAAATATGGAAAAGCCACTTTCTCTCCTCTGCGGAGATCCAACCTCAAGCAACCCTGCCAGACCTCAATTTGAACGCCTGCTTACATCTTTGCCATCTCAATAATCTGGAGCGGTTTGGAAGAGTGGACCGAGGGGAAACAATATGTGTGTGCAGAGACCACCATACTGATACAAAATGTCATGGTGCAGTGTGTCCAAATGAAGATGGCTAATATAATTTATGGCAGGAGGGGTATATATGTGTGTGTGTGTGTGTTTGTGTGTGTGTGTGAGTGTATGTCTGTGTGTGTTCTGGCTGCCAGGAGGTTTTCCAGAGTTGTAAAGTAACAGCCGCAGCTCAGCCTTGGCCAGATATGCGGCTTGACGCTGGCAAGCAAACAGCACTGACCTTCTGCATCTCATCATATACAGTGGCCATTTATGAGCAGAATAAATCAAAGATAACAAGTCTGCTCTTTTCATGAGGCTGTAATGGCAAAGTGTGGCATATATTTAGTCTAGGAGTGATCACAGGGAGTATATAACTGCAATTACTCTACCTTAGATTTTTTAATTATAATAAATTCCTTTTGAAACAGGTTGCGTAGCACCAAGCAGCACATTACTGAGTCGATTTCTCTCTGAAGTGGTCCCAGCAGGCACCCCTGAATATGTTCATCTTCGTCTGCATTTGTGGAGTGATTACTGCTGATTAAGGCTTCGGTGCGCGTTTGGAAAATAGACATGCATCAACTCAAACTTCTCCTCCGGCATCTTCATTATGGGAAACCTCAGAGCCGATATCTTAAATGTAGATGTACGGCCGAGTCTTGCTGTTGAGTTTGTGACAATCGAGTGAGGAATCACACCTCTGGAGAAATTGCAGTGGGTTCAGGATGTTAGTGATAATCTCAACAAACAGCCTGACTGGAGTAAAACCGACAAAACCGAAATGTACGCCTCTTAGACCTTGACAGCCGGCGCTCGTGGGTGGCACCGTTGGCTCCTTGGAAGGAAACCAACAGAAATGGATAGCACGGGGCAGGCAGTGCTCACCACTGTAACCTCTGAACCCACAAGGGAACCGACAGCGTGGCGGCATTCATGCGGTACGTGTCTGTAAAACAGCAGCTGGTCAGTCAGCCTTAACTAGTTGCTTTATTTAATTCAACACAGAGATTACTTTAACAAGCGATCTCCGAGGGCTCTGCCTATAAAAGTAGAGCCAGTCCTTTCTCTTTTCTCAGCCCTGCCTACCCCTTCTGTAACCTGAAATGAATGTGATCCTAATGAGCTGAGAAAAGAGGTGTGAGTGCTTGTTAGCGCTCGCTCAGCTCGTGCTTCAGTCTCTCGTCCTGTGGCTTTTTGCAGTGTGTGGGTCCCCTGGGCGCTGTGAGGGCTTTGCACTGGAGCCATTAGGACTCTCCTGTGAAAACTTCCTTCACTGAAATTGGACCTGTTAATGAGAGAGGAGACCCGTGCACCTCTCATTCCACAAGATTACACCTTTTAGAGCAGCCGACCTCTGAGATTACCATCGAGAGCTTTTCCCCTTTTCCTTTGATAGTCTTTGAAGAGCGCAGTCGTGTACGCTGACTGTGTGCCTCTCTTTGTGTCCGATGAATAAGATCAACCAAAGAATGTATACTTAACTTAAGGAAGGTCTAATTTTTTGGAGACTTTGGATTCTAGCACTCACAGAGACATGCCCATAAACACATGTGTTTTGAGTGATGAAAGACGCCAAGCTGTGTTTGAAGACATGGTTTGTACGAGTGACTTGTGTGCAGCCATCCCTATGTTATCTGATACCGGCTGTCTGTGCTTTCAGGGCATATGAAGTTTGTTTATCCAGTGACATCGTTTATTTGACTGTGTAAGGCCCCTGCCACTCATTAACACCATCCACAGTTTCAGGGTTAGTGCCCGAGTTCTGAAGGTCAAGTGCAATCATGACATGGAGTTTAAAAAGCGTGGATGTGTACGGAGTGTGTGAAGAAGTCCTTTACTTCAGTTTTATTGTTTTTTGGGTTGGACATAAACAATGAAAGAGCAGTGTGCATGAACGACTCTTAAGACTCCGGCGGTGTCCTTCCACGATCAAACAGTAAGGGACTGTATGTAAAGGATTAGGGTAGGTGAGGGGGGTCAGAAAAGGGGGAAGGTATTGCTATTTCTCTTTTGGCTGAAGTCACACTTCTTTGGGAGAGTGAGGGAGCCCTGACTTTATGTATTTTTTCAGCTTTCCTTTGCAATATAGCTATTGGAGGCATACAAAGACAGCTTTCACTCGCTCATAAATCTATGCAAATATGCAAAAACATTTCCAAATCACTTTTGAAAAATGATTCAGGCTTTTGACAGGACTACGCTATGGCTCTAAGTCAAACAATAGGAGGATTCAGAGAAATCAAACAATACTTTTTGTACTGTCCCTGAATGCTAAACCCCTCAAACTGCACAGAAGAGACGATATTTTGTGTTATTTTTATGCATTACATCGAATTATATCAGCACTTTGAAATGACTCTGCAAAGGTAAATAAGGGACTCAAAGACTAGTGGGGATGGTTCAAAGCCCTGTATATCCGGCAGTAAATCCCTTGTAGATTGTTGCTCCTGCGCATTTAAAGTACCTCTTCAAAGAATAGGCGCTTTACCAGCACGAGAGCAGCACGAGACAGGGCCGGGGGCTTCCCTTATGACTCTCTGTCTGTCTCTTCCTTTATCGTCTCACCAGCATACCAAGAGAGGCTGCGGAGTTTTCAACCCACTTCCTGCGCAGGATCCAAGGCTGCGCTTTTATGTGAGAAGGCGAGGTCGAGGGAAAAATAAGGGAGCAACAGAAAAAAAAAAGATGTGAGATAAATGAGATGCATCCAAATGGAGCCCCATCTCTCAGAAGTTGCGAATGAGGCGTTTTAAAACATGACAAGATAAGGCGAGATTATCGGCCGTGATTTGGGGGTCAGCCTCGTATCATTGGGTTTCAAAGGGCTGTCTTGCGGTTTGAGCCGTGATGGAAGAGGTGGCGCTTCTTCTTCTTCTTCTTCTTCTTCTTCTTCTTCTTCTTCTTCTTCTTCTTCTACCCCGCTCTCCCCCAACATATGCACTCTGCACTGTAATCGATCCAAGCCTGCTAGGATAGGAAAGACAGATATGAATCAGAGCAGGTATGAAGTACTACTGCACGTTGCTGGACCCATTTGTCTTCATATTTAGACAACAGCACATTTTTCATGTCAGGGAAAAAAACTCCCACTGCACTTTCTTGAACTTCTCTTCAAACCATATTTCCAGCATATTTCCCTCCTCAGCTGTGATTATATCAAAAGTCCATGACGATGTACATATTTCTCCTAATGAACAGTTGACACAAAAACAGGCCCCCTGAAGCGGTTGAAAGTTCAGCAAAGCAAACTCCGCTCAGCTGCGGAAGATTGTGAGATGTGGTTAAAAGCTCTGGAACATGTATTAATAAGTGAACTTTGAGTTTCACTTTCTTGTTGAGAGTTAGATGAGAAGATCCATACCGGTCTAACGTCTGTGTGCGAGAGCCAGGAGGCGGTTAGCTTAGCTTAGCATAAAGAGCTAACCCTAACCCTACACTAACCACAACTCTTCCAAAGCTTACTAATTAACACATTATGTATTGTTTGTTTAATTTGTAGGCTACACAACAACAGAAACGTAAACATCGAAAGTCGTGGGTTTTAGAGGGAGCTGTAACTATTTCCTGTGCAGGAGCAGTGACTCCTTAGACTCTTGTCGTCACCTGCTCAACTGTTGTTCGTCAAGAAACAGTTGCACTTTATTTGTCTCTCTAAAACCCACACATTTATGTATTTATGTTACTTAGTGAGCTTTAGAGGTGCTGGTGGGTATATATTTCATGAGAGAGCCAGGCCAGCTGTTTCCACCTACTTCCAGTTTTTATGCTAAGCTAGGCTAATTGCTGCCTTGCTCTAGCTCCATATTTAATGCACAATTTTCTCATCCAATTATCTGCAAGAAAGCCAAAGTCAAACTATTCCTGTACGATCATTATTATTATTATTATTATTATTATTATTATTATTATTATTATTATTATTATTATTATTATTATTAATAATAATAATAAATTAAATTAAATTAAATTATTATTTGTATTATTGTCATTATTTATTTATTGTGAAAAATATAATGGCTACACTTCCATAAAAGTAGGGGGGAGCTTAAAAAAAGGAAAAGTCAAAATGCTGGATTCTACTCTTCCCATAATGCAACTTGATGACGTCTATACAGTATTAGACCCTACCGGCCGGGCAAATGTCCATGCCTTTGAAATCCACAGTTTTTCTTATATAAATACACAAAGAATTCCCAATACACTCAAGCCAAGAAAACCCTAATGACATCACAAGAGTTATTTTCCTCCAGAACCACAGAAGACAATTCAACTGCTGAAGAGTTCTGCCCATGACGAGTAAACTGGTGTTCATGTGTCCTTTTAAAATAAGGCCTTTGAAACAGCTCTGGACACAATAGTAATTAAGAATCATTTAGAATCCATAAACACCAGGGCTTTGTTGCTTTCATCAACACATTAGGCATCTGCATTGTGGGAATCTGTCACAATGATGGATGAGGATTCAGTTTAATATTGCTGCTCATTTTTCTATGCCTGTATCATTGCCTCCATGTGTTTCCAGCCTGAGAAAGTCAGTATGGCATTAGCCCAACAAGTCTGATCTTGTTCACGTTCTGAAAGCACAAGCATGTCGACTTACAACTTTTAATGTGCTGAAATATTGATATTGTTGAGAGTTCAATTGAACATGTGGTGCACATTCATGACTGTTGTTTTGGGCATGACAGCTTTTCTCCGCTGACCTTTAAACCCCAAAGGGAGTTTTCTATTTATTGTGGCTAAAATGATTTTACTCTGATTTAAACCTCTTTTTTGTTCATTCTCGTGTTTATTGTTCCATGTTTGTCAGTGGTAAGCCACAGTAAATCAGATCTGTCAGTGCAATACCAGCTAAATGTGGTTGTGGTGCTGGTGGTGGTGTGCCAGCCAAACATGTTGATCTAATGTCGGTCTACGCTGGACATAATTTACGCAGTAAGAATCCATATCCATAGGTGTCGATCTATTGTAATAACAATACCCTAAAAACAGGGGTCCCCAACCACCGGGCCGCGGACCAGTACCGGGCCGTGCATCATTTGGTACTGGACAGAATTAATAATTTTTTAGTTTTTAAATTTAGTCTGCAGGGTATTTTATTTTGAAAAATGAAATAATATGCATAGTGTAAAATGGAATAATTACATAATTAAATTATATGTTTTGTACTGTCTCGCATGAAACCGGTCCGTGGTGCAAAAAGGTTGGGGTCCGCTGCCCTAAAATATAAGAGAATGGCTTAAAATACTTTGAAGATGTGCAGCAATTGGAGAAACACACTGACCTGATGTGTATTAGGTCTCGCCCAACCGATGTGGACTAGAACCAACGTATTGACGCTTCCCTACAGCTGTTCACGTCCCTCTCTCTTGAGGAATTCATTGTAAATTTGTCACGTTAATTAGTTGACCGAGGAGTTAATTTGTGCCAATTTACGCCAAACTCCTTTGCTCCTGCTCCAAGTCTGACGGGGGATAGGTTTTACATGTGCAGGGAATTATTTCAAGTTCCAGTAAAACTTCTCAAATACACACTTGTTATGGAAAAAGTGAGCTTGGCTTTAATTGTACTTCTCGCTGCTGTCGACAGCGGTTGTGTTTGATAAGGTGGTCATTTCAGTGCACTTACGGAAAAGACTTAAAAGTTATTTGTGAGCTTAGCCGGACACCAGCACGTCCCAACCTTTCAGTGTAAACACAAGAAATACTAAAGCAAAAACAATGCCAAATTGACTATGAAGGAGTATGATTAGCTACAGTAATTGCCCCTCAATTATGTCTGTGGAGTCATTAAGCCTCTGAACACTTTGGGAGAAACTGAAGTGGTTTCTCCTGGTTTGGAAATTCTAATAGCTCTATTGTCTGGGACCTGAAGCAAATGACCACTCCACACGAGGCACGTTAATTCCTACAACATGTTGTCCTCACAGCCTATAGTCACCCAAAGCAAATAAGCAACATATTTTCCTCTTACCCCCCCATGGTGTCTATGCAGAGTTTGGAGTTAATTCTCCAAGGTTTCAGATGCTCAGACGTCTGTCACCACCTCGAGATGAACGGCATTTGGTTTAGATGTCCAAAAACATTAGTTAAATTGAACATTACTGTCTTTTACTCTTACAATGGTACATGTAGCTCTCAAACTGTTAACACTGAGTGAACAGCCAGGAAACCTTAAGACAACTTACAGTATCTGGAAGAATCAGTATCTAACATTTCTCTCTTGAGTGACATGTGATGCATCAAGTAAACAAACAAAAACAATTGCATATAATTGGATCTTATTGGATTCACTGCCTCCTTGACAAAATTGAATGTGGTAAAAGTAAGATGTTAAATTTTCAAATATAATGAATTTAATTAAATTTGGGCCTCAGTTGAGTCTTTCTCAGGTCCTGTTTTCGGTCTAACCAAGAGTCTCTCTAAAGACCTCTTAACATGGGTTTTATTTGACTTGTTAACAGCCACATTTAAAATTTTGCGACCTGAGGTGTGAGGTGCAACTGCGGTGCATGGGACGGAATTAGAAAGAATGCAGTTACTGTGTTGTGTCTGGGAAAGTCCACAATGTGCCTTCTCTTTAACAACAGTGCCCTCTGAAAACACAGCACTCTGGTATACGTTTTGTGAACATAGCAGACGCTCTAGTGTTGGAGATCACACACCGCCAGCACATATATGCAACATTTAATCAATCTGGGAGGATGACACATATTGATTTGCCATCCCAAGAAGATCCACGGCCCAATAAAGGGACTTTGAAGAGACTGTTTCATCACATGTTGAAGAGAGTTTCACTTATGCACAGATCTTTTAGTAAACTCACTGAGTAAACACATCTTTTTCCTCAGCAGGTGTATCCATGCAGCAACGATAAGGAGTGCAGTGTGCTAAGCTACTGCCAAAGCCCTCAACAGGCTCCCTCTCGCTGCCTAAACTGCCGGAAGAGGAAGAAGCGTTGCCATCGAGATGCCATGTGCTGTCCTGGGAACCGCTGCAGTAACTGTATGTACCTGACACAAACACATGTTCAGTGCATATCAGATTTGTTGTGACTGCAGGATACAATTCAGATTTGTTATGCAGATATTCTGGAAAAAGTGACTTGTTCAGTTTCTAGCCCAGAGACTGAAACAGAGACATTTAAATAATGTTTAACACATGCGGTCAGACTCCTGAACCTTTGTTGAACTGTATTCAATTGATGCTCAGAGAAAAGGAACCAGGGGTCATATTCTGGAAGGTGTTGTTTGTTGTGTGTGTGTGTGTGTGTGTGTGTGTGTGTGTGTGTGTGTGTGTACTGTAGAAATTGCTTTTAGTTTTTAATTGATAGCTCCTCCAGTTGCAGTACTTCTCCTGAAAAGCCACATGTAGCAGTCCCCAACACACGCTACTACCACATTGATCTGATCTTGTAACTTGTTGGCCTTCAGGTTGAACAATATCTTCTGTATTTTACTGACAAAGTAAGCAGTGTTGCTTCTGCTTCCTGCCATGTTTGATCTCCTCTCTCTCTCTCTGTCTGCAGATATTTGTGTGCCGATCTCTGAGAGCGTGCTCTCCCCTCACATCTCAGCTTTAGACGAGCACAACAAACTCTCCACCAAAGACCAAAGCTGGAGGAAGAGTGGGAAGGCGCACGCTAAGCATTCTCTCAAAGGTGAGATTATGTTTAAAACATGTCCACTGGAAACCCTGATCTAAACACTCTCACTGTTGTTTTCTCTCTCATCTTTTCTGCTGTCGATGGCTGAATCTTTTCTGTTGTTCACCGCCTGCATGTCCTGCAGAGTTCATGGGCGACGCCAATTCACAAACTATGTCGATAATTACCCCTGTGCTCATGTGTCAGTGTCTGTGAGCCTAAAGTACAGCACGGGGAGCCGAGAAGAAACCACAATACCCCTGCTGTTTCTGCACCTACATAAAGCCATGCAGACACTTTCATTGACAGCACACACACACACCACACACCACACACACACACACACACACACACACTGGTGTCATACACGAGTGAAAACCACAGAATGCAGGTTTGGCATGATTATAGCTAATAACTCTCTGAGCCCCCTGCTTAGCATTCATTTAACCTGATTTAAGTTAATGTAAGGGCCTATCCATAAAGCAATACGTTTAATGAGACACTTAAATTACTCAACTCTAAATGCACCCTCAAGACAGCAGACTGCAATGCTAAAAAATCAATGTCAAAATAGCAGCACTAGTTAAAGTTGCTATAAATAAGAGCATTTAGTTTTATTTGTGCTTGACTCACTCCCTCTCCTTAAACATTATTACATTATAATGGCCGTATGCAAGTCTCTGTTTTAGAGAAATCCACCAAGAAGAATCAGCGGCGTTAAGGCAACGAGCAACAAGCGCTGATGCTCGGGACTTCGTTTTGAAATAACCAATCAGCAAAGTGTGGTTTTGTCAGCGACACAGGACGACTGGTTTGAAGGATGAAGCTTTTGAAACTGCACGACTAAATGATACTAATTATGTATTCAGAAGAGCAATGGTAACATCCTGCCAAGTACATCAGACTAAGACCAGATGGGACGATACGGTTAATAAGCAGAATAAGCGATTTGTTTGCTTGATTTATGCTTTTCTTTGGCCTTTGACATGGCCTTACATAATGCAATCTGAGCTGAAGAGTGAAGAAAGGGTTCATGAGCGTATCCCTGCGGAAAACATAACAACTTAATGAACAATAATCCTACATTTCCTGTGCTTCATTAACTGAAGCCCTATACAGCGAAGCTCCGAGGTGCTGGAGGGTTTATCATTTCATGCAGGTCTTTTATGTCTCTGAGCAGACATAGTGTCATCACGATGTATTGTTCGCTGGCTCTCGCTCATCGGCAAACTGTTTCTTGTCTTCGTCTGTTAGGGCACGAGGGCGACCCTTGTCTGCGTTCCTCCGATTGCTCGGAGGGCTACTGCTGCGCCCGCCATTTCTGGACCAAAATCTGCAAGCCGGTGCTGAGGCAGGGGGAGGTGTGCACCAAGCAGAGGAAGAAAGGCTCTCACGGCTTGGAAATCTTCCAGCGCTGTGACTGTGCCAAGGGCCTTTCCTGCAAGGTGTGGAAAGACGCCACCTCCTCGTCCAAGTCCAGGCTCCACATGTGCCAGAAGATCTGAAGCGGGGGCAGCTGCTGTCGGCGTAGAGGCCTCTGTCTCCATCTGCCAGGGAAAGTCTTTTAAAAGGATGGGTTGTGGCTGTATTGAAAAGAAGTAAAAAGACAGAGACTAACAAGAGACAGAACAGACTGTGTGGGTTCAAGCTCGCTATTCTGCAAGCAGAGAGTGAATGGGATTGCTTTAATGTGTTTGCTGCCAGTGGTCCATCCCTGCACCAACATACAAACACACACCCTCACACACACACAAGCACCTATACACACACACACACACACACACACCTCACGGGTTTGTGAGATCAATGGCGTGCTCGCACACAAATACGACAAACTACGACATTCAGGGAGCCACACAGTTAGCCGGTGGATGCTGTGATAGGTGCGGACCTTTTCTAGATGGAGGCAACGGACGTAGTAGACTTTCATCAAGCTTCAACCTATAACAATAACACAAACTATTAACAGACAAGCCATATTTTCTTTTTACTGCACAGTGCATTCTTTAGCCAACTCCAAAGGCAAAGATCTGATGTGTGATATCCTGTGTTTGATTACTGGATCTGCCATGATTTTCTATCTGTTTTGTCAAATTTCAATATCTCACTCTTGTTTGTCTTAAGCCTTGAGGAATTCAGCTATTGCTATGCAAGATATTTATAACCAGTAACAAGCTCCAGACCCACAAAATACCAGTCATATCATATGAGGAACTAATTGCATACACTCTTCACTGCAGAGCTCGACTTGTGTAACAGCATCCTGAGACTTCAATGCGGCACATAATGCTCTTAAACCAAAGAATGAAAGAATATTTACATCAGAGTGATGAGTTTCATCTGGGGGCATTAGCTCCTCGGCCGATTTCTAAGCCGCAAGAAGAGAGATAAAGTATTGTGTCCGTCGTGGAAACCTTGTTTGATCCGTCAGCTGCAATCTATTGTGATACAACTGTGTGGGTTAGAGCAGTCTGCACCGAGGTAGCGCTCTGTGCAGACTTAGAGGTCCCGACACCAAACCAGAGAATGGTTCTGCTTTTCCAATCACGTGAACAAGGATTCAAGGACAACCATGGAAGTGCAATTTTTTCCGTTTACAAAGCCAGTAGGAACGGAGTCGTGAGAAGATTGATTGGAGTTCCATAAACCTGATGCTTTGCAGTTTGAATCAACATTTCGTTGACGGCACACGGCCCTGTTTATTTTTCTGTTTTTCCAAATATGACTGCATCATTTCGTCTCATGAAATACTGCGCAGTTGTGTCCTTCTTCAAACAACCACTTGTCAGCTACATAGTCAATATAATATACACATTCGCCTCTTTTTGCTTTAATGTTTTTAGAGCGTCAACTACACATATTTTGTAACCATTTAAAAATACCAATAAGCTCTTATATTGTAAATAGATTGGAAACAATGAACATGTATTTAAAGAATCAATGTATATCGTGTACATATAATAAAAAAAATGAATCTTAAAACGTTGCGCCAAAATGATCTAGGTGAGAAGAGTCATGAGGGAGGAAGCACAGATGCACACACACACACACACACACTCACACACACAGCTTGGAGATTACAGACCGGATGCATCGAAGGGATACAACCAAAAAAGAGAAACAAGCACATTCATTTCCAAAATAGTGTAAAGGTGTGTAAATGGTGTCAAGATTTATATCCCACTAAATATTGTTTGTGTTAATACTTCGATTTGTTTTGTGTATTTACAATGATGAATGAATAAAAGAATGTATTTTGTATCATCGGTTGCACCGGACTGGTTATTACTTGCTTCCTTTAAGTTTTTCTTGACATCAAATCTGCAACAACAAGTTAAAGCTTGAAAAAACTTCTTATTATTAAGAATGAAATGCTCTTTTAAAATGTTGCCAACCTTCTTTTTTCAGGATTGTGTGGAGTTGATTTGATCAAACAACCCACAAATAAAAATCCTTCAACATTTAAAACTCATAAAAATGCTAAAATCTCTTGTGAAATAACCAGAACAGTCGCAGCGTTGTCTGGAAAATGTTGCATTCATATACAACTGAGAAAACGCGGGCCTTTAAGAATCCACACTGCTGAATTCTGTTAGAGACTACTTTGACTGCACCTCCTGCATAATAAGAGTGAATTTATACCCTAAATAATACAAAGTAATCACCATACAAGTGGCTTGCACTGCTTACGCATGATAACATGTAACCTTAGTGAGATTATACGCTACAACGTCCACTCACTATGTAATCCAAGCTGAAATAATCACAATTTAAAATGTCTTTGTGAGACTCACTGATGCGGTAAAATTGTTGGGCTGCTATTGTTCTCCACAGTATGTTCAAAATACGTTTTTATTTGATGGCCAGGGGAACAGTTGTCTCATATTTCAGCTTAACTATTCATGCACCTTACTCTAGGTTATAGAAATGTTAAATAAAATGAAAGCTGTTGAAAAGTGTCTTAGCAGTCGTGCCATGCCGCTACTTTCAGGCTCTTGTTGAAAAGGCAGTTTGAACCAGATGATGTTACGTGGCTTTAGAAACCACTAAAGTAATATATCTACTACAATATTGTTTGGGATTTACAAGCGTTGTGCAGTAAATTTTCCCAGGACATACTGTCAGTACGCTTTTACATAACAGCCAGCATTCCAAAATAAGATCACCTCACAGTATGCACCAGAGCACGTTGGTAGGAGACAGTGATTTGTTTTTACAAGAGTTTTGTTGCAGTCTCTCTGTAAGTCATCTTTTAATAATTTAATAATAAATATTCAAATGTTCCTTCAGTCATTAGCTCATTATTAATATATAATATATAGATTTTTTTTTTTTTACAAGAGTTTTGTTGCAGTCTCTCTGTAAGTCATCTTTTAATAATTTAATAATAAATATTAAAATGTTCCTTCAGTCATTAGCTCATTATTAATATATAATATATAGATTTTTTTTTTTTTACAAGCGTTTTGTTGCAGTCTCTCTGTAAGTCATCTTTTAATAATTTAATAATAAATATTAAAATGTTCCTTCAGTCATTAGCTCATTATTAATATATAATATATATATTTTTTACAAGAGTTTTGTTGCAGTCTCTCTGTAAGTCATCTTTTAATAATTTAATAATAAATATTAAAATGTTCCTTCAGTCATTAGCTCATTATTAATATATAATATATATATATATATATTTTTTTTTACAAGAGTTTTGTTGCAGTCTCTCTGTAAGTCATCTTTTAATAATTTAATAATAAATATTAAAATGTTCCTTCAGTCATTAGCTCATTATCAATATATAATATTATTTATTTTTTACAAGAGTTTTGTTGCAGTCTCTCTGTAAGTCATCTTTTAATTATTTAATAATAAATATCAAAATGTCCTTCAGTCATTAGCTCATTATTAATATATAATATTATAGTTTTATTGCAGTTTTGATGGGTTTTATGTGTCAGTCCTCTGCAAATTATTCAATAATACATATTACATTTTTCCTTCAGTCATTAGTTTATTTTACAGACTATGTGGAAAAGTCTGAGTGACCTCTTATGTAAATGTGTTCCCCAGATGTTCAATATTTGTATTTGAAAGAGGGTGTTTCCTGAAGGTATACCCACTCACACCATTATCTTCTTTCCTTTGTCTTCTCCTTATTATGACAATAGAAACCAACGTCAATGGAACTTTTCTGCTCTACGCACTCAGTTTTGATGGATATTTTATTAGTAGTGAGAAACACAATAAATCATTTTCTCACATTCCTTGACAGTAAAAAAAGCCGAAACCTGCAATAATTATTAAGCACCGAACCACAAGTTTGTGCTTTCGATCCAGCAAGTGTCCAGTCTTCTTTTTCCTCGCATGTGCTTTTGATTGAAAGTAATGACTATACCCTACCTTTGTTTGGATACGGTTTCGATTTGTTCAAATATTGGATGCCTTTTTTTATCTCCTCAGACACTGGAAAGGGTACGTTCAGGGCGACTGGAGACTTCAGGTCTCCATGGAAAGAGGTAGATACAGAAAAAAAAGCACTTTTCTCCAGAACCAGGCCACCCACAGGCTCCACCAAAAAAAACCTGCTAATGAGAGAGCGACTGTCACTGGCTCTGCACTTTCCAGCGCGTGTCAGCAGAAAGCACAAATGAATGTGTTCACACAGACAGGTTTGACTGCCCATGAAGTTGCCAGCTAAATAAATATGCTAAACGATTCAGTGGAAGGCTTTGATTGTGTGCCCGTGTTGGCACAGTGCGGATCATAAATGTAATTTGGGTTTGTATGGCTCATATCATTCACTGTGGCAGAGATGGAAAGTCTTCTCGAGCAAGCAGGCTTCATGACTTTATCACATGGACATCTGTGTGTCAAACGTACACCGTGATGACGGTCAGCAGATGATTATGGCATAAAGATGGCTTTTATTTGTCTCGTGCTTTTTCTCTTTAGTCCACGAGAATGAAAAAGAAAAATCTCATCCTGAGCAAAGCTAAGAATAACAGAATATAATAGCCCGAGGAAAGAAATTCTTAAACATATGAAGAAAGTTGGGTTGACCACGGAAAACATGTGGTTGGATGCTTGGCGACATTTTACCCTCCTGTCACAGAGGCTCTTTGGTCATTCTCAAGTTCTTTCTTCAGCCTGCATGCATGAGACCCAAAGTTGAGGAATGTGCTTATGCCCTGCGATTATGAACGCATTACAGCAGTAATATTGTTCTACGGGAAGTGGTGGAAGACATATTAAAAGCTAAATAATTTAAACTCTTTTTATACTGCATCTAAATGCACAAGGAGTTCACATTTTTAATACATCACATCTGTTGTGAGGAGTACACAGATTCCATTACAATAAAGTAAACATATTTATTGTCTTTTATTATATATATTACTAATTCAAAAGTCCAGAAGTGATATCGGCAGTATCAGTTTCACCCCCTGACTGTGACACAGGATTAAAAATGACGTTATTATAGTTAATAATGATGCATCAATGTGTCGTATTATATCCTTGCAGCTGCTCAAGGTGCAGCTCATTTCTTTAACTTCATTATTAATAAGGTAATAGTGTCATTTGGCTTAGTTATTATAAACCGTGGGGTCATGAGACGACTTTTTAATTGTATTTTGGACATTTCTCTTGTGTTTGCTTTTTGGGCCTCAAAACTTTATTAAAACTTTAAACGTAACCCTCAGATGGACAAAGGTTTACAGACCAAATGTTAATATTAATATGAACCTGAACAATTACCTGTAAAATATCTCCCTGGAGTGTAAAGTTGCATAAAATGTTCAAACTCAAAGTATAGCCCAAGATTAGATGTTAGTATAAAGACTAAAGGAAATGTCTGCGAGTAAATTCTCCTTTAAAACGGAAATATTTTAATATATTTGTGAGAACAATTATTACTTTCTTGAAGTAATTTTGGGTCAAGTCCCATCGTCCTCATCTGGAGAGCACGTACATGTACTGTTAGAATCAGACATATCGCATATAAAGTATCTGATGTAGCTTGAGACCTTTTGTTTCCTATCTTCTCTACCAACTTTAAATCTGCAGTCAGTTCGCATTAAAGCCATACAACTGACAAAGTCTTGGTTTGTATCATTGCAGCAAAGTTCACGGTTATTCTTTTCCATAAACTCTCCTCGCAGGAGCAAATGGTCCCAGAAAAGATTTATTTTTTCATCCGAGGTTATCCAAATTGATGAAATCTCTGCCAACTCTCAATCCCTGGACCCCGTCCTGGTCGACCACTGCTTTTTGTCATCTCTCAGTATCTCCGCTCTACCGTTATTAAACAGTTGCATTAGTGCTTAATGGGAATACCACAGTGTGTGTAACAGCAGCTACAACCGTTAGAGACGAAACACTAAGGGTCATATAGACAATGTGCGTCATGTCGCGACAGAATACATTTGAGTATTTAGCTAATCATGTCTCATCCTCTGAAAACTGCGGAGTTACATTTTATATCTGGGCTAATATTTGACGTTTTTAGATTAATATCACTATTAATGTGTGTGTTGCATTTTACTGCTGTAGTAGATTAAGGTTGTGCTCTGTTGAACTACTTTATCTACAGCCGTGTAGTTTAATCTACAGCGATGCATCATATTCTATAACATCATCTTGTGTTTGCAGCGTCGCTGCCGACAACGTCTCTACAAATAAAAACTTTCATGAGAAAAACTTTATTCTTCAGCTTCGTGATGATGCATTCTCCAGCTAATCCGAGAGGGATTTTAAATGGTTGATTTTGCTTAAGAAGTAGGGGCTTTTCTCAATTTATAAAGGAACATTTAATCCTTCAGTTTATTAGAAAAACTCAAACTAAAAATCATTACATTTGGACATGGTTTTCACCAGAAGGGACATTGTAATATGCAAAATAAGTAATAAATAAAGGTTTTAAAACAACAATAATTAAGATGTAGTGGAGAATCTCAAATCTGTACTATACAGTACTTGAGTACTGTATTAGTCATTAGTTGCTGACCGATCGGATTTCTGAATAAACAACCAAAAAACGATGACGTCATCTCAAATACTTGACAATAACTCTGCAGTGAAACATGTTTATTTTGCACTGGAAACAAAGCTTCCCTCACTGGGTTCACGGCTAAAAGACAACTTTTGAAATACATCTTCACCTCTGCATCTAATGTGCGGGTGCTTGATAACAAAAGGGCGACGGTGATAGCTGCTTCATGGGCCACGACTGATGTTTAGAATAAGTACATTGTCTGGTGCAAACAGAACGATGTAAACATTTAATTAAATAAGACTTTAAAGGTCATATTTGAATGTAAAACACAGAATAAATACTCAGGTCTGAATCTTTAATCTGTCTCATATGGTTCCCCCATAAAAAGTTCATAATCTGTGTTTGTTTTTAAATGTTTAACCACCAGATGCAAGATGTCTTTGACCTACTTGACTGAAAAGTCAGCCCCTTAACGTACTGTATGTGAACTGGAGGTTTCCACATTTGGCTTCCCAACGTGACGTCAAGAATAATGCCGACACGTGATGAAATGTTTTCTCCTTCAGCACATGAGTGTCAAACTGTGCACCGACGTCACTCTGCACATCAAACATCAAAGTGAGAAGAAAACACATTTTTTAAATTAATGTTAATTAAGCATTTTGAATAATTGCACAAAGGTGACCCATCTTCAACTCCTTCTGTTTGTCCGTCCCGTACATTAATGTCCGCCGCTGTTCTATTTGTGCAACTTCTCTTTGTGTTTGTCTGTTTGACATATGTTCCCATAATTCTCCCGCTTGTTCCCCTCGTGACTTACCAGATAATTTTGGAAATTGGTCACACACAATTAAACATCTTTGAAGATCTGTTATTTGTCTCATGTTGTTTAGAAAACTTTCAAAGTGCTACTTTGTAAACTTTTATGGTTAAAAATGCTGTTTGGTGGCATTAACTTCACACGATCCAACTTTATGATAGTGTATGTCATGTCTATTAAACAATGTCCAAATTAAAGCCACGTTAAGAGGTGTTACTTGTTTTATTTGCCACCTGTGTGTTTTTGTGCGGATGTTGAGCATCATTCAACTTCAAGTAAGAAAAAAAGAGAGCTAATTTTCCATCATTGGCAGTGAAGAAGGAATGCTGGTTAACGTGCCAAACCTCAAGCATTTCCTTTTTGTCCATATTGTCTGTATATTTACTGATTTCTGTTTTTATACTTGTGACAATTAGATTTAGTAAACTCTCTTTTGCAGGGAAAAATTAGAACACGTGTGGCGGACCGCCAAAGAGTTTTGTCCGTATACTTCTCCTGAGAAGTTTCAGATGGACGCTTCATATGGACATTAGGCAGGACATTCAAATAATAGATCCAATTACTTCATGCACAAGTTATGAATCAGACAACATGTGCTCAAACGATTTCTATTTTCCAAGGCCTCACATCTGCATAACAGCCTACATATATTACCTCTGGAGGGTGACGTCTGTATATGTATACATCAAGTTATGTGCATAACCTCATTTATATTTACATGTGTACATTATACATATCAAGTGTTTTGACTAAAATCAGGTGCTATAGCTTGACTCTTCTTCTTGTAAATGTGCTGAGCACAGAAAGGTTTTTGGGTTGAGTTGTTACTGTACCACATGGCAGCATTTCTATCATTATAATAAACCCATATGCACCTGTCTGAAGCGGATCTCCAACACTTATTGCGGGTCATGACTGTTTTCTCACTTTCTCAATCTTGGAACATCTGTTTTGGCTTCCTCGAGCTTTGCCTCTGCCAGACTACGGGGTGTAAAAAATTATGCGAACCCCAGAGGGAACGGGTTGTTTGTTGGTATACCCATTGATTTTCTTTTCAGGAAACAGCATGGGGAGTAAAGCCAATTAAAAGAGTGAGCAATTACGAAAGAAAGGCCACCCTGGCAAGTGCAGGATCTAAACACTGCAAGACAACAGCAAAAAACATGTTTGATTTAGGTACAAAATGAACGTCAGAACACTCTCCCTGGCTTGATGTCTGTTGTTAGTAAGTAATCACGGCTAATGTTGATGCCAAACATGTGTTTGTACGTGGCCAATTGGGTTTCTGTTACATTTCGTAATAAAGCACAACAACAGAAGACCTGCTGTTACTCTCACCTCTAAGGTCAGCTTTACTACATCTTCAGTGGAATATATAATGTCGTGCTGCCTAAAACATAAGGTTCCTGTGGTCATCAAGTGTGGCAGTGGCGGTATTTGGCTTCATACTTATCCATGAACTCATCAACGCTCTTTTTCCTAACTTGTTAGCCGGTCACTCCTCGACTCCCTCATGGACTCGTCTCTTCTGTGGAGCGTTAAAGGCAACAAAGAACAGAAATATTAAATAAACAACGATATTGGAAGGTTTTTCAAAGAACTAAGAAAGAGTTTTTTTAGTTGTTAGCATAGCTACAAATGTCCGACGGATTCTGAAGGAGGTTTTATTTCTTCTTGAGTTGAAGTTCACGTCGGGTTCTTTACATAAACCGCTTCGACGTGTGGAGAAGTCCAAAGCTCGGCAGGCAGGCCGTGCTGAGGTACGGATGCTAAGCTGTGATCGGACAATTATTGTTCAGGGGAGGGGTTTATCAAATGGACAGTTTGGATTCCATCAGAATCAGAAATCCTTTATTCGTCATATGAAGTAAAGTGGCGAGCACAAGATAATAAAATAATAATAATATAAGTACAAAGTGGTTGAGTAGTTTATAGAAAAATGATAAAAAGGAAAATATTTGATAAATTTGATTAATTGTAATTCTGTTTAGTGATACAAAGCTCAATATCAACTGAACTTATAGAGGCTGTAAAGTGTTCTTTAGTGGCTCCAAATTATGTTCGTAATGCAAAAAGATTCTAGCATTGATCCGATTTATGCTAGATAACGATAAATCCATGAGAATAAATCGACATTGGGTAACGATAAAGGTCAAAAATGCTACTGCGGATGGTCATCTTCGTCCAACAGACTCCAAACTGCTGTTAAAAACCCAAATCTGCTAAAAGAAAACACACACACTATCGGTACTGTAGTGTGACCAAATCTCCACGTTTGTGCCGAGAACAATCTTCATGCTGTTTGGAGATCCTCCTCCAGGGACTGGTCAGATGAATTCAGCCTCAAATGAAATGAACTTCCAGCGCTTGAAATGGATACGGGGTCAACAAACAAGTGCTACGCTTTTGAGTGCAGCATGTGAATGTGTTTAGCGTGGAATGCAGGATATGCCATGTAAGATTCACAGCCCCGCTTTGATCAGTGCTCGCCCCTGATTTACAGGGCCTGGATCGAAGATTTGTGTGCGGTTTTATTGGCGAGAGTAAGTCGAGGATAACGGCCTCTCAGTTCAAAGCTTGCTTCTTCTTCTTTTTTGCACATAGGTGAGGGTTACGCTGACATCAGAGACAGATATGTCAAAACAGGTTAGGTGTTAGGTCTGAAAACGTGCGCCTGTGTGTGGTGAGGAGCTGTCGTGTAGTCGTGCTCAGGAACAGTTTGTTGGTGTTGACCTCCTTAAATCACGCTTTAGTGCCTGCGTGTGTTTCTTATCACTTCTACAGAAAAAAAGAAAAGAATAAAAAACTCAAGCAATCACAATGTGAGGTCTGATGCGCTGCAGAGTTCGTCACATCCCAGTAAACATGGCTCTGGTGGGTTGCATATGATTTACAGTATGAGTCCAGGGTGAAACTGGACTTTTTTTTATACATCTAGGTTACTTTCAAAAGACCTTTACCATGTTATGAGACCAGCCAGAAATGTTTGACCTAGTTGTGCATGCTTATGCATCTTTTCTTTACCTGTAATTCACAAACATGTTTACTAGATATATACATTTGCATAATGCGGACAGCTATAGTCGTAAACATGAGTCTTTAATTTGCAGGGGGTGACGACAGCCTGCATTTTGTTTGACGTCTCCACTTTTTTAGGACATTAAGTGTGACTAACTGCAAACAAACACAGCCTGTGTTTATTTTACCATGGCCTCTTGGAAGTCAAGGGTAATGAGGATTTTCTTTTTTTTTTGGGAGGGTGACTTGTTTTGTTGCTCAATCACGTCAGTACTATTAGAAATTCTTCATTCAAAGAGTACTTTGTACATGCTTGCTCGTAAACAATTAATAAGATTCTCCGTATTTATCTCCATCCTCTGTTGTTGTTAACAGATAGGGCTCTTGCACCCGCCACGATCACAGCAGGAGATCCATTTGTCAAACAGGCAAACTTGATACCCGGCGTCATTGTGCTCCTTTCAACAGCTCCAAACGGTGACACTGCCCCTCCTACTCCCAGGGGACAAACTTTAACCCCCACCCCGTCCCCATCTCACTGTCATCCCTCATCTCTAAAAGGAGGCTTTGTCACAATGTCTCACTTTGGCAGTTTAACTTGATAGTTACCATTGAGTGCTTGTGGGTGGCAAAGGGTACAATTTCCTCTGGCTAGATAATAAACTTCAACAATTACTGGAACCTTCCCATGGTGGATCCACGGATCCTTTCTCTTTTTGCCTGTCCTTCTGTCCTTGATCTCTTGGTTCCCTGTCCATCTATCTTTCTATTATTCAAAAACCTACAGCAATCAATCTTTGGTTCCCTCCCACAGCTCTGTGGTGTAGATAGTGGAATATTCCAAGCAGCTCCGGCAGCTGATTTAGCTCTACGGCTCTGCAGCAAGCTGGAATCCAACCGACTCTGTAAGCAATCAAGACAATGACACAAACACATGCAGGGTCCCAAAGTCATGCAAGCTCATTTCTGCTATTTATTTACACCATGAGATGCCCTGGCCTTTGCTAAACGTCTTCTTCACGCCATGTACCCCTAATTGAGCAGACTGTTGACATTAATTCTCAGTCCCTGCTGTAAAGCAGCGCTGAAAGCTGCCCTGAGGTAATTTATGTTGCACAAATTGAACAGGGCAGATGAGAATGTTGCTGAATGTTACTAAAATTGTTTCTGAGCCAATTCCTCCTGGAGAGCTTGTCCAAGGCTGCGCTGCATTTACTGAAGGTTGCTTGATGGGTGGTTTGGATCCCAACATATTTATTTGCTCTCTCTCTCTCTCTCTCTCTCTCTCTCTCTCTGCTCCTTCACTTCTCTTCTCCTTTCACTTTCTCTCTCTCTCTCTCACTTTCCCTCTCCTCTCTCCCTCTCTCTCTCTCTCTCCTCTCTCTCCTCTCTCTCTCTCTCTCTCTCTCTCTCTCTCTCTCTCCTCTCTCTCTCTCTCTCTCTCTCTCTCTCTCTCTCTCTCTCGGTGCATGCTGGGAGTTTGTGTGTGAGTGAGACGCTGAGTGTGGGTTTTCGTATGTTTTTGGTGATAGTTTGATCTAGTTTTACTTTTGGTGAGTTTGGGTGTGGTGGTTGGGGTGTTTGTGGGGTTTTCTCCTGTCGGTGTCTCGCCGGTCGGCGTCTGACACCATGGTAAATGAGGAATTCACCAAGCTGACGAGGAAGCACGGTATAAAAAGTGTAGTGTAGAAGATGTAGGTTAAGCCTGCACAAGAAAATCATTCACCACGATACCTGTCTCGATGACGCGGTTCACCTTCTCCAGCTGGTCCAGGAAAATGACAACGGCGCTGTTCATCCGCGCCAGTGATTTTATACTGCCATGTCCGACCTTTTCTGCCACAGTGTTGCCACTGGCCCTGCCCGCAACCAGAGTAGTTATATCTAACGTCCCTCCGTTCATAACTGATGAATTCAGAGAGCTGTGCAGACACGGGAAAGATGTTTCCCCGGTGAAAAAGTGAACTGAAACTAGTGTAGTGAAACATGTAGTGTCGCACCGTAGACAGGTATATATGATACTTAATGATGTACTTAATGATGTACAGAAAAGTGAGGAAAGTGGTTTGGGTGAGGCAGGTGAAAGTAAAGTGGATACAGTTGAAAAGATGACATGGGGCGAATGGGTTGAGGAGGTAGTGATGGCGGAGGATAATAATGCATCAAGTGAGAAAAAAAAAACTGCAAAGTTGGGGATGAGAGGCAGACTTTAAGAAAGCAGGGGCGAGTGAAGAGGAGTGTGTCTCAGATAGCAGTGACATCCCTGGTTTTAATTTAAATAGCAGCCAAGACATTTTTTATTATACGGCTAAAAGTTTTAAAGCGTTTCTCTAGCAAACAAAAAATCAACATGGGGTAAAAGTGGAGGAATACTTTCCAGATTTGGCCATTTTTAATACCTCAGCCAGACTCCATATGAGCCAAAGAGACTGGCCTCACTGACCAGGAGGTTTTTAGATTAAAGAAACTTGTGCTAAAAGTAAAAAAAACAAGCAAACGTTGATGATGTCTATCTTATTTCATTTATTTTTTTTATTTTTGTTTTTATCATCTCACTGGATACTTTTAGAGTGGGTGTTTTAAAGGTGAATGGAGCCAGAGTTCTTAAAAAAAGAGCACAAGTATATGATTTTACTCCAGTCTCACTGGAGGTTGAGCATTTTATCGAGGGGAGGTTGCTTTTAGTTAAGACCCTGTCCCTGCAGCAGCTGGTGGATGCAGTGGGGCCGGCGCTGAATGATGCCCGGGCCCTGGGCTCTCTGCTGGGTCGGAACTCTGTCCGGGTTGATCAGAGGTTCCTGAAGCTCTGGAGCCAGAGGCTCACTGGAGAAGAGAGGAGCCTCCTCACCAAACAGAGCCAGGAAGAGGCTGATCCAGACCCAGCGGACCCCTTTCCTGAAGTCTACCTGAGCCCAGGGCTGGGAGAACTGACCGGCCCCCTGCTCAAGGTCATTAATCCGGAAAAACTGTCGCTGCACAGAGCCGACACAAAAACTAAACGACAAAAGCATAAACAGAAAAGGCCTGTGCAGCAGACCCTCCACTGTGTGGAGCAACAGACTTGGTGGAGAAAGCGGACTGCCGACCTTCAGTGGAGGATTTTACATGGTGCTATTGCCTCAAATGCTTTTATTTCTGTTATTAATCCTGCTGTTTTTAACAAGTGTCCATTTTGTAATCTCCGCGAGACTGTTTTCCACTGTTTAGCGAGTGTAAGAGACTCACAAGTTTCTTCTCTCTTTTAACATTGGTTTTTAGTCTCTTTGATGTAGTTTTTACTGAGATTGTTTTTATCATGGAAGCTGCCTACAAAAAGGCAAACAAAGAAAAGTGGCAGTTCCTAAATTTCTTCTCAGGAGAAGCAAAACTGGCGATTTATATAAGCAGGAGGAACACAGAGAAGGGCAGGAGGCCAAAGCAATATGGCTCTGTAACATCAGGGCCAGACTCTGGCTCGACGATAGTGACGATTTAGAGACTTTTAAACAGCGTTGGTGTTTTAAGAATATTGTTTGTTTTATTGATAAGGATGAGTTGCACTTTGCACAATTTTTGATTGGATAAAAAAAAGACAATTATGTGTGTGTGTGTATATATGTGTATATATATGTATATATAGAGATATGTATTTTAAAACAGAAAGGGATTTTCTTTCACTTTATTTGTAAACTGTTTTTTGATAAATCAAAAATCTTTCTCTCCCTCTCTCCAACCGTAGGGGAGAGGGTGGAGGTGAGAGAGAGAGAGCGAGTGGGCGAGGGGAGGGGGAGGAGAGGGAGAGAAAGAGGAGGAGAGAGCAGCGGAGAGAGAGGAAGGGAGGGAGAGCCCCCAGAGGGTGAAAGGATGGCGAGAATAGGATGCGAGAGAGCGCGGGAGTCTTGATCGCGAGAGGAGCGAAGCAGGAGCGCGGCCTCTCGGGGAGAAGGAGTAGAAGGCCGGACAAGAGATCGAGAGAGAGAGAGAGGAGGAACGATAGCGTAGAGATGGATGAGGGAGATGGTAGAGAGAGAAGAGAGAGAGAGAGAGAGAGAGAGAGGGAGGGCTAGAGAGAGAGGGAGAGGGGTGGGGAGGGAGGGAGGACAGAGAGAGAGAGAGAAGAGAGAGATAGCATGGGGGGGGGAGGGAGAGAAAGAGAGAGAGAGAGAGAGAAGAGAGAGAGAGAGAGAGAGTAGAGAGAGAGAAAGAGCAGAGGAGAGAGAGCGGAGAGAGAGAGAGAGGGAGAAAAGAGAAAGAGAAAGAGAGAAGAGAGAGAGAGAGAGAGGGAGAGAGCGAACAAGAGCGAGAGGGCGAGAGAGAGAGAGAGAAAGGAGAGAAGGAGAAAGAGAAAAGGAGAGAGAGAGAGAGAGCGAGAGAGCGAGAGAGAGAAAGAAAAGAGGAGCGCAGAGAGCTCGATGAGAGAGAGAGAGAGAGAGGAGAGAGGGAGAGAAAGAGAGAAAGAGGTATCTATGTCCTCTCTCTCTCGCTCTCGCTCATCTCTATCTGTCATTCTTCTATCTCTCTCTCTCTTCTCTCCTCTATCTTCTCTCTATCGTCTCTCTATACTTAGCTCTCTCGACTATCTGTCTTATTCTCCTGTCTATATCTCTCTCTCTTCTCTCCATATCTCTCTCTCTCTCACTATCGGTCTCCCTCTCTCTCTTCTCTCTCTGTCTCTCTCTCTCTCTCTCTCTCTCTCTCTCTCTCTCTCTCTCTCTCTCTCTCTCTCTCTCTCTGTCTCCCTCTCACACTCTCCCTCTCTCACTCTCCCTCTCTCACTCTCACTCTCACTCTCTCAAGCACAAATTCACATACCGTGGGGAGAATGAAGTGACTGATCATGTATTACAGCTTAATGAGCGTATTAATAGAGCTTGAATTCTTTCTTATACTTTAGGGGCAACGCAGGTGTTTCTGCAGACGTATTGAATGTGTTTTGATTAATTTAAATTTGTGCAGCATCACAAATCAAGCTTTGTAGTTTCTTGTGAAATAGCAGCAAGCTGTGTGTGTTTATAAGAGAGGAAATAGCTGAGCATGACTACGGGGCGCCAAAAGGACAAGACCACACAACACAATAATACAATCCATTAATGAATACCTTGTGAATGTTGCAAGACAGCCAGAGAGCTAATTGTTCCTTACATATGTTGAAGAGAGGGAGAAAGTGGACTTCGTTGTCTCGTAAAAGTTAGGATGTGACGGTGGCCGTCGGTGATGAACAGGGATTTAATCAGAGTTGCACATTTGGAGTGAATGAAAAATGCATTAAGTTTGCAAGTTAGTCAGCAACTTTATGGTCGTATGAAATATTTGATGAGAAAATAAAAACATGGGAAACTGAATACAAAGTCTAAATAAAAGTCTGAAAATGTTGACTCACAAAACATTTGAATTCCATATCTGTCGAACTGTTTTTAAAATGGACTGGGTAGGAGAACTAAATTAGTTATTGTGCTGTGTTTCCTAAAAACTGCTCAAACCTGCAGCGGTAGACCAGATGTGCGATCAGGTTGTGTGTTTATGAGAAAGGTGCGAAGGCCAAAGACGATCATAACCTGATGCACATTAAGTGTACACGATGCACATCAGAGCCATTTATATGATAGCGTTCTTCACTAATCACATGCCTCCTCTCCTTTTTCCCTCCACCTGCAATCTTCCCGCCTCCCCTCACACACACACACACACACACACACACACACACACACACACACACACACACACACACACACACACACACACACACAACACACACTCTCTCTCTCCCTTGAGGGCGATCCTTTACCAGACTTCCCTCACTCTCCCTGAGCAGCGCACTCAGTGGGGACCAGGACATGAATGAACGACCTGAAAATCTCACTGTTTCAAATGACGGCTGTGCGGAAGTGGAGCTGCGAGCCTGGCCCATTATGCTTCCCAAGATTCATTCACTAAAAAAAAGAAAGAGAAAAAAGAGAGACACACATGGGGAGAGGGAGGACAGAGGTATGGCCCCACCCAGGCTGCTCGTCCTCCCACCCCCACACCAGGGACTCCACTAACGTGACATCATGTCTCTGTCACAGAGCAGACTGCATTGTTGTCAGTGACTGGCTCTAACTTTCTGCTTTCCCCTCGCCCTCCCTCCTCTCGTCCGCTCCCTCATGCTCTTTTTTTTTTTTTTTTTCTCTCCCTCTCTCCCCTTGTCCTCCTCTCTTTTTGTTTTGTTTTCACGAACAACAAAGGGACGCCAGAGTCAAGGCTGGAGACATCCTTCCTCTCTCTGGCCATTTAAAAAGACAGCTTCCCCTCCCACCCTTTCCTTCACTTGAATAGACAACACACACACACACACACACACACACACACACACACACACACACACAGACACACATATACACACTCAAACCTGCACACACATACACATACATAGGACCTTTGGCTGCGCGCACAGCTTTACATTGGCCTCTAATTTCCTTTTACAGCAATGCCCATGTGCACACTGTGAAGAGCCCCGGCATGATTCCCTCCTCTCTCTTACACACTAACACATGCACAAAAATACAGACACACACACACACACACATACAGCCGCAAAACTAGCTGCCAACCCATCATTTATCAACGGCTCGCTGGGAGGTTTTCTCACAGACACTTGAGGTGACGTCCCACTCGCTTCTTGATTAACTGCTACCACCCAGATTCATTTAACCATAACTGATAGGGAGTGAGGTCCTGTGTGGGCTACTTCACTTGTGGAAAACTTCACCTAAAATGTTCAGATAATAATTTCATGTTACATTACATAACATTTGGTTTTTATTCATCATCGCCACAATGGCTTCAACAGCCAGAAATCCAACCATCAAAGTTAATACGGAGCTGAGATTAATGGCGTGGACATGTACTTTAGATATATCTGCACCACGCAACATGCTGTATTTATGATTTGGTCCATTATGTATACTTCATTACTCATAGTACATAGTGTTTCTTCTTTTGTTCTCTATCTGTCTGGAGTCACGGCGAGTGCCATTATGTATCATCAGAGGTCATGGCACTTGTCACAGGGAGTGATTTATATTCATCTGAAATACTTCTCCCTTTAGGGGTCCTGCTGTGTTTGAACTCTGCACAATATGCCCGAGTGGTTGCATAACGGAAGTCTTTTTGAAGTATTTAGGCTTCATTTATGGTGTGACATATTGCTTCAATCAGCGGCAGTGCTTGATCACTTTGGGTTTTTCTCACAAAAAAATACCTTTGCAGAACACTTTGGTACCCGAGTCGTTACAGCACATGCGGGGGGAAACGGCAACATCCCGGGTTGGATTCCGGCTTTGGGACCTTTTGTTGGATGTCTCTCTCCCACTCAGACCCCACCCACCCCCACCCACTTCCATTTCTACACTGTCCACTGTCTAATAAAGGTGAACATTAGAAAGTAAATGTTTTCATGTTTCATGTTTTCATTTCTGGAAACACTGAAAAACGTTAAGTGGGCTAATTATGAGTCTTTAGCTCATACGGGTCATTTAATCTCTTTTTGAAACCCCCTTTTTTGAGTTTTTACGATAATTAAAGGCTCATTTAAAGGTATTATTGACACCCTGTGGTACAGAACCAAAATAACACAACTGGCTTATCCAGCGCAGCTAAGCAGAGGACTGTGTTCTGCTGCAGACATGTAGTCCTTGGCAGGTCAACTATATCCTACACTGTCATAACATATTAACAACTTCTTCTCCCTCATTTTACACAGTTATTGTTAACGATAAACCCTGGTAAGTATCCAGGGTGTAGGTAGATTGACGTAAGATTTTCTGGAACAAATGGATGCATAAACAGAGCCGTGCATCTGCTGGGTCATTAGGAATACTCGTCACACGTGACGTTAAAGAGATTCGCAGACGTAAGACTTTGCCACGCATTGGACTCGAATGAGTAATGAAACCTGAACCGCTCGTACGATGGAGCCCTTCTATGTTTTGTTTGGAGGAAAAAAAAGGTGCAATGAGGTGTTTTTCATACGCACGGATCTCTGCATATTATTAATGAGCTTTGGTGTTTCCCTCCAGTAACACTACCCATGCATAACCACGTAGAGTGATTGCTTTCCTTTCCTTTGGCACAGTATACCTGACAGACATGATTACTGTTGAGTCAGATGTTGCAAATAATTACACTGTACATGTGTTCAGATATCTGTTTCACAGCGTCCTGATAAAGGCCCGATGGGGATTAACAGTCAGCCTTCATGTTAAATGAATTCATGTTTGGTTCACAAGGACATTTGTTGTACTCCAGTGTACAACAAATGTTTTGGCTTTTGTTCTGTTTTTGTTGCAGCCTTTATTGCCTGAAGAGGAAAATCAACCCTGGCAAATCCCACGGTGCCTGTCAGAACGTCTACATATTTGGGGTCTCTTTATTGTCATCAGGACTCATCAGTAAGTAATCATTGTTTGGGTTATAGTTCAGCGTTTTGTCTGTTTTTGGTATTGCGTTTTTAAACTGGATTCCATCAAAGTCAATGTATAATACAATGTTGAAGATCTAGACTTTTCATTCTACTACTAATAATGATATTACAAATAAATGCATTTTTTATATATTTCTAAATAATATTTATATATTTTGTAAATGTATTATTATGTCAGTTTGAGTACCACATACAGTAAACCCTTACTGTGATAGATTTCAGAACTCAAACGTGGTGTGCTGATGCAATCCTGATGTAATACCAAACGTTGCTTATTGTTATAATCCACAATGCTCATCGTTAAAGGGTGAATATCAAAAGAGTCATGTCTGTCGAAGTTTTGACCTTCAGATCGTTCACTGTTAGACTGTTGCATTCTTGATTGGGTGCAAAAACACAAGCATTAAAACCCCTGAAGTCTCACGCTTGTATATTTGCATTAATATTCACTGCTTTCATTATATTTGCTCTCTCTATTTTTGTTTCCCAAATGATATCACTCACTTTCCAAACATCTCTGGTGGAGGACGTAAAGGAAATAAATCTTTTATGACAGCCTGGATTGTTGTTACGTGCAAAAGTACATGTCAGCCCCACCAAAACCCTTTTGAATAAAGTTATTGGTTAGTTTGTTTCCAAATACGAGTGTGTGATTCAGAGGGGGAATTTCACTTTGGGCCTGGTTGTTTTTAAAAGAAGGCTTTCATATTAATATATAAGGTGGAGCTCGATCCAAACTGTTTTGCTTCATGCTTCCCACTTTTGTCTTCTTTAATTAACAACTTGGGGGGAAAAAAAGACCAATAGATAGTTCTTGGGTAAATCAAAGAGCGTGGCAGCTGTTTGGCAGTCAGCTAAAAAAAACACAGCCCAGATGTAAAGTCTTGCTCAGCGGAGCTTTTCTTAGTGATTCAAGCATCAGTCAGTGGCAGTCTCACCATCCACTGAGTCCTCAGGTGAAACTCAAATGCTGAGTGATGACAGCTCTTGTAAGCGACCCACTAACTTTTCATAGTTTCTTTTTCATGTCACGACCCCGTTGACCATCAACCGATACACTTGGCCAAAGGCTCCGTGCAAAAAGCCTCTTCGGTCCAGCTGTCTCCTCAGGCCATGACTAACTCCTGAGACAAACCCACTATACTCACCTGACTGCAATTATTATATCAGGTCTCCAGCTCTTTGTTTTCAGGCTTTGAATGATGTTTGTTTGAGAAATTATGGGTCTGCAAAGAGGGCTTTTTTTTTTTTACCTGGGATAGAAAATAGAACGGCAACAATGCTTTCACAATGCTTTTTGCTTCTCCTTTCTCTTACCAATACCTCATGGTGCAACCTGACTCCCCTCCTATTTTAGCTGTGTGTTTATCTAAGCGTCTCCACGGGACAGGCTGATGTGATTCTTTAGTGGACATCCTTTCAGTGTTCCACCAGGAGAAAGGAAGCAGGATTCCCATGCAATCTATTCTTTCTCACACGACCAACAACTGGCCTATACACACATAGTACACATAGTACGCAAAAATGCATATAGAAGCGACCTATGTCCGACCATAAACTTCTCTTTAAGGAGTTATAAAGCAGTTACAGAAGAAGAGGTGAACGTGTGATCGCACAAACCTTCTCCATAAAAGCATAAAAGCAACCCGTGATTATTTTTCTTTATCTTTTTAAAAGTTGCGTTTGTTTGCGCCTCATCTTTCTCTTCAGGATTCAGCACATTGGACAGCTCAGTTTTTAAGTGCCTAGCTTTGCTTCAGTGTCATAATCCTAAACATTTGTTCACACATGCACAAACCCGTACATACATATATGCAAATAATTTACCTGAAAGTGGTATAAACGCTTATCTCTAAATATCCTTTAAAAACGTATAACGTCTATAAAAACTGTCCGTCCTTCTCCCACCAGGTAAACAAGCGGCAACTCTCTCCAGTAATTGGCTCAGAATTGATTTTATAAGCATATTTTTAATCTACATGTGATGGACGGGGCCGGTAATAGTCTGTTTATCAGGGGAAATGATTTGCATTTCTTTGTCATTATGTGGAAGAAAGAGCCTGTATGGAGCTCCATTTATCCCTGTGACTTTTTTTGTTTACTCCTGTAACATAATCCGAGGCCTCCTGTGAGATAAGATCAGTGAAGGGGACGCCTTTATACTCCTACGTGACGCTGAGCGTATCTTTAAAATCAACTGCTGGATGATAGCAAACCTGACTGACAGGGTTTTAAATTGAGGGTCACTACACTCAATTCAAGGCCTGAGATTTATCATGGTTAACCTTAAATTGCATGCTTGCACGTCAGACTGCGAGGTTGACTGAGGCGCTGTGGTCGTTTGGCTTGTGGGCTTCATTGTGGAGAATTAAGAGTCTCCAGCCATGAAGAGCGGTGCATCGAGCTAAATGCTAACATCAGAATGCTAACGTGCTATAGTAACATCCTGATATTTAGTTGGCATAATGTTCAACATGTTCACCGACTTATTTTAACACAAAGTACAGCTCAGGATGATGATTCATTTTGCAGGGATGTGTGTAAAAAACGAAATATTGTACAGAAAAGGGAGTTCGAGGATCACCAGTGGGGCTTGAATGTTTGGTATCAAATTGCATGACAATTCATCCAGTAGCTTTAGAGAGATTTTACTCCAAACCATAAATGTCAACCTGACCTGCGATATTAAAAGTCAAGGGATCATCAAAGTCTTTAGGATTTATCTTCTGGTTACCATTAATGTCAGCACAAAATCTTCCAATTCATCTTGTAGATGTTTTCACTGGATACGGGAAAAGGTCAAAGGATCACCGTTGTCATTGGGATCCATCTTCTGGGGATGTTAAAGAGGATCCATTAAAGAGTCTTTGAGTCTGAAAGTGGTCGACTCACGGCACTGAACGTCCAACAGATGTAACTGTCTCGATAAAAAAGACTGCAGGGCGGCAAGTGACGAGATCATTCTTTAAAAGTGGCTGTTGCTTCACCGCTGAGCGAGAGATCAGGTCAGGCACAGTCATAGCGTCTGTGTTTTTCCACTCAGGGGTGTCATCACAGCCCACCGTGCCCTTCTTGGCTGCTGAGAAGCGTTTTTAACCAGGACACTCACACACACACACACACACACACACACACACACACACACACACACACACACACACACACACACACACACACAGTGGTGAGTCAGCGGCATGGTTCAGGTGTGTTTTTTGGGGGTCTGGAGTTCAGCCCTTTGGTCTGACTATTAGGAGACACTGAAGTCATAACACTCAGTATTTCCATTGTCTGATGTTGTGTTACTGGAGTGATGCAGAGCTCCACCAAAATACTTTGGCAGAGCTCAGAGCTGCTGAGCTGTACGCAGTTGAAAAGCAGCACTTAATACTTGAATCACCTGCTCTGCATCTGAACAGATTAATGGAGTAATAATATAAATGATGAAAAACCCTAACCCTAACCCTAACCCATATTGGAAATCAAATCTACAATCTTTTCATGAAACCCGTGTAAAAAAAACATCCAGTTTGTCGAACATGGCAGCATATTTCATATAGGATTTAAAAGGTTAGCCCGGTCTAGTTTACAGTTTGATTGTGTACATATGTTGTTGTTTAGTGATTCAGTGCCAGGATGTCAAAACCCCACATCAGCACTTCCCCTCCTGTCCACGAACGAGGGGTTTTCCCCCCAAAATGCTACGGGCAAATAAACCAAATCAACAAGCATTAAAAGAGGAACCTTATATCCAATGTGGCGACTACAGTAAAGGACTGTGGGCACCAATAATGCCTGTCTTCGTTGTTTATACCTAAAACAGCTGCTCCGCTGAGTGCACCGCATGTTATTCAAGACAAAGCTGCATTACATGGTGCTTTTCACTAACATCACAATATCACTTGTCCGCGTATGGTAATTTGACAGCATGTCTGCTTTCATGTGACTTTGTCCCTGACGGAGCTCAGAAAAGTAAACTGATCTCATTCCCTGAATAATAATAATAATGCGTTATAAGACAACAACCACAGCGAAACAAAAGCTCCCAGTCTCACTCTGTAAAATCAAATAATTATGTTCACCAATTCACAAGGTATAAAGTTACCCTACACTTCTGACTGTCATCCGCCATCATCCCCAACAACCCATCGTCCTAACTGGGCGCATACAGATCGGTCATGATGTTATAAGTAGGCCCTTTAATAGGCAAGAAGCCATAAAACCAAAACAGGTAAAGGGTCTCAACCTCAACCCTTAATTTGTCCAAAAAGCTCCCATTCACATCTCCCTTCGTTGTTATCTTGGGTTTCACCTGTGGACGCAGGGGGACAGTGGTGTCCTTGTTTGATTCTAATTATGGTCCTCACCTCAAAAGTTCCCCCCCGGGAACTTCCCTCCTCCCACTCCAAGGAGCCTAAAGACACACTCAGACTGACTCATTAAGTGTCAAGGAAAATTAATACAAGCCATATCTGTCTGAGAGGACGCAGGAGTCTCACTGGAGACGCTCTCTGTCAATTGTCTTATCTTCTTTGGCATGTGGAAGTGTCTCCGCAGGCATGTGGACTGCTGACAGATGAATGAGCTCATCAAGACGCAGCGTTTCAGTGTCGCTGCCCCAGACATTAGTCTCCGGTCACTTTTGTGTGAGCTGTTTTATTTTTAGCTTAGAATGGAGTTACCAAGCTGATCAATGATCTGTGCCGACAAATACGACATATACAAAACGTTTCTCTGCCTTATCCTATAAGATAAATGAGGTTATAGGAGCGAAGGGTGCAACTCAAAACACATGTCTTAGCAGCCTTTTCTTTTTTCATTCTTTGGCAACAGGTCCAGTAATTAGGGAGGCTAACCACATCCTTATTTACTTTGTTCTGATAGATTTTTTTTTAAAGTCAAATTTCTGTTTCCAATATAGCCTTTCGTCACTTTGCGCATTGATAAGAAATGGATGGCGAGATGAATGGTATGGATCAGTATCACAAATGGATCAGATAAGCACAAACAAAGCAGAAGGATAATTATACAGTCATATAATACTTCCTCCTCCTCTGCATCCTCTTACACATTGCTGCAGCAGTGAATGATTCTGCACGAGGAGGACTTTCCTTCTGCCACTTCAAATTGGCTTGAATATCAACAGAGGGGAAAAAAGACAATTGACCACACCAAAGGTCAGCTCCATGCAGCCAGTTTAACTCTTCAAGGAAACGCACAAAGCCCATTCTTTGTGTACTGGGGATGGTGTTTCAGTGGTGGGGTTCTGCCCTCCTGTGGTCAGCACTGCAACTCTCAAGGTGTCTCAGAGGTACAAGGAATTTTCCCTGTTCAGTGGTTTCTGTTCTTGTACACTGTGACAATTATCTCTGGAGACAAAGACCCTTTAGTTGCAGTTGGTTTAAAATGTTCTCTTTGTTTTTGAGTTATTCAGTTTCGTCAGCACATGTTGACATGTCACTGTCGGAAAAGCACAGGTGTAAATAAAACAATTACTAATGGCAGAATTCTGCTTTAGTTTCGGGGTCCTGGTATTGTGCATGCTGGTTCACTGTCACTGACATAATAATGTTTATTAGTGACACCTGGGCCTTTCCTACGACCACGAGGTAAAACGTCTGCTGTGGAATCAAGTTAAAATATAGTTCTTTACCAAAATCTACCGGGAAGTTCTTGAAAATATTAAGTAATTAGAAGATTAATGAGTAACTGTGGAAATAGATACAGAGACAAAACACAAAAACGTCTAAATAGGACAGAAAACAATATACATGTTTGATATGTTCACTCAATGGCTTTCCGAGCTTTTAACCACACCTCATGGTCTTCATTCAGCAAATAGAGCGTCGTCACGTGACCTCGATAACAGCTGTATTGTGTGCAACACAGTCAGTGTAGTGTGATAGAAAACAGGTCTTTGTTTGACTTCTTGAATCACACGTTTTGAATGGGGCTGTATATTCACACCACCAGATTTTAAAGCATTACGTTTTTGTTTTTCAGTAATCTGTTTTCCCATTAATCTTCCCTCTAAGCTTTTTTACTTATCGCTTTGCTATTTATAAGGAAATGAATGGATTTCCTGCTTGGAGTTGGACCTGTCAGACAACCTGACACAGACTGAGGAGAGCCTACAGCTGCTTCCTTTTGGAATTAAGTATTATGTTAGTCTGAGGAATTTTTATATTCTGTAATTCCTGCGGTTGTCTCATTGTTGCCTGAGGAATTAAGGGTCCTGTGACGGGAAAAAGTCACAGCAATTAAGCAACAAGTGAAGACGATATGCAGGAGTTTGCTCGCTAAAGCTACCAGCTGAAATCGCATTGGCTCCAAACACTCACTTCACTTCAGATACAGAAACGTTGGCTTGTGTTTAAGCAGTGCTTTCAAATAAATAACAAAAAGGGCCCATAATATGGATAATAGATCTCCTCCAGTTGAAAGGGAAGCTTGGTTAATTGTGTTCATTGTGAACACTGGCGACGCATGAAACCACGCGCAGAGGGGCATGCGAGAGCTGCTCTTTCAACTGCAGCCAACATGTGTCCGCAGAGCTTTGTCTCCCCCTCTGCACTCTCGCCAGGATTTTCCACCCAAAACATGTTTCTGCCCACCTACTGCTATTGTTGAAACAAAGCTGTTGATTATTTTAATTTATCGGCTGTTTATTTGGTGATCTGATCCCAAATTCTGATTGGTGTCATTAAACACATTTTCCATTATGTAATAACCGCCCACACGATGATTGAGAGGGTATTGTGTCACAGAAATGCAAATATTTTCATTTGTATACAACATTTTTCTGAATGAACACTTTATGTTTGGTGTTAATACAACTGTATTAATGAATTAAAAGTGATAAATTACTTCAACCAGAACGTGTTTGTTCCCTTAATAGTGACACGTTATGTAATGTCATATCAGAGTTTCAAATGTATCTATTAAGATGTATTCAGATATTACTTGTTTTAAATACCAAACGATGCATTCAAGTAACAAAAACTATGTGGAAAAGATCTGGCTACAGCTACTGTACAACACATATCTAAACTTAAACTGTGTTATAGCGTCGTATATACGGAGAACATTAGGCCGCTGTTGATCCAACACTCCCTTCACTGGCTACCAGTGGCGCCCCGAATCTGCTTCAAGACTCTGGTGCTGGTCCACCGTGCTGTGAATGGATCAGCCCCTTCCTACATCCAGGCCACGGTCGAACCATACACTCCAGCACGTTCACTTCGCTCTGCGTCGACCAATCGGCTCGCCGCTCCCTCACTGCGAGTGGGATCCAGATTTCCCTCAAACAAAACCCGCCTGTTTGCTATCCTGGCTCCAAAACGGTGGAACGAGCTCCCCAGTGATGTCAGGACAGCAGACAGTCTTCACACCTGCAGACTGAACTCACCTGTTTCGACTGCACCTCGACCAATGAAGAAAACTAACTGTTCTTTGTGTGTTACACTTATTGTTTGGCTTATTTATAGCTAATAGTTGAATTTGTATTCTCATGTTTCTGTATGTTGCACTTCAAACACTGAAGACAGTGTGTGTGTGTGTGGGGGGGGGGGGGGGGGGGGGTATTGCTACACAATAATCATAGCTAATCCATCATTGATGAAAACAAGTTTGGGAAAAATGTAAAAAAAACAAAAAAACAATAACACATTCATCAACTTGGCAGGACCCTGCACACATCCAAGAGGTCTTGAAGTAATCAAGAAACACACGATGCCTTAATTCACACCAAATCAGATCTCGCAATAGAAAAAGCTAATCATCCTGTCCATTATGAATCATGACTTTAATCCCAGAGGTTTGCATTCCCCGAGAAAAGACCCGTCATAACGGCTGTTGGGTCACTCTTTGTGGAACTCCGAACCCAACGTCGAGAGGAAAACACGATATTAAAAGTTCCCTTTAGTCATAGTCAAAGTATTTTCCCCTTTCTTCAGTCAGTCATGCCTGAAGGTGTCACGTCTTCATAAAAAGACCAGTTCGAAGAACTATTTTTCTTTGCTCATGACTTAATAAACTGGAGGGAAAAGAACGAGGTGGAAATAATAAGGCAGCAACACCTGCAGCTCTTCTTTATTTGAAGCTTTTGGCTCAGACAACAAAAGCTAAACTAAAATGCCTGGCAAAGTTTACAGGCAACGTGTGATATCAGTAATTATGGCCCCCAAGACCTGAGTGGCCTGCGCTCGCTTCTGCTGCCGGATCGTGATGGAGAAGTGTAGACGTACTGATCGGGAGAACTGTCACGCGGAGAGCACTGCTTCACATAGTGTTCACCGGTGGCAGCTGAAAATTCAATTAGGAAACGTGAGCTCTGCAAACGTCTGACTGAAAATGTGCTGGAGTGAGTTTCCTCTCAGGTTGCAACACTGCACAGCAGGAAGACGACGACAGCCTAGGTCACTTACTATGTCGTCTAAACCAAAATGTGTACGTGAGGTGTAGAGGGGTCCAGAGAAGGACAGATTTAAAACCATCACAGGACACTTTAACGGACGATCAGCTGGGCGCTAAACACTCGTTCGAGACCGACGTGTGTATGTCCTCAATCATAATGACCCAAAACCCATACAATCTATTATTTCAGTTTTACAACAGCAACTATCCTGCACCGTGTATTGGCAACTAAAGAAGCAGCAGCAGCAGTTTGGCGCTGCAGGTGTGTGGATATGCACAGTCTACAGGTACGCACAGTTCTTCAATGTTGACACGTGAGCCACCTGCAGACAATCAGTGTTACGACTGCAATTGGATTTTAATAGCTGTTTACATCTTTATAGAAAAAGTACTGAGCAATATGGGTCGAGTCAATTCTGCACTGGAGATAAAAACTGTTGTTGGTATATCATTTTCACTTCCTGTATCTGCGGTCTATCGGTGGATTAGTGAACTCAGCACATGTAGAGGACTATCTCTCCAGAGAAGAAAGAGAGAGAGAGAACAAGTTGTGCGCGACGGTCGGATTTGACCCACGACAGATGTTTTTGTAGAGTCGGTGGCCTTAATTACTGTTGATGTAACATCAGAGGCTCTGCTGCACAGCTCTATGTCTCTTTTCTTGGGTGTAGTCCGATACTTCCGGAGGTGGGCAGACTTTTTCATTTCAAGGGAACAATAAAACAAAGTACATGGCACTGGCATCACAGAGCCCAGACTGAGATGCTGAGCGTGGGCCAGGAGATCGGAGCGCTGGGAACGAGCACCATCTAAAGTAGCCTCTGCCCCCCCCCCCCGTTTCATCCTCTGCTCATTAAAAGGCCCAGGACTAGAAGAAGTGGAAACCAATGACGCTCGCTGAAGTCCAGGACAGTATGTCCTTTAGAACTAGAACCTCACAATCAAGCTAATGCGCCTCTGGAGAGGAGACGAAATTGGCGAATTGGATTGAATAACTCAACTTTATAGAGCCTGACGGTGTGTGGGCAAACAATAAAGCATCGACGTAGGACAGATCCTCGGGACACGCTCTAAAAGAAAGTATGCATCATTTTCAAATCTCTTTATTGAACATCTTTTAAAAAAAAGCATTTGCTTCCATTCGTCACCTTCCTGTTTCTCATCACTGCAGATGATTGCCGAGTAAACACCGAGCTATTTCAAGCATCTCTGTTATTTCATTTGATTCCACTGTTGCTCATGGTTTGGGCTTTGCACACTCCCTTGCCGGCGACTTCAAAGGCAGCTCCCTTGTAGGTTGCGACACACTGGCCGTCCGTGCGTAAGTCCGGCTGGATCTGCTCCCACACTTTCTTTTTGGGGTTCAGCTCTTTGTCCGGTTCACCTGCAAACAAGAAGTCAGTTTGAAGCATTACAAACTCCTCTGTTCTCGGCTCACACGTGCAGGATTCGTGGATACCAGGACTGACGTTTCATGAACTTGTCACGTCCTTGCACAATCTCCAGAAATGTTGTTTTAATATATTCATGCTAGGACACAAAGATTAAAAGATTATTTTGTACAATGAGTTGTTATAAACTGAAGCCAATACAAATTACCTTGATTTAAAAATCGGGACATTTACAATTGTATTCCTCCCATGTGAATTGGATCATGTTCTATTAGAGTTTAAAAACTCCCATTTGTTCTTAGTCATTATTCCAAAAACATCTAAAACTTCTCAGAATCAAAAGATGCATCCAGGGAGGGAAAACAATTCTCTCTCCACGTTGCCTTTGTTTTAGATGTTGCCTGGCATTTGTGAAAAATCACAGACTGGCTTCTGTCTGGTGTCGGCTTTTCTCTCCCCCCCACCCCCCCTCCCCACATAAATGTGTTTCATTTCCCAAACGCTGCCATTTCTGCCAGTTTTACGACCCAAGAGTGGCAACAATCGCTTTTGATCAGAACCGTGAAAGTGGTTTTGATGAGCAACTTGAGAACATTCTTAAGTTCAAGCAGAAGTACAGGGGCCCCATTAGTTTGGGGAAATGTTGCCAATTACAACCATGTACTCACACCAGCAGTGGATTGGCTGTAATTGAATCTGTACTTTGGCGCTTTGGTGGATGGGAAAAAAACGTTCCATTACAAGTATTTCTAAAAAAATAAAATCCCAGCCTCGGTGTATTGTTTTAAAACATCAAGAAGTCGACACCACAACAGAACGACATCAACCAACTTCTTAGAGGATGCTTTGAATGCGACTCTTTTTAATGTCGAACCATAAAAATGATTGGAGGCAAAGTGGCCGGGACATGTGTAACGCAGGGATGATGCAGCTGGGCTCTGGGTACTTGGACCACAGATCCAACTCCATCATATCCTCCTCTTCGCTTTAGTCACAGAGAACTGAACCCCTATTGTTTTTTGGTTATTGTTCTCAAAAGAATATGAGAACAAGAACCAATAACCAACATTGTCCACTTCCATTATACATGTGACTTTTAGAACTACGGAGACTTAAACCACACCGGTACACACGCTTTGATTTTAGACCCACATTAGTTAGAGGTTGTGTTTTAACGCTTCACAGCAGGGACCCTGACTCGTGTACGGTCTAGTTGAAGTGTAAATTAGTAGGGAATACGGTTGGCAAATTACAATAGTTCAACTTAAGACAGTTAGGCTACATTCCTTAGCAGCGAGCGTTGATTAAGCGGTCACAGGTCATTTAGTCACCACCAAACAGAGGAGTCGTCTAATGAGAGCTTTCAGTGGGGTCTTTGAACGCATCATGATTGGTGTTGTTTCTGGCAGTGGGAAGGTTAAACGACACCGTTCGTTTCCTAAAGTCAGGGAAATGATCCCGTGATTGTAACGCGTTAGCTTTATGCTAATGATCGCTATGTTTTTGAGGGTACAACAAACTGCTGGTACCTGGGAAGCCCTGGAAAGTGAGTCTGTCTCCTGGCACCGCTCCACTCGGAGGGTCGATGATTTCGATCTTGTCTGGTGAGCTGGCACACATGACCATAGCCTGGGACACGACTCCTCTCATCTTGGCTGGCTTGAGGTTACACATGAGGACTGCCATGCGGTTCTGCATCTGCACGGGGAACAGAAAACGAATACTTTTTTTTAAATTTTACAGCCCATATGCCCTTAACAACAGAGAACAACAAATTATACCTAATGTACTTAAGTAAAAAAAAAAAAAAAAAGATCAATTGATGTGGTCCAACAGAGAATTTCATAATCCAATATAAACAATAATGCCAATTCTCTTGATTTAAAATGGTTTAGTCAGAGGTTTACGGTTTGTTTGCCTCATTTCATTAACCAAAGGGAGCGAACAGGAAAACTTTAAAGTCGAGCCTGGAGACCTCTGCGGCTTACCAACATTTAAAAAGAAGACCAGAGGCGGTTTCTGGCAGAAAAAGAGAAATCCAGCATTCCTTCAGATGATGCATGTTATTCCAGCGACATCCTCTTCAGAAATTGCTACATAAATCTAAAATCACCCATGTTACTTTGACAAGAGTTTTACTCGTAGTTTTCTTTTTTTCTTCGAGATAGTATGCAAATGTTCCGCTGCAGTATTTACCAAACAAACTGTTTGACTTGGAGCGATACTAAATGTGCACCGTAGACATTATTTATCCTCGTCTAACAGACATTAAAGAGTGCTGCCGTTAAACCCTTAATGCATATCCTCAGATGTGTCGCGTTTCAGACTGTGCCACAAGAAGCCGTTGCTGCAACCGTTTTAAGAAGTCAATATATTGTCAGTGTGGATGGAGAAAAGCCTTTTTCTTTCTAACAAAGGGTTTGTTACACATGATTTCAGCAACATGTGGTTCCATTTAAATGATATACACTGTCTGCATACAGTATAATGCAGAAGTGTAATGCACAAAGGCTCCCTGGTCTTGAAATAGAAAGAGACAAACTCAGAAATTACTGACGACCATAAAAGCGCACAAATTAGTTTGCAAATCATAAATGTGAAAGCAAAATAAACACCAGTATATACACGACGGAGATCGTAGGAGTTTCTCAGCAGCAGCGCGAGCACAGAGTTTACCTAAGAAGTCACTTTAAATGGACCAATAAATCTTTATTATGACCCTCGAGAGCCATTAGTGTATATACACACACGTATACAGCGATGCTTGTGTGTCTAGTGAAAACAGCTCTCTGCAGGGATTCATACATGTTACATGCTACACTTCCCTCACTCACAAGCAAACACTGTAGTAAGTTTAGTGCAACTACAGGCTTGCAACCTGAAACCTGATGAAACCCTAACCCTAACCCTAATCTAACCCTAACCCTAACCCTAACCCAACCCTAACCCTACACGTAATCTGGATTCTTGTGAGGTGTTCCCTGACTCGTTCCTTGCTCTGTACCTGCTCCAGAGGGATGTGCTTGACCAGGCCACTGACCACCGTCCTTGGGGAATCCTCCCCCACATCCACCTGCTCCACATACAGACTGTCGGCATCTGGGTGCTTCTCGGCTGTGATTATACGCCCGACGCGCAGGTCCAGACGAGACACGTCCACCTTGGCCTCTTCTTGAATAGGGGCCGCCTGCTTCTTCTCTGCTTTCTCCCCACCTGGCATACACAAAAAAATACTGTCATGCTCACACGCTCGGCATTGAAACTTTATGTACCATTTGGTTAGGTGCACTTTCGGCACAGACAGTCAGACAGTAGCCATCAATCATGTGTGAAGGGAAGGTTTGTCGAAGAGAAGCATCTGTGACAGTTTTCATGCCGTTACTTTCTAAATGTGCGTGAGATTATTGGAAATCTTTGTTTTAAAAGCACCAACAATATTTCAGCCAACTGGTATCGCTCCAAAAAGGAAATTATAAAAAACAAAAGTCATAGTTGAAACAACACTGGGCATCTGTCTGGAATCGGATTTAATTTCCTCCCATAAAAGAAAACAAAAACCCACCAATGACGACGGGGCCCCGGGGGTTGCATGCGGGGGCATGCGTTTCAAATGATCCGTCAGTAAATAAAAAAATAAATTAAGGGAAATTACTATTTCTTTTCCACCTCTTTCCAGAAATGTGGGGCTCATACCTCGGACTAAATGACAATACCAATACCCGCTTTTGGCCCGAGTGCTACGTGATCAGATGACGCAGCAGAATAGCAGATGCTTCCTCCCGAGAGAAAGAAAAGTACCTTTCACTCGCCCGGTTTGCTTACACATTCATTCCAGTGGGTTGCAAATGATGACACAGTCTTAAATCATTCCTCTGAGCCCACACCGGCCTTTGCTATTCAACATTTCTCCTCCCGTGTAATCTGCGCTCTGCGGCGATGACAGCGCAGCGAGGTGAAACACAACAGACTCAAGGTTACACGTCGGTTTGTAGACTAACAAGTGATGACTGTTTGAAGGAAGCGAGAACACGGTTACATTAATATCAGTAACAATGAAGTTAACATTCAGGTCACTTTACACAAAGGAGGGAGAAGTAGCTCCCTAACATCTGGACGTAAGAAACGCCAGACACATGGCAGCTCTTCTTATTGCTCCAGATAGCTTACTGCTGCAAATTAATTAAATATTTGAGTGATTTACGGCAAATTAATTACAACTCTGTGGCAAGGGTTTTGTTGTTTTGTATTGTAAAAACTTATCATAAATATAAAACCACTTTTAACGTCATTATATATCCGACACTGGTTTTATGATGCGGGTCCTAGAATGATGCACATCCACAAAACGTTAAATCATTTTTAATAAATTGGATTAAATTACTGGTGACATTAGACAAGGACGTCACAAAATGTAGCTCATAAATCATGTAAGTCAAACGACGCTTCACTAAAACGTCTTAGCGCACCGAGGCCCCGGAGATCTTGAACCCATTAAGAGGCCGATATCGCTGCAGAACATCCATTATCACCTGATATTAGAAATCCAAGTAGAAAAACATGTTGGGAGAAGATCAGTTGACTCTGGAAGAACAGAGCTGCATCTGTCCAACTGGTGACGGGAAAGACTGAATATCTATTGTAGTGGTCAGAAGTCACTTTGATGGATTTTAATACGGTCCTTCTTGCTAACAAAGTGTAAATGAAATGCATGACACAAATGCTACTAAACAGCATCTCTAGAGGCGTTTCATTTCATTATATTGGATGTGAAAACTTCAAAGCATTCATAATAAAAATCTATTTCTGTCTTCCAGCTGTTACCTTTTTTCTCTGGCTTCTTCTTTTTACTCTCCTCTTTGGGAACGGGGCTCTGGGTGTCAGCAGAGGGTGCCGCTGCAGAGGGTTTGGGAGGGGTGGGCTTCGAAATGCACTGGATGCTGTGGTCCCCCGATGGCATGGCCACCGCCAGCACTACGTGGGGGAACAAGGGCAAAAGGTCAGGAGGAGCAAACGATGGAGTGGATCACAGTTCCTATCTGAAAGACTTCTTCTTCAGCATGTCGCGTCTAGCGTCCGTAGCAGTGAAATACACAAGGTGCAATACTTTTTGGAGTTGCCCTCTTTTCAGGCACAGAGCTGGTCGCATCAACACAGTGCGGTGAAATGATACAGACGGAGCTTTATTTACACACCCAGAGGGAGGACAGCTCTGCTGGTGCAAACAGTTTAGATGGGAAAATGACACAGTGTCCAAGTTGATGGAGCCGGAGGAAATGGAGCCATAAAGCAGGGAACAATGTCCTACAATAACTCCAGGGAAAAGAATAACCCCTCATTTAAGGCGCCTGACGTTTGAATTCCCACAAAAGCCAGTGCCCGTGTCTGACAAACATCGGTCTGCAGGCACACCACCGTCGCCATAATGCTTTTAATTATCTTAATTCTATGTTAAGACCTGAGATCAGTTTAACTCTTGACATTCCCCTTACGTTTGCTCTTACAGGTTTTCGACATTGAGAAACAACTTGTACTAACCGAGTGTGTGCTTACAGTGAGGTTCTGTGGTGGCACCATTACATCTAATGGATTTAGACTAGATTAAAGATGCACTGGATCATTATTGTTGTATTTACAATGAATGAGTGTTTTGTGAGATGGACTAGTAGTGTCGAAACCACAGAGAATGATCCGCCACCAGTCCCCCCCCCCCTCAGGTCTGCAGAGGTTTTCATGTGCGCCTCTTACAGCTCACAGTATTGGGTTCACTGAGCTGACCGCAGCTAGCTGATGAACACACTGAAGCATTTAGCAGCTGAAGAGACGTTTAAATAAGGAGCTGGTGGAGACCAAAGCGGAGCTTGAAAATCGAGAGCATATATTGGACTGAAATTTGTCACATGGCCAGAAGCACAAAACCAAATGAATGCCTTTGTTGCTGCATGTGAAAATGGTCAACTATTTTGCAATCATGTTTGCCATAACAACTTGATGAGGTGATAATATGACAACAAAAGTGGACCCACAAAATGAGTGCAGCTCTAACGTCTGTGGGTTCCAACAACGCTCGTCCTCGACCCGACTCGTTTTCAACTTTAAAACGACGTCGAATCGAATTTGACTCCGAACCTCAGTGACCGTTTTCACCCCTTGGCTGCAGAAATGTTGCATTTCTCCTGCGACTATTACATTTAATAATTTGTCTCAATAACGAAGCAGCAAATTGCTATCAAAAAGCTTCGTATTTATCCGCGTTCTGATTACGCTAGTTTATGCCACCTCAAAGCCCCAAAAACAAACATCACACTTAGATGCAATGTGTGTGTGTGTGTGTGTGTGTGTGTGTGTGTGTCGGGTGTGTTGGAAGGCATTCCTTCTAACGTTCCAACACCGACATATTGACTCTTTTTCTTTTGACTACGGTTGAATTGCTTCTTTATTACTGCAGCGATTTCCTGGAAAACATTTAAATGTGTGTTAATGATCAGAGCTGTTTGTGTCAACGTATGTCAGACGCAAGAAATAGCTGACAGACATGTTGTCCCAATCACTCTAATGGGGAATCTTGAAGCGCTATGGCTGCTTTTAATAACAACTAAAATATCCGGTTATAATGGGCTGAGGCGAGAATGCACAAGATGTTATCATTGATAGTAAACCAAACAATGCTTTAATGAGCAACAACTGACATCAAATGTTTTTTAATGTCACACAACTGCTTCTATAACTGGATATAAAGGTTAACAACATCAAGGTCTTTTTGTTTTAAAGACAAGCAAATATTTGATCCGCGATTAAGGTTTTTCGCTGGGAACCGAACTCTACATACCTCCCCTCTTCTTCTCTTTTTCCAGCAGCTGGTTTTTCAGTTCTTCAATGTCGTTCTTCAGTTTGGCGTTCTCCACCATCAGCTTCTTCTCTTCTCTCACACTGGCCTGGACGACTGCAGCGAGGCACATTATTGTAGCTCTCAGCACAGGAATACATTTCCACTCTCCCACGGGACGTTTTAACAACTGCTGAGCTCGAACAAATATAATATCGACTAAAATAAAGTGACTTTTAAAAGAGAGAACACGCCTTTAATGGCGCGCCTTTTGGATTCAACAATCGTCCCAAGGAGTCTTAAAACACAGATTTGTATTGATATTATTTATCACATTGTGCAGATCGTTTTCAAAGTGGACCTTTATCTTTTCCACAATTCAAAAACAGAAACTTCTGCTTACTCGTCACACTTTTGCTCAAATAAAACAGAACTCTATCTAATAACAATAACAACATGTGTACGACATTTACTTATTTATGAATCAATCAACTTCAATGGCGATGTGAATTTCCCGCCTAAAGTGTACGAGGTATATTTGGCTGATTCTACGAGGCGAGCTTAAACACACCATGGGAAATCATCTTCACAATGACAATTCTTGTAGATTTAACAATAACTCTCCCATAAGCAGGGCCTCAGGTTTCACCACGCTGTTAGTCGTCCAACAGGGATTTCACTCTTTAAATTATGAGACTATGAATCACGAACGCAAGATGATGTCACTCCTCCGGCCAATACAGAAATGCATTATGTACTACACTTGAGCTCAGCAGGACTTTTTCAAATAGAAATGTAGCCTTTCTAGACAAATTGGTACTATCCTGTGCTATAAACCTAAATATACCTTTTGTGAGACTGTGTCATAATGAATTGGCCCGTAATCAGCAGGCAAAATGTTCTATCTTTAAGTGTTTTAGTGTCTGGTTGTGTGTGTGTGTGTGTGTGTTTCTCTTACCGGCTTTCTCCTTCAGCAGCTGGACTTGTTGTTTCAGGTACTCGATGAGCTGGTCAGCCTCGACCGCCCGCTGCTCCAGCCTCAACAAAGGATTTGGACTTGACATCTTGAACAAGGAACGAGCTAAATACCTAACGAAAAGAAAAATCAGCAACATCTCAACACCAGAAAATGTTAGATATTCCAACATCGTGGAAATACAATCTGTTGGGGTTGATCCTGTAATATCTTTCTGGGGTTTTATAGATGTTTGTATCTGTGCTTTAGTGTTTAAATGGAGGCAAAGGTTCATGCATCACGCTCACGTAAGTGCAGTGCTTCTCTAAAGTACTACGCTGAACATGTTTTGGAGTTACAAGGTTTGCATTCCAGTGCAACGCCACCACAAACTACAGCCTCTGAAATGACCACTGACTTAAGTCAACTCCTGTCTGTCAACGAAAACTGAACATTTCAAAGGGGACATGTGTTTCAGGGCTGCATTACACTGTACAGGGATTCCCTATTTTGGGGGAAACATGTCATAACATGTCTATAGTGACAGTGTTTCAACTGCTTCATTAGTAATCACTTTATTTTCTTAAATCCAAAATGTAGACACTGTAGAAGCCATATTGGAACATGTCTGGCAACAATCACAATCTGACATGTGCAGCCCCAGTAGGTATAAGCCATGTGCTAACAGGATTTCTTTTATATATATTTTGGGAGGCTGCCAAAAGCGACCAAATCTGAGCTCTGTCCACGAGGCACGCTGAGAGATAATCAGAAGAACCTGTGTTGTTGCTTTCCATAAAAAAAACGAGACAATATCTCTAATCTAATCTAATCTTGATTCCTAACTCATCACATTTGAAAGTGTTCTGCAGCTGGATGAACTCCGCCTTTCATAGTAACAAGTGACGAGAAGTGACACGTGAGAAGTGACATTTATCCTTTAAACCACACTTAGCGTCGTCATATTAAACATTGAGTTTTGGAGATTAAGTTCACAATGGATCAGCCACTCCTGGGCCACTGGACCAAAACACAACTGGACACCATTTGGGGGTGATGTTCTTTTGTTTTTGTTTTTTTTAATCATATTGAGCTCTGTAAATTACTTCTTGCAGAAAGGAGGAAAAGAAGGATTTTAACAAGGCTTAGGCATGGAGAAGAAAACTTCTTACACATATTACAGGGAGGCGCTGGAAAACAACAGCTGGCCCGAGATGAAAACAAAATGTTAGGGGATGAGGAAATTAGAAACACAAAAGAGCTGGAGTTGATAAAATCAAGGATCAAAGCATTGCTTTTGGAGAAACTGAATTGATTTAAACAGGCCCAGTGGTGGAGTAATGACAAGAGCCACAAGAAAAAAGGCTGATCTCATTTGGATAACCCCTAGAGCTCGGTCCGGGGGCTGAGGTACGGTCTGCAGGATAAGGGGTCATTTTAGCTTTAGATTTCAGATGGAAATAACCAAATGTGTTAACAATGTTAAAGTGACGTGGACATTCAGCAGCCTTCAGGATGCCTGATTTACCTGTCTTCACTGTATGGAATTTAAAATATCTTTGATTTATCTCCTAATCTGCAACTGTATACATTTAGCAGGTACACTGCGCTGTGCAGGGGAGCAGCTGGGGCTCAACTCCAGAAGGCTTCTGCCGTATGGATCTCCTCAAAAATAGGCATGACTGCTTCGCTTAGTCATAAAAGCTCTTAATAGTCCAGACAAACATTGCATGTCTGCATCCATTTAATGAATTACGATATCAAAGATAATACGGCATAGCTACACACAGACTGCACCGGTGGTTGGAAGCAAATCTGTTACACTTAACTACCAGCTTTCTCTGGTATGGTGCTGGTGTGAGTGAAAACCCACAAGGATACAAGTGTTTCCTCTTTTCATGCTTCATTCCCACAGTAAATATATACTGTAGGTCTATACTTCCCCACCTGGCTGCCAACCAGACCATTACAAAGGAAGAGAGAGCAGTATGCCAGCACCACCTGAAGGAATAGGAGGGACCTACACATTTAAACTTACAATAAACTATAAGATGTGCAGTCTTCAGCACCAGGTGTAGTATATTTACCCTTTTAATTGTTTTTTAAACGCACATGCAAACATCAATGTACACATAATAGTGACAAAGAACTGTAATAATTGAGACAAACCTCAGCGATTAACAAGGCAGAGGTACATTTGGTGACACATCTAACATTAATTACAACATTACATTTGCTATATTGATATGATATTTCATGAAATTGGTTAATAAAGAGGTTCATATCTGACAAAAAAAACCAGCAACTACTGTCTATGTCTGTAATAGAAAACAGCAAAACATTTGGGAACATGACAAAGCAGAAATAGTGACACGATTATGCATCTATAACAACAATCTCCATCATCTTTAATTGATGTGTCAGTTTATAGTATGAAATGTCCATTGTGATATTTTCTATTTCCATATTTTCTTATTTGTTTAGAGATGTAGTCATTGCACAAACATATTGAATTTAGAAGAGTGCGAAAAAGGATTGATTAACAGAATAAAAATATAATTAATTGTTTAAGGTATTTATCAGACACACATTTCAAAACATGCAGCCAACAGTATTAGTGGATATTTTTATTGTGACATATTAATATTTGACCCTCAAATGTGAGGATTTACTTAATTTGTTCTGTTTTTATACCACCAAATTAGTAAAAAGTAAAAATAAAAAGTAAAATATAGCACTATACACACATGAAAAAGAGGATTGTGTGTCAAAATACTTAATTATTATTAATTATTGTGAAAGACTTGGCAGAGTAATCGAAAATGAAACAGTTTGTTAGCCTGTTAACGTTGCTAGAAAATAAAACAAAGACTAAGGCATCCAATCATTTGCAGATAACAGTAATCAAACAACAAACGTATTATTTCATATTTGCTATTAGCTGGTCCAGCTCACATAAAACTACACCGGGACAATGAACATCAACTTAACGTTATGCTAATTCTCACGTAGCTAGCACCGGTAAGCTACTAGCTAGACGGTTAGACGTTATTGACGATCCGTGAAGTTAAAGCATTACAATAAAAACACAGAGGTTTATGAAACTTACATTAACTCTGAGAAGCAACCCCAGCACGTTACGGGGAGAGGTGGGGGCTTGACAGCTGCTCGTTACATCAGCTAGCTGACAGACAGGCAGCTACAAGCTACAAGCTAACCCCGGAAGTGGTTCAGGCCCCTGCGGTTAGATCTCTACATCATGTGGAGTGTAGATTCTGCATTACCGTGCACTATCCACATGAGCTATAGATCAGATACTGTCGCAGAAATATCAGTAGGCAACGGGTAGTGCCTGTGTGTAAATCACTTTAATGACAAACCAACCTCTTGAAAAAATACGAAATAAATAATACAAGGAGCCCTTTGTCGAGGCTTTGAAATAACTGTGTTTTGATTTAAGTTCCATAACTTTAATTATGTTTTCTTCTGTGCACTGCTTTGTCGCACAAACATGACGTCATTGATTACGTTCACTCAGCTGTTTTCATCACATCGCGGAGGCAGGAAACGAATTCATTTAAAAAACATTTTATCAATTATTTCAAGTTCATTCTCCCGATATGGTCATGCAGCTTTTCCATTAAGCGTGAGTAACGTTAGACTCATTTTGTGTTATTGGTTTCAAACCCGGGCCAATAAGACAGTTATATTAATAACTAGGCTAGCTGTTACAGACACACAGTGGGTTTAGCTGCAGCATCACTGTGTACATTGTGTCTTTTGTTTTCCAAGTTAATGCACGACTATATGGTAAACATATTATAGTTACAATGACCTGTCACTTGCTTTAATGATGGTCTCTGCAGCAGAAACATAAACATGCAACCTTACTAGCTTTACGTCTGGCTAAGCAGTTCCCATTTCTTTCCTGTTGTAAACCCCCCCCCCTGGTTAACACTGGATCGATGGCAAACATGGGAATATGATTGATCATACCATGGTGATAATCACAATGTTGCTCTCATTCACAGTAATACACTCAGTGGCCACTTAATTAGGTACACATGTACTATGCTATGCAATGAAATAAACTGTTTTGCATTCAATCTTACTTATATAATGGCAATAATGTTCATGTTAAATAAGTTATGCTTTAGCATTGAAGTCATACTTACTTAGTGGTGGTTTTGTACTGGACTGCACCGCAATCTGAGTTTTCTAAAAAATCCTGCCTGCTGTTCTGTATGTACAAAGATTAAGCTCAAAATATAATATTCTCCAGTTCAACACCGATTGAATTTACACATTTCTGGCACCAAAGTGAAACTATTATATGTTTTGTAAATCCAGTAGAATTGATGGCAGAGCTGTCGTGTTTAATTGCAATACATTTTATAGGTGTAACTAACAAATTGGCCACTTAGTGTATATTATCTCATATTATCCATTTATTTTATTAAAGTCTCTTTCCCATTATCAGTGATTTAAAGCCATGAGGCCCCTCAAAGACGCCCAGCTGGGGGCCTTCACCTTCTTTGCCTCAGCTTTACCTCATGATGTCTGTGGGAGCAATGGCCTCCCCCTCACCCCAAACTCTATCAAAATCCTGGGACGTTTCCAGATCCTCAAAACCATCACTCACCCCAGGCTCTGCCAATATGTGGACATCTCCCGAGGGAAACACGGTAAGACTTTCTCTCTTACGCCTTGTTTATTTCATTTTCAGTGAGCGATATTCTGCCCCTTGATGTGTTCTCTCGCTGAGCGTATCCAAAACATACCCAGCATTCAAGATGTAACCTGGGTATTTGCTTTTCACTTTCTAAGATGGCGACAGTTGTTTTGTGTTGCTGCGATTTATATGCACAGTTACAGTAATTGTATTTACACTTGGTAAACATAATAACTTTGTGTAGCACTGCATTTTATTGTAGTCCAACACAACCTAAACCAAAAAACAATCGTTACCTGCTTACGCATTATACATAAACATCCATACGTGTCTGTTAACTTAGTTACATATCTTTGTTTTGCTTTCTTCTTCGTGCTTTACAGAACGGCTGATTGTTGTTGCCGAACACTTTGAAAGCAGTTTAAGTGATTTCCAGAAACAGGGGAAAACAGCCAGGTGAGACCAGAAGTAATTACAATATCTGTGATAACTACCTTCACTTGCACGGGTGATACATTCTACTGTTTATGATGTGCAGGAACATCGTGTGCATTAACCTTGTCATCTACTGGCCGAGGATATCTTTGCATTTGAACAGTTTTATTCGAATTTCTAATACTTGAGTGTTGAAAATGTAGATAAAATCTTTATTATGACTGTTTGTTTATGCTAGCCCAGAGAAGGTGCTGCAGATAGCCTATGAGGTCCTTGAAGGTCTGGAGTTCATGAACAAACATGGCATGGTGCACAGAGCCCTCAGCGCACACAATGTGCTCATGGACTGCAAGGTAAAGCATTGAGCTGTTCTATGTATGTTTTTCTTTTACTTACTGAAAGTCTGTCCAATTATAAATACTTCCTTGAATGTAATAGTGCCACTCTAAAGATTCTTTTTTTTTTTTTTCTAGGGGAATGTCAAGCTGGCAAAGTTCGGCCTTTATCACATGACGGATCACGGGGCCGATGTAGGTTTTCCCACCGGGTACGTCTTCCTCTCCTCATTCATCACAAGCGAAGGTCCATTAGTGCTCTGGAACTCCTCAACTGTTGGGGCTGAGCTCTGTGAGCTGTCTGTTCAGGGTCAACGGTTCACTTGTATCTGTTTGCTGTTAGTCAAATCATAAATGGGGCAATTGACCATAACACTGATGCATAATGGAACATGCTTTTTCATAGAAACCAGCCGTTGTGGTCTAGTGACTGTAACAGATCGGTGGACTTTTATCTTAATCCAAAGGCTTTTATGTTCCACCAAGTATCTCTCTGTAATATCCTTTTGCAGGTTGAAAAGGAATGATGGCACACGCACCCGTGACTTTCAATAAAACATCTGGATGGAAAATGTAATAAATGTAACAGTCAAACAGCTCTGCAGATTCTTAGCAACAACTGGATACATATTACGCTGTCCTGCCGCACCCCATCATTCTGACGTGTGTGTGTGTGTGTGTGTGTGTGTGTGTGTGTGTGTGTGTGTGGATCAAGATCAACAAATAGATTTTTTTTTATTGATTATTTAATACAAAAAGTGCATTTTAATTTTAATTTTAATTTTTTTCATTCTATTATTTTTTTTAATTTAATTTGAAGTCATTTTTTAGTTGGCAGAATATCCAGTTTCTCCTATTAGACATACTTTTGAAAGGAAATTCAACTACTCTCACTAACATATGAAAGACTATGATGGGATGTTTCTGCACTGTGTGCTATTTATTTCCATGGAGAATACTTTGTATTTGTAACAGATGTTATTTGCAGGGGAACACAGTAACGTGCTTATCTGTTCTGTGAACATGACCTCAGGTACCCATCATACCTTGCTCCGGAGGTGATCGCTCAGGGCTCCTTCCACCGCACTGACTCGTCCCATGATGAAGCTCCTCTGCCTTCAGGACCCAAGACGGATGTCTGGTCGCTCGGGGTTTTGCTTTTTGAATTATGTGCGGTAAGAACCCTTGCATATATCCTTAAATACAACATTAACACAAGATTGTTTTGCTGCAATGTGTATTAATCTTTAATTCCAGGGGAGACGACTGCTGCAGAATATTGACATTAGCGAGAGATTGAAATTCATTCTCACCTTGGGTAAGTGAAAAGGACATCGTTATTCAAAGCACCGAGCAACGTGCTCTTCAGCTCAGTTAGGCTCACGCTGCGGTATTGTTGGTCATTCTCAGGTTGCATGGACGACATTGTCACCGTCCTCGCTGAGGAGCACGGTTGTCTGGACACCATTAAGGTAAAGATCCACGGCTGCCTCCATCCTTGTCAATATATAATTATATATAAAGACATTCTTAATGGTGTTCTTAAGGAAAGAGCTGTTAGCCATTCTCAGGTAATTAGGGTTAGTATTGGCTCGAGAATATTATATTTAAATAAAAGTAGAAGTTTGGGAAAGTAAACAAGACAATACTTGACAGTTTTCTATACTCGGTGTACTCAAAAGTGTTCTGTTTTGTGTGTAAACACTGTGTTATTATTACAAATACACATTTAATATTGTCCATTATGTTAGAATTACACACGTTGTTTATGCGTCTGAATGTATTAAATCAGACGTTTAGTCCCACTGGTCGTTTCGTGAGATTATTAGCAGTTTAAATGTATATATTGTGCGTACTGTAGCTAATTAAGTCGTTTTTGTTGCAGGAGCTGCCTGAGAATGTTCTCCAGTTATTAAGGAAATGTTTGACATTCCTTCCATCCAAAAGGTAAATACAGCCTCTGAGTTTCCAAAACACGTGTGAAGGCGCTGTCCGTGTTTGTGGGTATTTTGCTGTCACGACTACGTCTTTGTCCTCAGGCCGACCCCTGCAGAGCTGCTGGGAGACCCTGTGTTTGACGGCGTCTCCTGCCGCTACACGCCCTTCCAGAAGCCCGTCAGTCTGTTCTCCTCCTCCCTCCGCTGTGCGCATCTGGAGCTCCCAGAGGACATCAGTGACCTTTGCAAAGGTCTGCGCCGACTACACACAACTGCACATGCATCCTTACACTCACCTATACACACCAATCACCCATCAACCCTTCTTCCTCTTCACTAAAAACCTCAAAAATCCAGTGTCTTAAAGCGGACTTGATTATCTTGAAATGAATTTGTTCCATTATCCAGTAATCATTGTCTGTGCGTATGGGGAGGTGTTTACCGTTTGGCGTGCACGTGTGTTACTAGACGACGATAATGACTACCTGTCGGAGCGGGCCATAAATGAGGTGTACCACCTGTGGTGTCTGGCGGGGGGAGACCTGGAGAAGGAGCTGACCAACAAGGAGATCATACAGTCCAAACCTCCAATCTGCACACTGGCCAAGTACGTACACTACACACACACACACACACACACATGGATGAAGGCCTCTGCTGGTTTTAGGTGATGTTCAGACTTAGATAAAAAACGTCTCTCTGTCTCTCCGTTTGAAGTTTTGTCCTGGAAGACGGGGAGTCGTTCGGCCAGGGACGGGATCGCAGCTTCTTGCTCGACGACACCACAGTGACACTGTCTCTGTGCCAACTGGGAAATGTAAGACAACCATTGTGTAAATGTATGTATTGAAGCATAGGTTTGGGGCTTGAGGGTACGTTTTCCAAATATGCTCTCAGTTTTGAACCACATAGCACTCATAAACCTTTTACATGATCTGTTTATCACACGATCTGACAACTGTTCCTGAAACAACGCATGTCCACGGTTGTGAATGCTGTTGATCCTTCTCTCTCCCTTCTACCAGAGACTGAAGGATGTAGCAGGAGAAGCATATTACCCTCTGCTGGAAGACGAGTAAGCAATCTCTCTTCTGAATTTTCCGCTTTCTTCCTCTCCTCCCCTCCCCCGTCACTATTTCTCACCTCACCCCATCATTTATTGTGATGTCCTATTTCCTTTACTTCTCCCTCCGTCAGACAGTCAAGCCTGCCCCAGTCCAACAGCAGCAATGAGCTGTCGACCGCCGTCACGCTCCCACTCATCATCCGCGAGAGAGACACCGAGTACCAGCTCATCCGCATCATCCTCTTTGACAGGCTGCTCAAGGTCTGGGCTCCATACAAATTCACACAGTTGCACACACACACACACACGTGGGACGCTACGCACATTAGCATGTATTTCACAATTACACCAAATGCCTAAATATGTGAGCCTGGGGGGGATTTTGGTTGAATTAAATCTGGGTAATGTATACTCTGTTTGAAGTTGGGTTGTATGATGAGATGCTGATCCAGAGCCTGAGTCGGCTGCAGTTTGGAGAAGCAGACTGGAGGACCGGCATGGAAGAAGAAAAAGCATTTTAGCGCCCTAAAAGAAAGACAAAGAAAGTTAACATCAGTTCAGCTTTATTTAGAACGTCTTCGCCGCTTTACCTTTCCCATCAGACGTTATCTAGAAGCTGGACGTTTCTTTGTTTGTGTTATTGTGTGTTATTGTCTCCCTTTGTAATGTGTTGTCTTCAGGCCTATCCTTACAAGAAGAACTTTGTGTGGAAAGAGGCCCGAGTGGATATCCCTCCTCTTGTTCGAGGCCTGGTGTGGGCCGCACTGCTGGGCATCGAGGTACAACAGTCGTCGTAGTCCTGCGTTGAGGAAAGCTGCAGTTTCAACTTGTTGTTTTGTGCGTGGACACTTATAAAAATGTTTTGCACAGGGTGACATTCAAGCCAAATACGAGAGCACTGACAAGGACACCCCCATACCAACTGACAGACAGGTATTAAAACTATACAACTTAAAATGTCACGTCAGGTAAAACTTCCACGGGGACTTTAGCTTCACTTTGTGTTTACAGATCGAGGTGGACATCCCGCGCTGCCACCAGTACGATGAGCTGCTGTCGTCTCCTCAGGGCCACATCAAGTTCAGGCGTGTGTTGAAAGCCTGGGTGGTCTCGCACCCTGACCTCGTCTACTGGCAGGGTCCGACACTCAGTTTAATTGAAGCCTCTTCTTTTATGTCATTTTCATGTTCACGATTCCTTATTGTACCGTACACGAGCGGACACTAGATGATGCTCACGTCACATCTTGCATACAGAACATTTGTATTAGAATCTTTATTTACATTTTCTTTGTATCATTTCAGGTTTGGATTCACTTTGTGCCCCATTCCTCTACTTGAATTTCAATAACGAAGGTAGGAATTTAAATTCTAATAGCTAATAGCTCGTGTTTACATTTGTACCGTCCTCTCAGTTTATCTTCCTTTCATACTTATTCTCTTCACAGCCCTGGCATATGCCTGCATGTCCGCCTTCATCCCCAAGTACTTGTACAACTTCTTCCTGAAGGACAACTCTCATGTCATTCAAGGTGAGACATACTAGAACAAGTGTGTGTGTGTCTGTGTGTGTGTGTGTGTGTCTGTGTGTGTGTGTGTGTGTGCTGTGTCTGTGTCTGTGTGTGTGTGTGTGTGTCTGTGTGTGTGTCTGTGTCTGTGTGTCTGTGTGTCTGTGTCTGTGTGTGTGTGTGTGTCTGTGTGTGTGTCTGTGTGTGTGTCTGTGTGTCTGTGTGTCTGTGTGTGTCTGTGTCTGTGTGTGTGTGTGTGTGTCTGTGTGTGTGTCTGTGTCTGTGTGTCTGTGTGTCTGTGTCTGTGTGTGTGTGTGTGTCTGTGTGTGTGTGTGTGTGTGTGTCTGTGTGTCTGTGTGTCTGTGTCTGTGTGTGTGTGTGTGTGTGTGTGTGTCTGTGTCTGTGTCTGTGTGTCTGTGTGTGTGTGTGTGTCTGTGTCTGTGTGTGTGTCTGTGTGTGTGTGTGTGTGTGTCTGTGTGTGTGTGTGTCTGTGTCTGTGTGTGTGTGTGTGTGTGTGTGAGAGAGAGAGAAAAGTTGCTGTGTTCTGACCAGTAATCTTGTGATCGCCAAATCTTTTCTATTTTAGTTTCTCCTGAAATCACCAACACGCTCACACACTTCACTTTTCTGTCTCACGTCACCCTCTCAGGGTGTTTCAGCTCACGTCGCTAACTGCCACTGCACGTTAAGTAATAAGTTTTAAACATGGTCAGAGTACTCAAAAAACAAATGATCATCATCTGGCGCAGAGCATCAGGCCGTCAGCTCAATGTTGATTAAATTTTGGCTACATGTCGTTTCAAAGCTGTGAAAAGTAATTTCAGCCGGTCCTTAATGGAGTTGGCAGCCGAGCCACATCATTTAGAGAGATAGGGAAACAAATGGAAACTGCAAAAGCCTGCAGAGAAATGTCACGAGCAGTTCTTATGTGACAACAGCTACACCTCTTGAACTCTGTGGGGAATGTGGCTATTATCCTTTGCGTCACTTGATGCCCCATTGGCTAATGTTTATCCGTCTGTTTGGAGCTCCTTTGTTCATTTACAGTGTGAAGAATGGTGGGAGCACGGCAGCACAATGTTTCCACTTGGCACGTGCACAAGTTAGTTTCCAAGGTTGCACAGTTTTTCAGCAGTTGACCTGCAACACTTTGGCTTTCTGTCAGAACACGCACGAACAAAGAAGTCGAACTCACATGATTCTGATGATCCACTCTCTCCTCTTTGATATGAGCCAACAAATACCTTTTCTTAAAGAATATAAACTATGAGATCTCATCGCTTGATGACTGATTTACTAAATCCAGTCATTGACGAGTGTGTGTGTGTGTGTTTACGTCTTGTGTAATACCTCGTGTTGACTGTAAAGTCTTTGGTATGTACAGACCTCTTGCCCTTTTGCCTGTTTTTCAGAGTACTTGACCGTCTTCTCCCAAATGATTGCCTTCCATGACCCGGAGCTAAGCAACCATCTAAATGAGATCGGCTTCATCCCAGACGTAAGTTACCGAGAGTTCAGTCGCCCTGACGTACTGACGACGATAGTCCGCAGCCAAAGGAAAGGACCGTGCACAGATCACTGTGTTTATCCTTTTGTGCCATTCACACTTTTTGTTCCACATCATCCTTTACCAGAATGTGTGGCGAGGGTCAGGCTCTCCCTACAGTCCACCGGTGATGATTTGTACAGAGAGTAATGTCTGCAAGGCACACTTAACGATTGCGCTCTGCCAGGCTTACATTATTCTTCTTACTCTGTGCCACTTCTTCCTGCCCGTCCCTTCACTCTTTACAGCCGTTCCCAGACATTGACAAGGTTAAAGTCTCTCCCCTCTCTGGGGTTTCAGTTAGAGTGCTGATGAATGTGTGTCACCTGTGGACCGGCCACTGGGACATTACCCGATGAAAAGTGGGGTCTCGATCATAGAGGAGTCAGGGATTAAAGCCTCCTCCTCCTCCTCCTCCTCCTCCTCCTCCTCCTGCAGCTCCTTCTCTACAGTGCTGCAAGTGAAGACACAACTGTGCTTGTTGATTGTCTGTCATGAAAGACACTTTGGCTTAGTGCCCAAATGTTTTTTCTTTAAACAAAGCCTTACTTTGAACAGATGTCTCATCTTGAATCTGCTAATATCTTGCTCATCACTTAGTTTTTTTCCACACTTGGCTCTTCAAAGAGAAGCTGTTTATGATTCTGACTCGACACAAAACGGCATTTACAGTACTACCAGCGTTGACTTGTCTTTCAAAAGCTGTGTTTAGTTGTTAGGCCAGGACGATATTGGAACCAGCTTTGTCGGTGCAGCTTTCACGCTTGATGTCAATCCCAGTAATTAGACTTTACAGACCATAAATCCCCTTTTCAGAGAACACTCGGAACTGCTGTTTTACTGAGGCGATAAATCCATCTGCCCTAAAAGACCAAATGTCACCGCAGTATTAGATTAGATTGTCCGTATATCCAGATTGAGAACTGGCTATCTGGATATAGTTTGTCTCGTGTAAGCACGCGGCAGCTACAAGTAATCTTTATAAATGTCGTGCTGTTAAAGGATTCGGTTCCAGTGCGGCCTGAAGCCATCGGCAGAGAGTCAGATTGGCCAGCGGTTTAATTCAGGCCATTCTCAATTTGGCCACATCTGCTCTCCTGGGTCTCCCATTTACACCTTCACTAATCCAATCTGGCTGGACTCGCCGCGCTGCCACCGAGCTGTTGAAATTGAGGCCGAGCCTCGGTGGCTCTCTCTCTCTCTCCGTCTCTCCTGGTCATCACTCCTGGGCACGGGAGCGGTTCTACCAGACCGCCACCAGCTCCTACGCAATTAGCCATCAATTAACCGACTGAGATGAGCTGCAGTATTCCTGCACACTCTGAGCATACTGAACATTACTGAGTGTGAGTGACGGTGGCCAGCGATTGGCAGGTGTTTATAACAGGTGGTTAATTGTGTGTGTCTGTGTCTGTGTGTGTGTGTGTGTGTGTGTGTGTGTGTGTGTGTGTGTGTGTGTGTGCGGTCTTTAATTTCAATTTTATGCATTTCCTCCAGGGAAAGTGTGGAATGGAGAGAAAAGAAGGATGGATGACAAGATTTGTATAATGACATTCATTGTTAGCTTTCTCCCCATCGACTAATAACCAAAGTCAGCACTTCTCTCTTTTATTGCTGTTTCCGTTCCTCGCGAGCCGCAGAGATGTGCAGCCGCGTGTGCTGCTTTTCTTAAGGAAAGCTCTCTAGTGGGAAAGCGGTTCATTTATTTCACTTTCAAGCTCTCGGCAATTTGTTTCGACGTACTGAATATTGCATACAAATGAATGCCACATTATCTTATTAATGTGACTTTTTTTTCTTTCTTACCACACAGCTGTATGCTATCCCATGGTTCCTGACTATGTTTACACGTAAGTAGCTTTTCTTTGTACTCAAAATGTGAATATGATGTAGCACTGAGCGAAATCTAGTGTGTCGGTGTGGATATAAAAGAGGCTGAAAAGGTCACCGGGTCCAGTGTGGAGCAGTTCTGAAGGGTGTTGTGTTTTTCCTCCTCGTGACCTTTTATTGCAGCTGCTGATTAATTCCAGCTCTGAAGGGAAAGGACTCGACCGATCAGGCCAACATTAACTCAAATACACCAGCACATCTTTTATTTATCTTTGTTTTGTATTTATCTTAACATTTTTAAAATCCCAACATAAAGCTCATAAGACACTTGCCTGCAGCAATGTTTCTCCCCCGTGTGGGAAAAGATCAGAAAGCCAATTACCAGCAACAAACATCTCAAATACTTTGACAAAGAAATCCTTTTTCCTTTTCTCAGTCGTCATTGATGATGTGTAACCGGGTAGTTTACTCATTTATCTCCATCTTCTGCTGCTTCATACTTCAACTCCACCGCTCGTTACTTGTCAGAGATTTTAAATACGAAACATGTTTTGCATTGTAATAGATTAAAGTACAACAGTGCTGTATATAAAGCAGCTTGAACGAGCTCCTTCTTAACTAATTAATCAGTAATAATTATCAAATAACTCAATAAAATTACATTTTGTTGCCAATACTTATATACTGTACAATTTTAAATGTGGGAGTTGTATTTATAGGATTTATTTGGGATTTTATAAATATTATTATGAATTGATTTTTTATGATTTATGATTATGGTATTTACAATAGTTTGATTTGTTTTTCAAATGTGTGACCTATCTGTGATGCAATACAAAACATTTGCTTCTTAACCAAATGTAAGGTTAAGTGATTCCAGTATGTTTTAGTGCCATTTAAAATGTTTTAAGTGCACTTTATTAATAATAATCAGGATAACAATGTGAATTCTTTTCATTTTGGCCTGGATAACCATGACAGTGGTGGTACTTATTTAGCTACATTAATCTAGTTAATAAAATGGCCACTTTGGACACTGCTGTTAAATCAAGTTAATTAGACTAATCACCGTGTAACGCACCTGTGGTGTTGACATGCTGACTGACTCTGTTTTTAAGAGAAGAAGAAGTGAGCTGGAGCCTTCACAGGCGTATTACAGCGCCCCCTGTGGGCCAGTCAGCACCACTCTCTTCATCAGAGTCGTGACTCACAAGACTATTAATGCACTAAATTAGAAAAATAACATCCACAAGTGCTTTTAGACATTTTATGAAATGCAGTGAGCCATTGTGGGTGTTGGGATGGTTTCAATCATGCAGCTATTTGAAGAATATTGATTACATTGTAATGATTTTACAGTCTGCTGAATACGCACATTATGTATTCTAACCTGCACTTTGTGAAAAGATATTTTTAAGGTAACATTAAGAAGCGAAACATACAGCATGTCTAGGTCGGATCTGCCAGACAAAATCAATTCCAAGCGCTCTATTCCAGGATGGTAAAAATAAAAAGCCTTTAATAAATATGGATTTAACACATTATAAAAAATACATCAACACTTATTGGCAAGCTTGGATTCCTACGGAGAACCTTGAGGAGGACATGATTTATATTTATATATAACTTATTATGCCCATATTTATTAAGCTTATTTTCTTTTTACCATCTTGAGTGCCCTAAATTGGATTGCGTGCACCACATCCTACTAATAAATCTGTTCCCTCCTTTTAACGTGACTTCAAGAGCACCTGTGGACGTAGAGGTCAAGATGAACAAAATATCACTTTATAAAACATTGTTGTTTAAAAATAAAGAAGCTCACAAGGACCCTTTTGGCAGAGCTGTTGACTATGAGAAGATTTATTCATGCATGCAGGACTGGGGTTGTACAAAAATAAGCAAAAAGCACTTTTCTAATAGAATCCATTACAACAGCCCCGCAGTATCTGCGACTCCTGCGAAGCACTCAGCTTCTGTTCAGACGCTTGTACTGTGAGAGTGTCGATTCAACGTGGGACATCTTTAAGGGCGCCGTTTAGGTTGTTAACTCGGACCGCTTTATGTTTGATGGCGTTTATAATTTGGTGTCATGCTCAAAGTATATACGGGGAATAACACTTGGTGGCCAAATGATTACGAGATGTTGATGCTGTCGACATGTTTGAGACGATGCACACGAAACAGATTCCAGCAATAATTGGAGGTTTTTAGAAATCTGTGTGAGTAGCAGAGGAACAGAATGTTTTTTTCTTTTTTGGCTTTCATGATGCACTTTGTCAGCTGTTGGCAGCGTTACGCTTTTATCTTCCACAAGGCGCAGTTGGAGCTCTGAAATATGATCATATTAGAGAAGGTTTACAGATCATGTCACACATTTAATAATGTGCCATTAACCTCTGTGTCTTCTCGGTACACACTCATCATACAGTATGCAACTGTTTGAATAACTTTTTACCTTCTTGATATATTATATAGTTGCATTACAACTTTGCTGGTCTGCAGATTTGCAGAACACAACGTGTGATTTATATTTATTCTAGCCAAATTGATCTAGATCAGCGCTTTTGTAGTGAGGTAATTCATTCAGCTAGACATGCACACGCACACGCACACGCACACGCACACGCACACGCACAAGCACACGCACACACACACCAGTCCTGGGTGGAGAGTGTGAGGTGGTGTGACCCTTTTACCCCTTATCCTCCCCCTGAGGCAGTGTGTGAGTCCAGTATTCAGGAGGTGTGCCCCTCTGACTGCTAATGTCCCCAATCCAATATGAGACAAGGTTGGAGGGTCATCTTCAATACACACACACACACACACACACACACACACACACACACACACACACACACACACACAGACACAGACACACACACACACTCACTCACTCAGACACACTGCCTGTCACTCACATGCACTAGTCTGCTCAGCTGACTGCTAATGTGATGCGGGCCGAGGCATTTTCTGACCACTCCTGCTCTCTCGGCATCACCACATTCAAACTACACACACACACACACACACACGCACACACACACACACACACACACACACACACACACACACACACACACACACACACACACACACACACACACACTTCTACTGCCCAGCATTCACCTTAACAAACCACAAGATGATAGAAACAGGTGGACAGCACTGCTTCTCATGCATAAATCTCAACAGGGAGGAAACATAACATTTTCGAATACTGAAAGTAATATGATGGAAATAATAGCTGCAGTGGGACACATTATCAGGATGTGGTTTTAGTTGGCTTGAAATAACTTGTGCAGGTTCCTTGCTCTAAAGCTCCTCAGCCCCCTGATGTTCTTCCTGTCATTTCCCACAACAACACCCACCTAAAATCATTTTCCCTGCTGCCACCCCCACATCAAATATCCCTCCAGGCAATCTTGCCAATGCACAATATTACTTGGTGAGCTTCCCATTTTAAAGACATAGAGCCATGTTAAGTAAACGCGCTAGGAAATGCAAATCACACTCATTATGTACAAACGGCTTCCCCATTTCTCACTATACGTGTGTCGCTTGCTATTGTCCCGCTTGCAGGACCCCATTGTGCATCCCTCGAGGGATTTGTCTTTGCAGGCTCTCTTATTCAGACCTTTTGTTGTGTGTTTATTTCTGCACCGGCCATACAGATGTGTTTCCACTGCACAAGATCTTCCACCTGTGGGACACGCTGCTGCTGGGTAACTCCTCGTTCCCCTTCTGTATTGGCGTGGCCATATTGCAGCAGCTCAGGGACCGTCTCTTGGCCAATGGCTTCAATGAGTGCATCCTACTCTTCTCTGACCTGCCAGGTGAGAATGTGAATCTTTTTAAATGTTATGTCTTCCCTTTGTCCTAGGCCAAATGTTAATAAACAGCCTAACATCATCTTCCTATTATTTGTTTTCTGCGTGCGTTAAGCCGTTGCAGTCCTCTGCTGTTGTGAAAATCCCACACAAATACTTTCTTTCTCAACTCAAAGGTTGTCCATCTGTGCGAGCAGCATTTGCAGGAGGCTGTTTCCACTAATGTGTGCTGATGTGTCTTGAGTTAATGTTTTCCTCAAAGCAGACAGCTCTGCTCTCCTACAGACGCACTCCCTCCTTGATCTGCTCCAGGCGTGCCACGCTCTCTGCATCAGTCCAACAGTCAACTGCTGCACCCTGCAAATCGTCTGCCACATAATTCACAACCTCGACGGTTCTTTGCAGCTTTCCCCATCGTTTATAATCTCCACTCAGAGCTTCAAATCCATCTTTATTCTGCGTCAACTGTTTAGCCACTAAAGTAAATTGTTTTGCTTTTTGGGTTCTTCCGTGCTATGAGACGTGAACCAGGGAGACTTAAGAGGCACTTCTCCAGCTCCGGATAACACATGCAGGATTACACGAGCAAGAAAAAGAGATAAATAAGGTGGAGGGTTAGCACGGGGGGGGTGTGTGTCGAGCGTGCTGCCTGGAGCAACTATCTAAAAGTTGCACTAACACAGGAAGAAGGTGTGGCTGTCGCAGATGGGTGTCTGCATCTGTTTAATATGGGTTTTCCCACAGTCATTACAGATATTGACTCACATCATGAATTGCAGTTCTTTAACCTCTCATGACACCACCTAAGTAAAATATCACTGCAGTGTAAAAATAAGGTGTGGATGTGGAAACTATTGAAAAAATGAGTCTTTTAACTCGGCAACCATGGTTGTTAATCCCAGCAGGTTTCAGTGCATTGCAACTAAAAGGAGTAATTCTGCCTCCTTTTCTCAAATAAGACACAATGGGAGGGACGAGACATGGAGGAGGAAGTGGCAGTGGGTTGGTTCTAATCATGCAAGCGTGATGGAAGTGCAAACCTATTAGGTGTTTGCTCTGTTGGCTACACATATTTGTTAGGACTGAAGTCCAAAGGGTTAACGTTGTATAGGCAGACACTAACACATTTGTACCACACGGAGTGAAGTCTCTTAATGCGTGCCTTCTATACTGCACCTTTTTTTTTTTTGTTGCACAAAGACATTACTTCAGCAAAGTATCGGTGACATAAGATCCGACAGCAGCATCCGTAATGCACGTCTCTTCAGAATGTACTTCGCGCCTTGGGGGGGGGGGGATTGCTCAAACTATTTAATTTAAAACGCTGCTCAGCCTTTTTTTTTTCTGTCTGAAAGGCAGAATGACATTGGGGGATTTAAAACCAACAGAGATTGAGACGATTTGTCTAAAAAAGGAACGCTGCAGCATTCTGTTTAACTTAGGCCAGCAGCCTGAAATCAGCGCTGCTACACTTCACTGTGTTTTACTGTCCAACACACTCATGTGATTGAGGCAGGAGGAGAGCCAGTTGTCCTTATAAAGGTAAAATATGTTGGCCCAAAGCTGCAGTCAGCTTCTTTGGCAAGTTTCCTGAGAGTGGCTGCCGCTGCCAGCTCGTTTCTGTATATTTCTTCCAGTCTTATTACCGCAGCTCGTGTATATACCTGAGTAGTTACAGTGTAGTATCTGGCTCTCATCTCTAAACTATATTAGGAATGCATTCTGGGCTTTAGACTGACTTCAAACAGAACTTGTTTTTCTTAAGTTTTCTGGGCCAAGTTTTCTGGAGTGTACTATAACGTGTAACTGCTAACTCCACTCCAGTACCAGTAACAGCAAGACATGTATCCACGCTACTACATGACAGTAGAGGTCTTACTACTGTGGGCTTACTCACCTCTAATGTGCAGGGTTTGTTTTTTTTAGCCATGCTAGCAGAATTGGTTGTTCCACAGCGATGGTGCAGACTGTAATTTCTCAACAACTAGAGGACAGATTGCCATAAAACATCGTACAGGCATTGAATGGTTGTGGGAGCGCGTCTATGTCCCCTCTGTGCTGCCCAGCTCAATATGCTGTTAATATGACTGTTTTATGTTCTCTGCGATGTTTAGGGTTAAGGTTTCCCTAGGTTAAATGTTCAATGTGTGTTCCCCCCGGGTCAATATGTTGAAGTTACCCACAGCTGACAGTTTTCTTGTCCTTTTTTTGACATTTACATCTCCACAGTGGCTGAGCATATTTAAAACTGCAGTTGAAACGTCCATCTTCCTGTTTTGTTCTTCTGCGATTTGAACTGTGAAGGAAGACCTTAGCACTCACTCACAATGTGAGTTTATCTCAAGAGACACACGAGCCCCGGGAACATGGGGGATGAACATGCTTTTACTAGCACCCGCTCAAAATGTAGTTTGGGTAATTCCTCAGCTGTATGCTACGTTAGCCAACAACATGCTAAAGCCAAGATGATTATCATGTCGCCTATTATACCCACTAAAAGCATGTTAGCGTTGTCATTTTGAGAATTACGTGGGCATGCTGATAGAATTTAGCACCACAGAGCCAAAGCACAGTAGAAGCTGCTCGTGTGTCTGTGTAAGCCAACCCTTCTTAACCGTTAAAAACAAAATAAGTGAGTCATAGACTAACACGTTTGGCCGTGTAGAATGAGTAAGTTCGGAAAGTTTCTAATAGCTTCCTTTTGTTGGAAGCAAGGTCAATCAGTTTGCGCTCTGCCTCACCACATCATGTAGTTATCAGTACACACACACACACACACACGGACAGTGAGTTATGTGAGATATCTTGTGATTTGTGGCCCGCACCTGCTCCTTCCTTGCCATCAGGCGTTCAGAATTGATGCGCTCATACGACTGAGGCTTACATTCATTTGTTTCAGAGCAGACTCCACATGCTCCACGTGCTTGTAACTACAGAAAGTACAAGTGTGAAGCCAGAAAAAACACACTCTGCTGCTGGCTGGACATTATCTAAATACAATAAAAAAGAACAAAAATACACTTAATCTAGTTTATGTAGCACACAGGAAAGAGAAGTCAAAGATTTCTAAAGAGAAAGAATGAACCATTTTACTTTATAGACAGTTATCGTCGTGCTGTTAAGTGAACAACCTAAACCTGCTTCTGTGGGAGCGCATCATTCCCCACTTTGCACCATTCATGTCTGATAAACCCCATCATTGATATTTCTGTTAATTTCAGCCTGTGCGTGACGGAAGTCTGTATTTAGTGGAAATGACTGTGGCATTGCATTCTCCATTTTGACTTAATCTGAGGCTCAGAGAAGCGGATGAACTTCACAGGGTGCATAAGTAGGCTTGACATTTAGTCGTGGAATAAAAACAAGTCCGCTGTCTTTGCAACCGTCGGGATAAAAGTTAACGTTCGAGATAACATTACGGGACAGCGGCTCTTAAATGATTCAGACACACTCTTCTCTTTCCCTCCTTCTAGGCAGTAAATGGGGCCAGTGACAATAATTCTCAGTGACAAGCCTATTACACATAACACTAGCGAAGTCTATAGTTGCCAATATTCCAACGAAGGAGAGCGGTCCAAATGTAAGAGCGATGGCGACTATAAGGTCGTGCTCCCACCCCTGCTTCACCAAACTGTCAATATTTACTGTTACTCCTCATCCTGACCTTCACACAAACTTTCTCTTAGCGTGCTTTGTTTTGTGAACGACATCACACTCAGAGTCTGAAATGATATTATATGTGAAACAGGTAAGCGTTTTGCCTTAGAGACAGTAATACATCTCAGCCTGCCACTCGTTTAGCAATTAATCTCATTTTGTGATTCCAATTTGCTTAGTCTTGTAGCCTCGGGTGATCTATAACTTTCCCTTGTTTGAGACTTCATTGATTCACAATGGACCGGAGAGGCTCTCCGGCTGACAGGAACCGTGTATTTACTGATGATGCAGCGCCACTTGCCTTCACGGGACATTAGCATCTGTCTCAATGAGCAGAGCTGGGCACAGAACCGATGAGCTCTTGTTATAGACGTTTAGTTCTGAGAAAAACAACCACAAGCTGCTGAAAGTGCTCAAGGCAACATTGCACACAGGGACACTTTGAAAACACCGGCAAAAGGAGAAGACGGATATTGATGTTGAAGGTTTATTGTAGGGAGTGCATGACATATCAGCGTTTACATTTGGGGATTAGACTCATAGTCTAGTCTGGAGCATTTTAAAATAAAAATATTCTATGACAAGCAACCAGCGTTTAGGAGTACTATCCATAGGATCCTGGCATTATTAACCTGGGGTGGATTTCATGAATAATCTCACATTCACTCCAGGAATTGTGCTCAAAGTTAAACTACGTCTACAAATAGTCAGACCTTAGAGGAGCTGAGGAGCTCCCTGCACTATACTCTGTATAATTATCATTTAAGAATGACTGACACTGACTACTTTATTAATACATTTCAGAGCTCTGTAAATGTATTATAATGTCATCAATGTGCAATCAACGCATTCAGAAGAGCAAAAGGCTGCTCTGTGCACAATTTCATGCAAGAAAAGCAATGGCACAGATTGAAACAAGTTGATTTCAATCTAATGCAGCATCTTTCATTTTATCCAGTATCCTTTATCCTCTTCATTTTTTATTTACTGTACACTTGGTTGCATTGACTGTACACATGTTGGTTGCATTGACTGTACACATGTTGGTTGCATTGACTGTACACATGTTGGTTGCATTGACTGTACACATGTTGGTTGCATTGACTGTACACATGTTGGTTGCATTGACTGTACACATGTTGGTTGCATTGACTACACATGTTGGTTGCATTGACTACACATGTTGGTTGCATTGACTGTACACATGTTGGTTGCATTGACTGTACACATGTTGGTTGCATTGACTACACATGTTGGTTGCATTGACTACACATGTTGGTTGCATTGACTGTACACATGTTGGTTGCAGTTTTACCTGCAGTATCTGGTCATTATGAAAAGAAACGACAAGGTATTGGTAACTCTCTTATAATGATAGTATTGGCCAATGTATCCAACCCGTTCAAAAAGGACAAAAGTAGGACAATTCATTTAATTTGTATCGTAATTATTAATATTCAGTGAAATAAATGTAACCAAGCAAAAAAACAAATGACTCTATAAAAGCTTATTTATTTCTTAATTTCTTCTCAATCAAAGTTATATTCCCTCCCAATCAATGTTAAACAGCGAAATACTGACAGTCAAATTAAAAACTAACGGGGTAAATGTTAGACACACTTTGACAACGTTAATTAAACATTTTGAATATTTGATATATAAACTGAAAATGTAAAATGAACACATTTGAGTCAAGTCAAAAGTCTTTAACTTCCAAGTCGAGTCTCATGTAAATGGAATAAAGCAACAGCATGCATCATTCCCTCACATTATGTGCAAATATAATTACATGTAGTGGTATACAGAATAACTATGTATGAAAGACTATAGATAATCACTTCATGTCATCATGGTTTACATTTAAAGTGTTATTAATAAAGGGAGATGTCACAACTGATGGTTGGGTTTATAATCTGTGGGTTGATGATGAAGACTCATTTTCATGGTTTGTATATTATATTATTAAGAGTTCAAACACTAAAATGCAACTGATTTTCTCTATGTATTTCAATTCACTAAATTCTTTCATCTCCATTATTGTCCAGTTTATCTTCCTTCGCACCACAATCCAATTCCACAATTCCCCCGAGTTGCTCTTAACTAATCATGCTATTCTATTATTTGTGGCAACAAGTCACAGCCCACAATCAGCGCCTCGTAATTACTCAAATGTAATTTTGTGTGACTAAAAAGAAAAATGGGACTTTAAGAGAATTGGCTGCCTTGGAATGCCCAGCTGAGCCCAGGGCTTGTTAAAAGCACTATCAATCTCCTCGTCCTCATTCCTGCCTCTTTTAGCTGGAGGAGATATTGCATGCAGCGTTCGTCGCCCTAGGGAGGGAAAATGTGTTTCCCTGAACTGCCTGTGAGCCTGTCGGTGAGGAATCTCAGACCACCAATGTGTTTTTCACTGGAATGAACCTTGTAACTGAGTCTGTGAGGTCCTAGCCCATGAGAGCTGACAGCCCCCTAAACTTGATGGCGCTGTGGGACATATAGAGGGGGAAAGATACATCTTTTATATTATTTCACTTGGCCTAGGTGCAGGTCATACCAAGGAGCACTCATTAGGCAGACTTGCTTATTATCCACGAAAAAAAGGGAGTGAAAGAGAGAAGCCGTCAGTGTGAAGGAAAGAATTCCTAATTTACCCAAATCCTCGGATAATCCAGTGGGTCCCTGTTACCTAATCCTCTCTATTCTCAAAGCGAGAAGGATGGAGAGGCATTAGAAGGGGAACAGAAGAAGATTTTGCTCTGCACTTAACATTTTGAGCTCAGATGAGGGACAGCAGCTAAACGATGGCCAGATATCTTCTTAATTAAAGAGCCACGGCCACTGAATGACTGTTTAGGATTATTAATGGCAGCAAAAGGTCAAGGTCAAGCTGCTCACTTCTGCAACTAAACCTCCCACATACATTTACATAATCCTTTATGTCTGATGCAAGGGAGGGAATCACATTTATATTAATTCATTTAACACTCTAGCAGCAGTTAAATCATTTGTTAACATAAAATGTTGTGAGTGGTAATTGAAAATTCAGAGATTAGCAGATGAACATCCTCTGTTATGAGTTTATTTAGGTGAAATGTGTAAAGGGTTGCCATTATATTTGGTAGCCTACAGATAGTTATGTTTACCTCAGTATAAAGTGTAATTGCTTTGGTGATCCTCTGAGTTCTAATAGTGTCCAAAAGGTTTATTTGTCCAATACTTAGCTTAAGTAGCAAATAGCTGCTAAACAAATTACATTTTTATCAGCGTTAGCTGTACTTTGTGTTTAGTGCTAATTAGCAAACGTTAGCATGCTAACACACTAAACTAAGAGGGTGACCATGGTAAACATTACACCTGCTAAACATCAGAATGTTGGCATTGTTGTTGTTAGCATGCTAACTTTAGCATTTAGCTCAAAGTCCTACTGTGCCTAAGTACAGCCTCACAGAGCCGCTAGCTTAGCTGTACTTTGTGTTTAGTGCTAATTAGCAAACATTAGCATGCTAACACACTAAACTAAGATGGTGATCATGGTAAACATTCCACCTGCTAAACATCTGAATGTTGGCATTGTTGTTGTAAGCATGTTAGCATGCTAACATTTAGCACTACTGCGGCCTCACAGAGCCGCTAGTTTAGCTGTAGAATAAAAGTGTTGTTTGCACATTTATTTGACTTTAATTGGGTGTAGGTTAAAGCAATAAAACAATTCATAAAGGAAAAAAAGCAATATTAGGGCTGCTCTATTGTTCATGACTTCACTCATAGGATGGGATTAACTTAATCTTTGGCAAGTATTTTTATCCTGTTGTTTTTGTTCCACAGAAATTGACATTGAGCGCTGTGTTCGTGAATCCATCAACCTCTTCTGCTGGAGTCCAAGGAGTGCTACATACCGACAGCATGCTCAGCCACCAAAGGCTGCGGGTGACAACGGCTTTGGGAAAGCGGCAACGTACTACACGTCTGACTACCAAGACATGCCAAAGACAGACCTGGTGAGTTTTACTCATCACACACATCAATTTTACAGAAGAAAAAAAAAAGAAATCTAAAGTTAGCCACCTTTTGTGGTGAACTGATTTTCATTAGTATCTACAAAGTACATCCAACTGTTACGAGTCAGTGACTGTTCAGGTTAAGCCACAGTGAGGAAGTATTCTTTAATTATTTCTGTGGTTTGTTTTCAGTACAATAGAAGGTTTTGTTCCTGGTGTCTGGTGTCAGAGGTAATGAGCTGTCTATTTCGACACAATACAGGTTCCAATGAAGATGAACTGTTTGTAAAAGGCAGCGTGAGATGGGAATTTTTCACGAGAATTTAATTCACCATAACTGGTTTTCTGATATGTTGCATACGTGACGGAATTGATAACGCTTTATGTATCAGCATGGTAATAACATAGTAATAATGGGACACATTGTTGGTCATTTCAGAGGTGTTATCTTGGTAAGAACAGAGAAAACATATGGCTAATAGTGTGGTTTAATGTTTGTAATGGAATACTTATAACTGTGGAAAATATTGCAACATATGGGTCAGTAAATATAGGCTATGAAGTTGCTGAAAATACAAAGTATTATTGGGTAATAGTCGCTTAGTATTAAAATCAGTGTCCAGTCTTATTGTCTTAACTTTGAGCTGATACATCGCATAGTAATAATAGGTTATCTTAAGGCAAGGAAAAATGAGTTAATAGTGTAACATGCTTGTTAATATTAGGGTTAAAAATGTATTCTAATACTCATAAAGTAATAGAAATAGAAATCAATAATTACCCCACAAGAAATGAAATTCTATTCTAATGGTAAGGTAAGGCTGTCGAAATCTATTTTCAAAAGCAGTTATCAGTAATTTGAAATATGTACATCAGCCTGTAACTATATGGTCTAATATGAACCTTGTTTGATTTCTGTTCAATAATAAATCTATAGCATGTATGTAAGTCCGTATGACCCATACAGACTGGTACTTTACAGACGTGATGGGTGATTTTATAAAAGGTTTATTAAATCACCAGCAGCTGATTTATAAGGTATAGAGTTTGCCTGTGAGATATTTGTCAGCTGTCACACTTTTATTTGTGAAATATTTCCCAAACATGAATAGAATAACTGTTGCTATGGATTTTCTTTTCTGCTCTTATGTTATAAATTCTGCCTCTTTCTGATTTGCACAAAGAGTGACTCACTGCACACTACCAAACACCTGTTCTCTTCACTAATCAACCCAATTGTACAGCAGCACAGTGACTCCAGTAAGCCTGTTAAGCTGAATTGATTTTTCCTGTTAGAATGAGTTCTTCAACAATTAAAAGTTACAGTCTATTGCTCGATACAGTACATGGCGACCTCAGTCTTTAATTCCCAAAGTGGCCAAATATTGATTTGTTTTAAAATGTCTTCCCTTTACAGAAACAAACAGTCAAAATGTCTCAGCTTAAATAAAGGAAAACTTTATTTATATTGCACAATTTCAAAATGCATTACATTCAATTAGATTCATTCGACAGATGATTTTGTCCAAAGCAAAAGTTAATTCAGCCTCCATAGGCCCATTCTCCTAAGTTACAGAAATACAGATGCACTGTACGTGCTATTAAAATAAAACACAGCAAAAAAGTATTTAAACAAAGCAGCATAAAAGTTGTTCATACTTAGTTTTGAGGAGTGTTTATTGATATGCTGCTGTCTTTCACACAGGCCTTTTGTCTTTGTTTAGTTTTTGTGGCGCAACCTTGTTTGCCTTTCACACCTGAATGCATCGTGTCCAGAAAGCTCACAAACACTCTTGTCAGCCCCTATCTGCTGTGTACCCAAGTGATTGCTGTAATCTTTCTCATTCAGCTTCGGCTGAATGAGAAATGGGTGGGTGGTGGCATTGATCCATGGCCGCATCTATCTGCATCCCACCTCTTCTTCAGAAAACATTGAGGAAGGAGTGCACTTTGTTGAAACGTCACTCTTATCACTGGACTGACCACAGGCACACACACATACAGTACACACAACACTCTTTGTACAGTATGACTGCAGAGAAGAAACTCAGTAAAAATGAAGTTAAATGATGATCTAGAAATTCTTTGCTCATTACTCATTATTACACATTTCAGCTTAGATTAAATGTAGACTTGAAGACTGCTGACTCTATGAAATTCTTTTCAGGCATTTCACTTCCTCAGTTAAAGCCTATATATAAAGTTTATATTGTGTGTGAAGTGCTGCAAGAGTAAAAGTTAAGATTGTGGCAACAGCAAAGGAAGGTTTATAGGAAATTGCATATTACAACATGCAGTCTTGTAGAAAATCCCTTTTCAGTTGCCCCTACAAGAACAATCAGAAGATAATGCCTCATGTAAATACCTTAATCAGGATAAACTGGCTTGTTTTTTTCTGTTTGAAAGCGCTTGTTTAAGGTGTTCACTATCTTTTCTCCAGATTAAAATGTGAACAAACACTTATTCAAGGATTCAGGGATTCAAGGATTATTGTTGTGAAAAGCAGCCGTAGCCTCGTCCCTTTAGGCTACAGTCAGAAAAACGTGACAAAACGTAACAGAAACACTAGTGTATTCCTGTCGTGCATTTATTAAAGAAATTGCATCAGGAGGAATGTAAACAGCAGAAACAAAAACAATGGGGAATTTTCTATGCAGATGATATGTCCGGCATCTTTAACAACTTTGACGTTTGAGCAGCAAGCAGCATTGATGTAAACACAGAGTCCGCCCGTCCTCTCGTCTCACCGGAGTCCTGCACTCTGTCCTGCGGTCCGTCCATCAAGTGCAACAACTTGATCCAGGATGCCACGATGAAGCCTCTGTAAAGGTGTGGGCACCAAAGTCACGTTGCTGGATTAGTCTTATTTTCCCTGCGATTGGACATCAGCCAGGAGCAAGCTGCGTAGTGGAATAGCCTTAGGTCCTTGCTGGGTTAGTTTGGCTCCAATCTCGCCTCTCCTCCTGGGGCGGTCACTCTGCCCTGGGTGGCGTTTGGTCCGGCAGGTCTGACTGGATGCTTGGAAGATGCCGTGGGCAGCGATTGTCTCAAGATCTGCTGCATTTAATCTACACCGAGGGGAATTGCATACTAAAAAGGCTGCGACTTTGGAAGATATTCCCCAGATTTGATTAACTCAGACTGCTGAAGCATCTTTAGCTATAATGTGTAATGTATTTTTGCACAGAGCAAGGACTTTTGATAATGTCCCGTTATGCCTACTTAGAGTGACATGTTTTGAAGAAGGGATCTCCTTAGGGCCAGTATATAAAAGAGGAATGATTACAGCAAGCAAAACCTGTTTAGCTGTACATGTGGCGAAAATAAGGCAACACATACACCACTTGTGCTAAAAACTTTCCATCCAATCTCCCAAAGGAGACGACCTCCAAACCAGCTGTGGATCATCACGCAATAATGAACCCTATCTAAAGCCCTGTGTGCTCCACAATGTCTTGACTCCCCAAAATGATTGTAAAAAGTTGTGTGGCTGATACTGTACACGTGCACACTTGTTTGTGTAACACGCTGCCCTACCGCCCCTCTCTCTGGTAAGAGAACAGGAGGCTCTGTCAGCAGATTCTCAGCCCTCGTAGTAAACAGACAGACATCTCCCTGGACAGCTGCTGTCCATTCAGCTTGGTCTGAGTGAGTGAGAAAACAAGCTCTCCTTCTCCTTTCTCTGGGCCACTAATAAGACAATCTAAACATAGCAAAACAAATACAAACATTACGCTAGACTTGTTCCATTAATTAAATTGACTCTGTCTTATCAATCTTTGATATAGTTTGTCTCCAGTTAGTTCATCTATATATAGGTGAACTAGAAATTGGTGGTTGTGAGCAGAAGTACGGAAAACCTACTGCATGGGCCAAGGAAGAACCCATGAAATTCTAAAGCGTATCTGAATCGAATACGCAAATTATGTTTCACTAACATTGTGAGATAGGTCAAGGCATTCGCGCTGCGTTCATGGTGCATTCAGAAGACATGGGGAAATTAGTCGGAACAACAACTCGGCAACAGCCGTCATCCTCTGTGCAACAAAATGCAACATATCCCCTTCTAGTTTCCACGGAAGACGGAAGAAGGACTTCCCAACTCGGGAGATGGGACCATCTGAGGACCAATGGGCTTGGCGGAGGTTTACGCTCTCCCAGTGCCATTCTAGTTAATAATGGTGTTTGCATGCAGATTTGTGCCCAACTGCTAGCAAGTGAGTGACGCTCCCCTGTGGCAGCCGTAGAGGAGCAGAATTTGGGCACCGATAGCTGTAAACAGCTTAATGTGTTCCTAGATGTATAAACCGTTCATCTCAACACAACTGAACACACATGATAAATGTGTATATTTACTTGCCACTGTAATGTGCTGTTCATAAAGAAGATGATGTTAGCATTGGCTGGAAAGTCCTTAATACATCAAATGTGTTGCTTTGAGAAATAAAAAGGAATCCAAATATGGCTAGTGCTGTTCCCTGTGGATGAGCAGATGTTTGCTAACTATCATCTAACAGCTGGCAGAGCTGGTATTTTAATGATTGAGGGAATGGATGTCCATGAGTAAACAGAAATGCCTCCAGGTTCTAATTTTTCAGTACTTTTGCGCGACATGTAACCATTAAAATGTAAAAACTGTGAGTCAGAGGAGCATGTTCAATTAGGCAGGACAATGTACACAAGACTTGATGTGAAATGTGATGTAAATCCAGCCTTTTAAATCTTCACTTCCTAAGACGAAGACACAATCACATGAACGCCTCGATCATATACAGTATATGATGCAATCTATTACAACATCTCTGCAATAAATTGTATCATTTGAAGTTTATTATATGAAATTCTGTTGACAATATGAAAGATTTCAGATGCAGATACAGATGTCCATATAATTGATTAAATACGTCTCTGACACATGGTCCCCAGACACTGAACCCTACAAGCTTCACATATTTATTTCAGGGCTGTTCAAGTTGTTGATTGCATTCCCGTTATTTTTAAAATAATAAGTAAAGTCTATAACAAACTCCAGTGATTCTTCCAAGTAAAGCTAAAACTGCTCTTCAAAGTCATACTTTGTATTTCAGCTAGAGCACTGTACAAACATATTGTACAATTTGAAAGTTTTTTTGTAACCTTTTGGATTTCAGTGTGTTAGGACAAACATTCTGAAACACTGTGCTCTTGTGATCTTCAGTGTTTCAGTCATCAAATGTAATTGCAGCATTATATTTCTAACACTGTAACTCAGTTGTCAAAGTGCACGTCTGGACTCTTTTGTCAGCAAATATATATGAGAATTTAAATTTCTCATGAAAAGAAATCATTCATGTTCAAGCAATATTGGTTACTGCTGAATGGCCAGAATTAAAACAGGAAGTATATGAAAAGCTGGAAGAATTATTTGCTTTAAAACCTCCTGCTGAGACACCACATACTGTGTTGTTTGATATGTGAAAACCTCAGCACAGCTACAATCAAGCAATGTGAAGGCACTTTAAATGAGTCATTGACCTTGTCACCAAGCTTTATCCAAGCTGTACAACACTGTTGTTCCCAGTTCAATATGTTAAGTGGTTAGGTTTCTTTTGGCAACTGTGGACCATGAGCGTTTGAGCATTTGCACAAAGCACTGCAGAGGATTTGTTTTTATCAGCGGCTCCAGTTTAGCCTCATCACTGTCAGGCCAGTGAAATGTGAAAGTGTCATTAAGCCATTTTCAGTTGACACACGCTGCTCGTCATGACATTTAAGTCACCACGGAGAGCTCAGCCGAGCAACTGAGCTCGTTCAACTTTAAGGATATGTCCTTATCCACTTTTGTATCATTTGTCACGAGCAATACAACACAGCAGGGTTTAGCTAGTTGTGTCAAACCTAACTTTTGATTGATGTGACAGCAGATAATTTGTAAAAGGGCGAGAACTGCTGCACCTACGTGATTAAACCGCCGATTGTGTCAATTTTCAACTAAGGGTGTTTTTTTATGATTAGTCGGCATCAACGACATTTTGTGACTCAGACTATGATCTTTTCATCCAAGTGTTAATCCCGTCCGTCAGTTTTTGTTCACTGATGTGTACAGAAAAGATTAGCATTGGTGGCTTATCAAAACAACTGCTCGTCTGTGGTTTTCTGTTCTGTTTACCTGGTTGAAGGAATTCGTTTTTTACTCGAGTAAGTAATCTTTTAAAAGCATTCCTTGCTTGAAAGCAGACTGATTGACCCACTCTTCAATGTTCACCACTTTTTGTTTGTTTGGAGCTTATTTAGACAAATGTTTAAAAAAATGTACACAACTCCCAAAGATGATAAACTGGTATTTATTTATCAGAAACAAATCCTGTTCTTCTTGTGTCCTCTTTTCCCCGTCTGTTTTGCTCATTAGCATTACAAGTTAAACACAAATTGTATTTTATATTGACCGGCCATCTAGTGAACTATGCTGATTTATGCACACACACACACACACTTGAAAACAGCCACATGCGCCACTGCTTCAGTGATTAAATGGTGTGTGATCGTCAACAGGACTTCCTGTAATCATTGCTCATCCCAGCGAAAAGCACTGCCAGCTCAGGACTTTAAGATCCAGCTGTACACACACATGCTGTATCTGGTCCAAAACCAAAAACGTGGGTTCACATTTGATGGAGAGATTGGTGCAACTGTGTTCCCTTTTATATTTGGCTTTTCATCTTGTTTTTGAAGTATTAATTACCAAGAACAAGTTTCTTTTTTAAATGAATAAACTCCATTTTAGGTGTTTTTGAAGGGAGCTCAGCTGTCCCGGTTTACAACGTAATTCAGCCATGATCTTCTCATCTCTGGTTTTGGGTTAGGGTTAGGGTTACAACACTAAAAAGCAGGAAGTTAAAGCTGGTATCCTTAATGTTTCAGTAGGTAACGTACAGTATGTGTAACATTTCATTCTCAATGGGGGCATATTAGAAAGAAACTCTGCTATTAAGAAATTTCGATCAGCTTGTTAGTTTGTTCTGCTGCTGGGGAGCATCGACATGACGCATGACAAATACCAGCTTACATGTATTTACAGTGATAGTATGTAAATATTCTTTCAGCCTTCTTTGCAAATAGAACTTACTCTACATTGCAGTGCAGTCCTGTTTGTTCATCAGTTTCCTGCTCACATTTCACTTCTTTAAAGACAAAGAGCATCTGACCTCTCAAATAGTTGTTTTTTTAATCTATGATGCAACAAAACATCCATCCTATCTTTAACACAACATGAAATTAACTCTATAAGTCCTTAATTTGTTTGAAAAGATGTAGACAGCCCAAGAGTCCACACCCCTCCACTTAAGTTCTTTATTGAAGTAAACAATGCATAAAATATCAAAACCGGTTACTGTGTAAAGGACAGTAATTGATCACTTTTAATGTTTACGCTTGCCTACAGAGACTTGTTGTATCCCTACTTCTCAGGTATGTTATTATCCTGACGTCACCTGAAAACTGTGAAAACCTGTGGTCACGCCTGCTGAAAGCACGCAACCGCAGCCCGCCGCATCGGATGGCTCTCTGATCACGGGACCTTCTCCTTTTAATGGCACGAGACACGAGCGCCTCTCCAAAGTAAACAAGTTTAGTAGCAGTGGCTCTCCACAGCCGGCTAGCTTTCACAATAGGAAGTAGTTAGCAAGGAGCTAACTGCATTCTGCTAAATGACAAATCGTCAACTGAGGGTTAACAAGGTCTATCTGACAAATTGATCGAGGGAAATGAATCACGTGATCATTTTAAGCAGAGGAATAACTTATTCAAAACGTTTTGCTGCCAACTGTTTTATATGTAATCTAGTAGATAGTAGTTCAAGTTAAGATCATTAGTAGTTCAAGTTAAGATCATTAGTAGTTCAAGTTAAGATCATTAGTAGTTTAATAAAAAGTCTTAAAAATTCAGATTTATTAGCAAATATAATTTTCACTTTTAAGTTTCCTGCCACGTGGAAGTTGTGTAAACATTTTTAGAGCTTAAAATGAAGCTAAGTTGCATAAAATACAGTTGAGGGATTAAATTTAAAATTTTCGGGGTGGGGAAATGTCAGATAGACTTGGGACTCTGGTTTTCCAACCATTTCGGAACCACAAAGGTCTATCTGCAAAATTAGTTTAGTTTCTACCCTTAATACACTGAATTGGCCCAAATAGTCTTAATATCACTACCTAGTGTGTAGCATGTGATATGTCAACATTGGTTGGAATTGGTTTTATAGCGTCATATAGTTCATACACGTTATGAACTGTTGAATTTTCAAATGCGTTTTTCTCAAAACTCGTCAAAGTGCAGATAAACCTTGTTAAAGGTCCCTGTCACACATATCCGTATGACAGAAACGTATACCGGCGCATACGAAATATCGGCAATAGGTTGATATAAATGAAGGGTAAGTTATGATCGTTTGAAGGACGCAGACGATACGCCGAACACAGGCAGACATACACAGTTCCGTATGCCGGCGTATATGAAAATTAGCTAAAAATACGTCCAACTTTTCCACAGTGGTATTGTAGCTGACGTATACATAACGTATACATAACGAATTATTATACGTATGTCAAACATTGATAGCGTATCACTTACCTATTTAAAACGTATCAGAGCGTCTGGCCAACGGAGCTGGAAAAGTGCCATCTGGTTCACGTCATGCTGATGCTGGAGAACGGCTAACATGCTGAACGCTAGCTGTACTGTAGAAACACGTTTAATAAAGTTACTCCGTCGTCAGGCATCATCTTAACATCGGGTAGGAATAGGGTATCCACTCGTTATCAATACATTGGCTGTAGGATTCACCGTCAGCCGACGTAGCCTTTATCTAACGTACCTCTAACGTAGTCACGTAGGTATTTACATACTATATTTACGTAGGTAAGTATTCACGTACGTATTCTGTATTCACGTATGTCTAACGTCACGTAACGTCGGCATATCTTATGAAGCACACGTCGGGTACGTCCAGTAATTTTGAACATTCTCAAAACATCAGCGTTCAACAACGCACCCCAGCGTAACACCGCCTGCTCTTAACGAACACTACTTATACCTTACCTTATATCTACGTAATACCAGTAGTGTTGCCGATATTTTGTATACGACATATTTTTGTATGTCTTATGCATTCGTTGGGCATTCGTCTGATACATTTTGTATAGTAAGTGATGCTCTATCAATAGGTTAGACATGCGTATCTGTATATGTTCACTTTTCCGATCCGATGAAAAGTTGGACGTATTTGGACTTCTGACACATTTTCTGTACATACGGATATGTGTGACAGGGCCTTTACCCTCAGTTGACGAAATGGAGCGACCGGTCTCCTCGGTCCTGCACACAGCTTAACAACCAGTAAACCGCAAGGACACAACGACTCGATCAGCAACACACCGCCACAAAGAAAACAGCACGCTGTTTTTCTTCCAACTCAAAGGATTCGCCAGAGAAGCTGACAGTCCTGTATATTTTAGATTACATTAACTGGTTATCATTTTCCTCTGATTCAGAAATGCCAATGAGCAGGTGGTGCCCCCATTGAGGTGACTTGGTGTAAATTAAGTCATACTAATTAATTCCTTCTGATAGCCATGTTTATGCCTAATGCACCAACTTCATTTTATGATTTGTTGAATATTAATAGTTTTATTTATACAAATGATCATTGATATTTGTTAATAACCAGAACCTTAACTTAATGGCGACACTGGCAGTGTTGCGAACCAGTGTTCACGATATTCACAATTGCGCAACATAAATTTTCAGCATATTTATAATGTTTGGTGAAAACCAACATCTTTGATTCCACTTTTAAACCTTGCCAGACATTTCTTTTATTCACCACGACTAGTCTGCAACAGGAGTAGACATCCAGCTGTACTTACAAACAAGTGCATTGTGATAAAAATGTAATTATAGTGTAAGTCTTTAAGAAGCTATGATAGGATATTTATAGGAATTGTAAGATTTTCAGTTCAGCATTATAAACCAGGGTTTCAATGTAATTAAGTCAAGTTGTCAAAATGTTCTGTTAAGTACTCCTATAATTAAGACACAGCGTGCCCCCGGCCCTGTGTTACACAGAGAGTTTATACCAGACTGAAACTGCCAAGCATTCAGCCTGAGTAATAGAGCCTGAGATTGAGCCACAGTGTGCTACCAGCCCTGTGAAATAAGTTATTTACTTAGCTGTTACCGCCACATGTTCCAGTCTGAGTCAATTTTAAAGAAACAATCCTTCAATTGTAATTACCCTGCATTTCAGTTAGTGCATGTTGCAATTTTTGTAAGAAACTTAGTTTTGAAAACTTAGTTTACCTTTGTGGCCCCAAACTATCATGCCGACTAGACCCGCTAAATCAAGGGTGTTAAACATGCGGCCCGGGGGCCAAAACCGACCCGCCAGAGGGTCCAATCCGGCCCGCGGGATGACTTTGCAAAGTGTACAAATTAGTTGTTTTGATCATAAAGTAAAATACTGTTCCAGATACCTGTGACGAAATGTTTTGTGCCTTTGTGCCTTTGTACATTGTGATCTGTAAGTTGCAATGCACATGTGTAAATGATAAACTAATACTATTGTTGAAATTTCACCTTTATTTTCTTAAGACATTTCAGGTTGTTCATAATGTTTTGTAAAAAGATAACATTTTAACATTTTCAGAATGTACTTGCACTAAAACGAAGGGAAGAATTTGGAGTTGTTGTTATTTACAGGTTATTATGCTGTGATGTTACTGGTCCGGCCCACTTCAGATCAAATTGTGCTGCATGTGGCCCCTGAACTAAAATGAGTTTGACACCCCTGCGCTAAATGGTGCCACAGAAAGCTACTCCACATAGTTTAAGCCACTAGTGTTTGGTTAGTGTACTGCAGAAGATACACTAAAAGGTGTCTACCAACGCAACACCATAGCCAACCACATTTAGTTTGTTGTACTAAACAACCTGGTTATCCTCATCCTCCATTAGACACAAAAATGGAGATCCCCTGTGTAGAACCATTTATTTCTTCCATAGCATGGAGCCTGAGCCCTGGCTGCGCTCAACTAATCCGCAGATTATTTTCAGCGGGTGCAGGAAAGAAATAGAATCGCTACCTAATAAAAGGTGTGAAGCACAGACGGCATCCAAAGACCCAATGTTAACCTTGTTTCTAATTTTTGCTTTTGTCTTTCAGAGCAAAATAGCAAAAAATAATTAGATTCCTTACAGCACAACATGCTTGTCTTCTTCATGAAGTTCAGACAGCTAACAAGAAAGTCATGCGCTTCTTAGATAACCTGCACGTTATTTGCTCACACAAGGAGGAACTTTTAAAGCTCAAATCAGAATGTCTTGCCTCACCACAGTTGTGATTCTGGTTACCCTGATTCACACTCCTCCCTTGAATAGAGATTAACACGCTCTCCAATCATAACATTTCCCACCGACTCTTAGTCCTTGATCACCACAACCCAAAGGTTAAAGACGGCAGAAGGACACTTAGCCATTTACACCGATTGCGATGAGGCAGGCATTCTGACAATAGAAGTTATAGGAAGCCATACTCAGAAGTTCTGGCCCAGAATTGGCGTGACCAGCCAATAGACCAATTAGATGATCACAGCATCTCTGACCGCAGCTCAGCATGGTCAATATCTATCAGACGGTGACAGTGCCTCTGAATGCCTCTGGCTACCTGGAGCGTTACAGCCCTGAGCCACGAGTTAAGCACATGAGTATCAGAATTCGCTCCTGACGGTACTAGCTAACAACTCAGTCCACCCTGCACTGACAGTAAGACATGTGTTGTACCTTTACTCTTCATGCAGTCACAAGAGGAAGTTTGAGGCTGCTGCTTGTAGTAGAGTTGTGTTGGATTGCATCATATGCAGGGTTTCTTGCTGTGTTTTGTAGTGGAGGTGGTCTACTGCACCTGAAATCCAAACGCATTTTAATTAAATAAAACATAACTTTTCAGAGAAAGAGAGAAATGGCACTATTTCCAACAGCAAAAGCCTTGTATTTAATGAGTATGGCTATTGTTTTGGCCATCATCTACTAACTACATTGGGGGCATGAGGCAAGATGCATCAGGACCTGGGCGGCTTGTGACCTCCATGGAAACCTTGATATTGTATTCCTAATATTAGTATATTGCATCAAATATGCACAGATGTTTCTATTTGTCTGTTCACTCAGTATACATTTACATTTTACTTTTAAATGGTTGTTAAACATCAGATTAAAGAGATGAGTTACTTTCTTTGCAACAAACCAAATTGGTGGTGATGGCAGTAAGACATAAAGAATACGTGTTACCTAGAATAGCTATTGCCAACTCTGTGTATAATTCAAGAGAGCAGAGTAAAGGTACTTATTAAAAACTATGCCCCGCTCCTTACACCTCGTCCCTTTTCCCATTCTGACTTTGTGTTGATGCAGTTGCATCCTTTAAACTTATGCATACGAATTGTCACCATCAGATATCAGATCCCTATTGCAGTAATCAGGCTATGAATATTTATTAGAAGCAGAAACAAAATGTAACAGCTTTACGTTTCTTTTAATGACAAACACTGTATTAATAAAAAAGGAATCTTTAAAATCTTTTCTGGACTCACATATGTCACTGACTTCTTCACTTTTGGATGGATGATGGTTCAGCTAGTCAATGGAGTTAACTCTCTAACATTTTAGGGTTAGGGTTAGATGGATGGCAGAGTTTTGGCACTTAACCTACTCGACATGTAGTTGTTCTCTGCTCTGTAAATGGCTTTCACACAGTGTGCTGAAATTATTAGATAGTGCTGTTAGTAGTACACCCCCTATTTGATTTGCATATCAATAAAAAGGAGTATCAGACTGCTCATTATCACAATGCTATTGTGTTGTTGTTTTGAAGGGACTTGGGGCATCTGGGAATCATAGAGGTGTTACTCTTGCTCACAATAGCAGAGAGCAGGGTTCAGTCCCCTGCAGCCATGCTTCTGGCTCAGTGCTCTAATGAACTCATTTGGCAGCGCATGTGGAAACTGGCGAAGGACCATGTTCTGCTCATTGCTGCTGGTCGTCTGTGTTGCTCTCTGAGCTGTTGTTGTGGTAATACATGAAGTAATTCTATTCCCGTTCAAAACACTTCATTAATGCAGAGAAGATTTAGTTAACATAGAAATCTGGCCTAATCACTCCTCTTCTGGTTTTAAAGAAGCAACAATATCCAGCCTGACACTATATTTAGTTTTATCTTTCTCTCCCTCTTACATCATTTTACAATGATTACTCATCCAATGCTACTATTCAAATTATATTCAGAAATGTTCCTGATCTCCTGTGACTTCTTTTCTTTCAGTCTCGGGAGCCTCTGGCGTTGTGTGACCTGAAAGCAGAAGTATCACCGCGGATCTCGGCTGAGGACTTAATCGACCTCTGTGAGCTGTCATTGGCCGGGCTCACCAAAAGGACCAAAGCCGGCAAGCCCAAAATCATTGCTGTCGACATCCGCAGTGTCGAGGAGTATCCTTACCATTTCTGTGTAGCTAGGAACCTGCCAGTCCCTTCTCCATATAATGGTGGCATTTTAACATTCAACTAGATTGCAAAATCTTTCTCGACTGAGGAACATGAATGGGCTTGTGTGAACAACCTTGGATTGGGTCCAACAAAGTAACAAATGCCGTGCTGACATTTTGACAGTTTGCATATCAAGGATAATACCGCTGGTTCCAGATAAGGCTGTTTTGTGTAAAATGTACCTGCTCCAACTTGAAGTTATATACTTCAACCAAATAGGGTAGTGGTGGTGACTTCTGATGACACTGCTTTAAGAGCCACGTTACACTAGCGGTTCCTACGACGGGAGAAATCAAAAGTGTTTCATAGTTGTTCCGAACGGCTACACTGTCAGGCTGAGTGAAGAGCTGGCTATCAGGCGGGAGAGGAGGGAGAGGGAGATGCAATAACCACCCTCACCTTTAGACAGAAGATAGAAGTTCACACTCTGGCTGCTTTTCTCATCTCGTGGAGTAGGTGTGAAGGGCACATTGTTGGTGTCGGAAATTTGCCCGACACATGGGAAGCTATTGACCATTCGACAAGCACTTCTGAAAAAGTATACTCGGAAATAGCATGGGTAGGGTTGTAAATATACACTGTGGGAGCTAGGAGAAGCATTATTGGACAATACCTTTACTTCTTTATAAACAACTTTAAAAGAACTATAATAAAAACCTATTGTCTGCTCAATTAAAAACGTTTTTTAAGTATGACAAACGGAGTCAGTGGGTTAAGATCAGTGTCCACTATGCGCTGCACACAGCCTCTCTGGCAGTTATTTTCTGCACTGCACCTCGCTGAAACACAGATAGACTTCACTGCTTTGAGGTTTCTCTCTGTTCCATATCACAGCTGATTCCAACAGATTATTTTAAGGTCCACGTCCACTTAAGTGTATGCCAGATCTCTGTAACAGTAAGTAAAGCTTTATTTATATAGCACTTAACCTGTTAAGAACCCAATTATGTTCAAAAACACAAACAATTGGTGGATTTCTACTCTAAATGCACTCATAAATCATAAGCAATAAAAACAAATGCGACTAAAATACTTAATTATGTGTTCTTTTTTTCTGTGGACGGAGAATCTGAACACACATGATGAAGGCATGGATGAGGGTTTCAGCAGCAGTTAAGGACAAGGAAGGTCGGAGGCGGGCAATGTTCCCGACGTGTAAAAAAGCAGTTTTGGCGATGTGGTTGACGGGGGGGAGGAAAGAGAGGGTGATTCCGAGGTTACGGACCTGGGTGGGGGGGTTGACATTGGAGCTGTGGATATTAGTAGATGTTTTGATGGATTGTCGATGTAGTGTTGCTGTTGCGCCGCCACCTCAGTCGTCCTGGTGTTTCGGTTCGACAGGTTTGTTGTCCGTAATAAGTTCACTGAGGACGGGGCCTTTGTTATTTAGGGAATGGATGTTGAAAAGTGCAACATTGAGAAGTGTTTTAACAGGTTGTAAAAAAAAAACCCATGTGATTCATGCAGCTCTGAATATTTGTGGCACAAATATGGCATGCCTGTGCCTTTGCTGATGAAGATGAATGTTTTCATTCGTGAATATTTGGCATAAGGTTAAGGAGATACACAGGAACAACATTTGCATGTGCATACAAGAAGTATTTCTCTTTCCCGTACATTGACTCTCATCACTTTTTATACTTTTGGCCTGGTGCCAGTGCTTTGCAGAGTTATGCAATATATGTAACCGCAGGCACAGAAACTAAAATGGTTTGATTCCCATCGTAGGCAAGTAGGAGCAGTTTTAGGGTAGAGTATTTACTCCAGTTATGTGCTGCCAGATTCTGCAACATTCAGTTCGGCCCTTCATACCCACCCAGGCTGCCCCAGCACACTGTGCAGCCTGAGAGACATAAAGTAGTGGAGATTAGCCTGTAAACCTGAGCGAAATACACTCTTCTACGCCACAGTTTCCTCTTTTACTCTATGTATGGCGGGCCGTGCATTTCCCACCTAGGTCTTCAGTGATGTCCTGCACAGTCCTACCTGAATTATTCCACCTCTTAATACCATCATTATGACGCCATGGCTCTATAAACTATACATTTAGACAGAAACGCAGTATAACCGGGCGTTGCATCACCTTAACATAGTCAAGTACAACAGAGTTATATTAATATTTACGAAACATTTAGTTGTAAATAGCAGGCATTCCCAGCAGTACACTGTGCAGTGCCTCTCGGAGGCTGTGAGCCGGGGGTACCGCTCGCAGTTAGTGATTTGAAAGTGTCGGACAAACCCTTTTCCCGGCTGATGATAGGCCTCGCTAGCAGTCGGGGTTGGCCGTTCTCTTCTCACGATGTCTAGCTTTTCTTGAAAAGTTCGTCTTGAAAATGGCGTTGTAATTATATCTGCGACCACATCGATCTCTTCTCCTCCTTCAGCCATTGTGGGTTGAAAAAAAACAGCTTGTAGAAATCTAAATTAGCTCATTCAAGTTTGCTATCTCTGCATAGCTCCGCCTCTCAATAGTGCGTATCCAATCAAAAGACGTGCACGTGCTGACGTTATCGTACGCCTGCTAGCTGGCCCCGGTGTCGCCAACTCGAAATCTGATTGGTTAACGCCACAGTTGGTTAACGCCACAGTTTTGTCTCCGTTCACTTTAAGCGACAGGCGCCCGCACTGTTGATTCTGAAGGCCTCAGGGCAGATCTCTTGGACCCTGGCAACACATCATGGCTGAAATATGATTGGATAAAAGCTCTAACATAAAGGCCAGACCTCCAAATCTCCATCTGAGGCTGGAAGCAGCGCTAACCAGAGGAAAGCTATGAAATGAAGAGAATAGACTATGGGGAATAGTTTAATACATATGTGTGGAAAAAATAAATCAACATTAAATGTATATTCTGAAGATGTTTAGGCCAGCGGAGAAGGCCTTGCTGGCCCTGACGGCCCACCACTGATGTTTTCGCATGAGACAATTCTTTAGTCTGATTATTGCTTTAAAAGTCAGCTGATAATCACGACCAATTTAATGTAGAATTGAGTCTTCATTCTTAATTAAAAGCTGCGTATAAGGACGCTTTGCTATTTAACATAAACAATTAAAAACCAACTGGGTTTTTGAAATGAACTGAACTGAAATGATCAACTTTCGCGTTGACTTTTTGGAGATACATGGTTTTCACAAGACCATGAAAACCATGGTCACATGTGTACGCACATCAACCACATTGGTTGATGCGTACACAAACTCCCAGACAAACAAGTTCCCTGTACATTCTTTGATTAAACATAGAAAATGTCTACTACTTGCTACATTCAGTAGCCCCTAATCCATTTTCTCAGAGTTCTGCGCGCAAATACAATTTGTTATATGAATAATTACATTTTGCTTTTGCAAATGGGCAGTTTTTATTTAATATTATTAGTATAGTGGTCCAGAAAACCCTGCGTATACAAAATGCAGAGGACCTAAAGATCAGTGGAACGGTAATTGTCTAAGGGGGTTAAAGAGCCGTTAATCAATAAGGATTAGCGGATAGAGGAAGGATTTTGAAATGGTAGGTGCTCGAGCTAAATTCCTACACTGGATTCATCTGATGGACAGGCTCCTTAGGCTAACTCGCATGGACAAAAGGGATTTGACCACTTTCACAGGATTTGCCAACCCTTGTTCACCTTTATTGTGATCTTAGGCAAAGCTCTGTTGTGGGTGTCTGCGGTCACGAAAAGTGGATTAAACGAAGACCTCTGTGGGGTTAATCGGGACAATCTAGATTTAGCGTTCTCTGTACCTGGTGGTGGTTGTTCTCTTCTGAAACACAGCAGGCAAGTGGCTCTTGTAATTCCAACGCTAAACGTACCATAATGGCACTCGTCGGCTCGAGGATTTCCCACTGCATTATGTAACATACTGTCTCTATATGTTCTTGTGGCAGCTGGTATGATTTGAACGTAGTCGTTTGAACGCGAAAGAAGCACCACTTGTCTTAAGATATGTAACAATAATGTTGATAGCTGCACTCTCAGAAATAGGACAACCTCCTTTTCTTAAGAGGTTTCCAGGGGTTGTTCACTGCCCCTGTGCTGATGCACGCTCTGTTTTTTCAGCAAATCCCTCATTAAGATCCAGTCGTTTTCTTTTTCTCCTGCTCACTCCCTTACAGCATCTCCTATATCTCTAATTCGTCCTGCTCCTTCCCTCCCTTCAGTTAAGAACATATTGTACACATATATAGTATAGTATAGCAGTATAACAAGCTCTCTAATTAGAGTATCTTGATATTGTTTCCATGTTGCACAAAGATCTCTAAACAAAGTTCACCTGCTTCTTCGGCCTCGGTCCCAAGGCAGGTGTCGGACCTGGTGAAAGCTGTGCTCCTTAACCCCCCCCCCGCCTCCAGCTTCAGCAGAGGCCATATTTCTGGCAGCATCAACATTCCCTTCAGCACAGCCTTTAGCCCGGATGGTGAGTTGGTGCAGTGTCCCGCAACAGGAATCCTCCAGAACTACAGAGGACGTGTCATCGTGATCATTAGCCACGCCATGAAAAGTGCTGCTATGGTGAGAAAGCAGTTACACACACACACACACACACGAGTACAGCACATTATTAAAGTTTTAACTCAGAGTGCCCTGTGGCACTTCCAAAATCCCCGAACTCTCTCCCAGTTAACTGTGACCGAAGACAATGTAGGTCCACCATTTTTGTTTTCCACTGAAACGTCTCTTTAAAATAAGGATTAACATGAAATGTTGTGTGAATCCTACTAACGTTGGTGATCCCTTCACTGTTTCTATCTAGTGTTGCCATGAAGTTGACATTTATGGCTGTTTGTTTGTTTTTTAAATTATTATTATGTTTTGGGGATGTTGCCTTTATTACATAGTAAAGCTGAAAGGGGGAGAGAGAGCAAACGACATGCAACAAAAAGGACGCGGGTAGAATTCAAAGGACTACCAAATACACACAATGTACACACCAAGCAAGGAATATTTTTTAAAGTGTAGAAACAATTTGAAAATCAAAGGAAGTTTGCTCTATGTCGTCTTTTCAGAGATTATTCATGGAATGTGAAATCCCTTCAGTGTCCTGGGTGGGGGTCACATCAGGGCAGTGAAAGCCGACCTCAGGGTCACACCGCCTCCTTTAAAACCCTTCTGATCATCTACCGGATCTCAGTGGCGTCGTAGGTGAACGCCACAAGAGCAGTTGTCTTAATAAGATCATGATATCGTTTGAATTATTCTGATCCCCATCTGAATTAAAGAGATTCATGTGAAATTATTCATAAGCACCGTTATCACAACTCTTACAGAGTTTCATGATCCTAAAATCAGACTATTCCACAAGTTATTTTGTCTTTAGTTTATGAAGTGAGACGTAAACCAAATATTTATAGTTATCCAGTGTTATCATTCAGTCTTTTGTCTTTCATAAATGACCTGGATACACACCTTGATGTCTGGTAAATGTGACTGCTCATTGAGACAGATGGGCTATCATCCACAGAAGGAAGCAACAAAGCAATGACACAGTATGAGAGTAAAGTTAAAGTAATGATGATTTACATAAGGTTCTATTGTGTTTGTTCCTCATCAATCAGACTCTATTTCAGTCATAATCTGTATTTCACGTACACAGTTCTGTATTTCAAGAGCTAAACATGAACTGCTGATTTTGAAAGTTTTGAAAGGAGGCCGTTCGATGTGATTAATGAGCCGCGGTAATCTCTCTTGCTTAAATGGGCAGTATACCAAGTTATAATGGACCGTGTGATGTGCTTAGAGGTGTGTGGGGTTATTTTGCATCGCCCCGGTGTCATTTGAATGTAATTTAATGAAGGTAAACACAGTGGGTCACCATGTGTAATGGCACTGCGGCAGGTGCGGCACATCTCCAATCAGAGGCTGCATATTCTTCAACATATCTGCCCTCAGACAGCTGCAGGGATTTAATGAACTGCAGGAGAAGTTTTCCTTACAGTATTAAAGCAGCCGATTTCTACACATCTACTGGCTGGAGAGTGTGTGGAGAGTATTAGCATTTATTTTTGCATTATTCTTTTTTTGCGCTCAGCAGGAACCAAAATACCACACAGACAAGTAAGGCGAATGTCAAGTTCAATGGAAATACCAAACTGTGAGTTCTGCTTGCACTGGGCATTGTACCACCATGAAAATAGGGTCCCGAGTCTAAAGTTTATGCTCAAACACTAATCCCCCATAACCAGACCTCCTGTATTTTCAAATCCAGAGAACTCTAGAGGAAAACCCTTGAAGTCCTGAGGTAGCCGTACGCCTTTGTGCATTTGTAAAGCCTTGCCTCAGGAAACAGCTTCTCTGGTTGGGTACAAACACAGTGTTAATGTACAGGTCTGATGTACAGTGTAATAAAAAGCTACTGTGTATTTTCCTCTCTTGTAGAAGACACCAGGACCTTAGTCGAGGTTGAAACTGTATTTTACATAAATCATTGTCTTTGACTTTTTAGTGCACGGAAATAATAATTCCACTTCAGCGTAACAAAATAACTACTGTATATTGATCATTATAAATTCTTCTTTTCTGCTCTCTTTGGAATAAATTAGTCAAACTTAAATGTAAAACTCAGCAGGGATATTGCTTCAGGCAACATCCCAATTTAGAAAAAGATGTCCTCCTGCATATGTTTGAAAGTAAGAGAGGAAAGTAAGTAGCTCTCCCTAATTGAAGAGACAGTCCTGCACTTCTTAGGGAGCTGCATAAAGATATAAGTTTCTAACCTGGTTACAACAAGAATAAGAACTTTACAGAGTAATGGAAGAATCTGCTCAGAGACTGGAGGTTAAATGCAGCCCTTTGTGAACTGTTTATGTCTCATAGCATCAGTGTTGTTACACAGGCACTAGTGTCATTATCATCAAATAGTTTTAAGTGTTTTTGATTGATCACTATCTTCGTCATCAAACAGGATCCCTGCCCTTCCGGCAGTGTAGCCCCAACGAACCCCACAACCCCACGAACCTCAGTAATTCATCATCAGACCTCACAGTCGAGCAGATCGCCAAATTAAAGGTCGATAAAATTACTCAATTGTGCTTAAATGCCATCCGCATCTCCGTGCACCGCACCGGTGGCATTGTCATTAGCTCTGGGGCAAAGCAATGAGTCCACTCGCCGTGTGTTCAGGTTTTACTGTGCGCACCTTTAACATTTAAACCCTGTTGGCATTCAGAAGTTTTTATGAGGACATTTCAGCTGATTAAATCGGAAATGTTTTAACTGTGTTGGAAAACTAACGGGTGAGCAACGACCCAGACAGACACATGAAATGAATCGGTCAAAACTGTTTCTATTTTCTTTATTTTTACATTTATAATTTTCTATAGTGAGCAAAGTAGTAGAAAGCAGAGCTTCATGAGCCTACGTCACCAAAAGTCACATAATAAGCAGCCGATTGAGAGGTGTACCTCAGGAAGAACTATTCCTCTCATTAATAAAAGGCTTTAACGGGTTAATGTTCCACACACCCACGGTACACCTGCATAGGTGATTTCACTTATTTGGATCCGTTTCACTGACATTTCTCCGACTCCCCTGTTTCGCTTCATTGCACCACTATACAACGAAACTGCGAATCCATGTATAGAGCTGACAACACACACATTCATCACACTTCCTAGAACAGTGGTCTTCACTATGTTTTACGTGAGAGCCACATTGATAGGACAAAGTCAATAGGAGAGCCACTTTTACCGTAAAGTATGAAAAGCACGTCTGTTTATTCATCCCACCCAGAACATACAATATGCAATGCAGCCAACCAATGCATTCAATAAAAAGCAGGATTATCTTAATACTGGGATGATGTTGTCAAACTCTGCAAACAATATTTCTGCTGAAGCCAAAAAGCAGTGTTTCACAACTTTTGAGACTGAGAAGTTATTTTGCCTGAGCCAAAATCCATGCGATCTCAAAAGATGCCTCAGTGAATCGTTCAGCTGTGTTAGTCGTCCTGTGTTTGAGCCTTTGTTGTCCAGAAAAGTCTCTTCCAGGTGCGTAAGTTTCGTTGATTTTTCAATCCGTCGTTTAGAAATGCGGCTCCAAATGACTTCTCTTGAAACCAGTTTGTTTGCACATTAAGCACGAAGGGTTCGACTCGAGGAGGACAAACACAAACTCCTCTGTCCACTTGTCTTGAATGTTCCTATGCTCGTCTTGTATGGCTCGTACTTTTCTTTTTTTAACGGGAGCAGCTGTTGTCTGTTGATGCTCCAAAGACAAATCTTAATTTCCCTCGTTTGTCACGCTTTGTTTCTGTCCACCTGCTGTGTAACTACTTTTTTAATAAGAAATCGATCAAATGTCCATATTCATAAGCATGCTTATGTTAACATATTTTTAATGAGCTTAAGTTAATTTATTTATATACTAGCACACCACGTATCTACCCGTCCAAGAGCACATTCACCATTGTAGTGCTGATAGACCGCCAAAACTGGCAACTCCGCAGTGAGTCAGTGACGGCTGAGCAAGTTTAAATATCTTGTTTCTGTCTATATTTGCATCTTTTATCAATTATTATTATTATTATCAATTATTTGTAGGCTAATAGAGCAGACACTGTGTTTTAATGGGTTATATGTAATAGCCCTGCTTGTTTTTATGAAATATCTGTATTGACTCCATAATCATATCTATCACCTCTTTATTTAGCCCACTGCCACTCGAGCCAAAGCTTGGCGAGCCGCAGGAGGCTCGCAATGAGTAACACCGTCCTAGAACATGCAGCTCTGTGAACTTGAGTAATTCCCAGCATAGAGCCAACCACCTAGAACCTTTTCATTATTTAAATTTTTCTGGTGAGCTTTTCGGAAGGTGGTATACCTTTTGAAGTAACCAGTGTCCTTGTATAGGAACTCTCTGTAAATCCCTTATTACAATACAATTCACCAATCCCTCGTCATTGTCAGAATTTGCTCCATCCGGTCCGATAACTGTGGTGGTCATTCAAAAATGAAATGACCCTAACCCTAACCCTTCCGGCAAGAAATGAACAAATATAGAAGTTAGAGCTTTGGTGTTATTTGCTGTTTAACACCTGTCTGCTAATTGCCTGACAATACGGTGAACGTCTGTCAAATGCGAGCAGACACAGGGACATCAGACATGTGTGTTAGTGACTGTAAGGCCAAACTACTTTATAGAGATCAAGTATAAGGAGAAGACTACATGATACATTTCCACGACAATAATATTCTGGAAGAGCCGCACGCTTGAGTTGTTTTCTATCCGGGTATTTTTATACTCTGAAGTCAAACTTTTTTGGCTTCATGTGCCACTAAAAACTTGAACGCTTTATCCAGTTCTCTTTATCCGTCGATGGTCATAGGCTAGATTTTCTTTGCTAAATAATGCACTAAATAACTGCTTATGCTTAAATAGACATACAATAGGTGCCATGTCACCACGTTCAGTCGTTAATTTGTCAATCTTAGTTTTTGTAATAACTGTTGTGTGTATTTTGAAATCAGATACAGAGGTTTCTTAATCAAGTGATGTAAGACACATCCTGCATCATTGTTATTGTGTAAAGATGTCTCATGTGTAGCAATTGTGAATTTTCTTCACTTTCTTCACTTTCCAGTTTGCAACACACCTGGTTAAGGTGAATTTCCCACGAGTTTGTATCCTGGACGGAGGGATCAACAAGCTGAAGCCCACTGGACTGCTGACTGTCCCCTCCCCTCAGATCTGACCTCGTACCTCAGCTTCACACTCACTAAAGGCACCAGTGGAAAGACTGTTCATTGCGATATTAAAGCAAAGAAACACGTTTTTTTCCCCACAATCTAATTAAATTGAAAAAACTGCACTGAAACGATCCCCTTCTTAACCCAGTTTGATTTCATCATGACATTTCTTATTATTTTCTGTCTAAAAACAAGAGTGATTGACTGCTTTTGTGTTTTAGTGGCTTTGGATTAATAAATCGAGCTGTTTGTGACCAAAATAAATATCTTGATGTGTGTCAGCCTGTCTGTTCTGAGCCAGTTGATCAAGGGAAATGTGTCACTGAGTTGTCTGTATGTATTTGCCATGCCATAAAATAAAATGTGTTGCTATCATCTTTCAGTTGTTTATAATAAACCTCATGAATCTGGATAAACTGTGTAAGTGTATACTTTATTTTCTTACAAAAATGGCTTAATCTTGATTAGCTAACGCTTCATTGTGATGCAATTACACTCCCAGTTGGTTCTGTGTGCAGTTGTACAACTTGTTCATACTTGTTCCGCTTTTCATCACCAGAGAAGACCCTCCCTTTGCTATGGTCTCTGACACTGTCAAAACTCTGTATAAAAATAAGATTCAGTGCTGTGTGCTGACAGTTTGTGAAAGGAACTGCCAGGTAAGAAGTAACAGGTAAGAGAGATGCATATACAATTTAAAAGACACATTTAAAACGAGCTGTTGTAATATATTTTGCGAATGCCTTTTTCATTGTAGTAGTAGTATTTATATAAAAAAATAAAAATAATGCTTGCACTAGATATACAGGACTGTCTCAGAAAATTAGAATATTGTGATAAAGTTCTTTATTTTCTGTAATGCAATTAAAAAAACAAAAATGTCATACATTCTGGATTCATTACAAATCAACTGAAATATTGCAAGCCTTTTATTATTTTAATATTGCTGATTATGGCTTACAGCTTAAGAAAACTCAAATATCCTATCTCTAAATATTAGAATATCATGAAAAAGTATACTAGTAGGGTGTTCAACGAATCACTTGAATCGTCTAATTAACTCGAAACACCTGCAAGGGTTTCCTGAGCCTTGAAAAACACTCAGCTTGGTTCAGTAAACTAAATCACAAGTATGGGGAAGACTGCTGATCTGACTGCTGTCCAGAGGACCATCATTGACACCCTCCATCAGGAGGGTAAGACACAAAAAGAAATTTCTCAAAGAGCAAGCTGTTCACAGAGTGCAGTTTCAAAGCACATCCACAAAAAGTCTGTTGGAAGGGGGAAATGTGGCAGGAAACGCTGCACAACCAAGAGAGATGACCGCAGCCTTAACAGCATTGTGAAGAAGAGTCGCTTCCAGAATTTGGGGGAGCTTCAAAGACAGTGGACTGAAGCTGGAGTCCAGGTATCAAAAGCCACTGTTCACAGACGTGTCCGGGAAATGGGCTACAATAGCCGTATTCCCATGGTCAAGCCACTTCTGAACTCAAGACAACGGAAGAAGCGTCTGACTTGGGCTATGGAAAAGAAGCACTGGACAGTTGCAGAGTGGTCCAAAGTCCTCTTTTCAGACGAAAGCAAGTTTTGTATTTCATTTGGAAGTCAAGGCGCCAGAGTCTGGAGAAAGGCTGGAGAGGAGCAAAATCCAAGTTGCTTGAAATCCAGTGTGAAGTTCCCACAGTCAGCGATGGTTTGGGGAGCCATGTCAGCTGCTGGTGTTGGTCCACTGTGTTTCATCAAGCCCAGAGTAAATGCAGCTGTGTACCAAGAGATTTTAGAGCACTACATGCTTCCGTCTGCTGAAAAGCTCTATGGAGATGAGGAATTCATTTTCCAGCATGATCTGGCACCTGCCCACAGTGCCAAAACCACCAGTAACTGGTGTACTGACCATGGCATTACTGTCCTCGATTGGCCTGCCAATTCCCCTGACCTGAACCCCATAGAGAATATGTGGGGTATTGTGAAGAAGAAGCTGAAAGACACCAGACCCAACAATGCTAATGAGCTAAAGACCGCTATTGACGCATCCTGGGCATCCATAACACCTCAGCAATGCCACAGGCTGATTGCCTCCATGCCACGCCGCATTGATGCAGTAATCCGTGCAAAAGGATTCCCAACCAAGTACTGAGTGCATTAATGGACATTTTCAAATGTTTGATTTTGTTTTGCTGTTATAAATCTTTTTTTTTACTTGGTCTGAGGAACTATTCTAATTTTTTGAGATAGGATATTTGAGTTTTCTTAAGCTGTAAGCCACAATCAGCAATATTAAAATAATAAAAGGCTTGCAATATTTCAGTTGATTTGTAATGAATCCAGAATGCATGACATTTTTGTTTTTTTAATTGCATTACAGAAAATAAAGAACTTTATCACAATATTCTAATTTTCATTTTCATCACTGCTGAGAATGCATATTATTGTTCTCTCCCAACCAGGATTGAAAATGGCAGATTATACAGTGACTGTAACCACTGGCAAAATCGCCAATGCCACAACGTTTAACAACGTCTTCATTAAGCTGGTGGGCACAGATGGAGAGAGTGACCGCAAGTGGCTTTTTGGCTTCCGCGGACATAAAAACTTTGTCGCTGGAAAAGTAAGTGTGAAATATCCCTCTAAATGTACAAAACACTGGCTCAACTTTGCCTGTAGTTTATAGATTATATAGAAACATTAAATATCAATTACTTTGGTGGAGTTGATGTAATTCTTGCAGTTTTTTTTAGGTTGTATCCACATGGATTGACTTTGATAAGTGTCAGTTAAATACATGTCATGTATAATTGTTTTCAAACTATTTGTGTCGTTACTCCAGGTGTCCAGCTTTACCGTGTCCTGCCCTCTCTCCATTGGAAAGCTGATTCTGATAGAACTAGACAAAAAGCATCTCATACTGTTCCCTGAAGATAATTGGTTCCCTGCAAAGGTAGAAGTGAAATCCCCCGAGGGAGACACCTACAACTTTCCCATCTACCGCTGGAACACAGACAGTGAGGTGCATCGCTTCAGAGAAGGAACAGGTTATTAATAATTATCTTGTCCGACACTCCTGTACAATGTTCACTGTCCACACAATATAAGTTCTGCACGCTCGACTAAAAGGAAGCCGGAGCACATTCATGCCAACATACTGTATGTAACAAATTGTTTTAACATTGTTATGTTTCTTTCTCTAAGCTCTGAGAGTCTTTGAAGACAAACATCATCTTGGCAGGTACAGTCGGGAGCAGGAGCTGAATCAGCGAGAGGAAGACTATCGGTGAGCGCTCAGGGCTTATACACGTTGTAACTCCGTGCACCTGAAACTAACATGCATCTAAATCTGATATATAACAATAAATGACCACCACATGACATGCTTACACTTGCAAAGGTTTATTCAAATGTAATATACTTTAACATGTGTTGTGATATTGAATATTATTAAGTATATTTTGCTTGTATACTTTGAATTAAAACTGCAGATACACTGGTATCTAGACTGTCCAAAGTTCCTCACCTCTCTGCTCTTCTCTATTAGCTGGGATGTGTATGTAGATGGATTCCCCCACGTCATCAAGGCAGATGATCCTCTTTCTCTGCCTTGTGAGGTCCGCTTCTCCTTCACCAAGACCAAAGAGTTTGGATTCACTGCACTCTCTGGGTAAGGTCCTTACATTTTGTCCAATATTTATTTATCTATATAACCATTTACCTGCTTCAAGTCATTTTAAGGCATCATAATAAAGTAACTGTTTGCTTTTATTTTCTAGGCTGGTTGAGTTAAACCTGAAGGGACTCGCTAATTCGAAGGAGAGCTGGACTAATATCGATGACATCGATCGGGTGTTCTGTTGCAAGCAAACTCCCATATCTGGTACGATCATGGTAGTTTAATGAAATATTAGATACTGTATGCATAATTGTAAATTCAACTGTATTCATTCAGATATTCAATTGTATCCATTAGACCAGTGGTCTTCACCATTCTTTACGTGAGAGCCACATTGATCGGACAAAGTCAACAGGAGAGCCACTTTTACCGCAAAGTATGAAAAGCTACATCCAGTCATAAAAAGCACGTTTGTTTATTAATCTGTCATCCCACCCAGAACATATAATATGCAATGCAGCCAACCAATGCATTCATTAAAAGCAGGATTATCTTAATACTGGGATGATGTTGTCAAACTCTGCAAACAATATTTCCAATTTAGCGACATAAATTATTTTTTAGCAAATGTCCATATTCATAAGCATGCTTATGTTAACATATTTTTAATGAGCTTAAGTTTATTTATTTATATACTAGCCCACCACGTATCTACCCGTCCAAGAGCACATTCACCATGTAGCGCTGATAGACCGCCAAAACTGGCAACTCCGCAGTGAGTCAGTGACGGCCGAGCAAGTTTAAATATCTTGTTTCTGTCTATATTTATATATTTATATCTTTTATCAATTATTATTATCAATTATTTGTATTATTATTTGTATATGTAATAGCCCTGCTTGTTTTTATGAAATATCTGTATTGACTGCAGTCATATCTATCACCCCTTTATTTAGTCTACTGCCATGCGAGCCACCAATTAAAGCTTGGCGAGCCGCGCAATGAGTAACACTGCATTAGATTCTACTGAACACTGAAAATATCTAAACATGTAGCCTTCATGTTTCCTCATTTTAATCTGGCTCCAAAATGGTGGAACGACCTCCCCATTGATGTCAGGTCAACGAAAGTCTTCACACCTTCCATCGCAGACTGAAAACTCACCTGTTTCGACTGCACCTCGGCAAAAAAATAAATAAATAATAAAACGTTCTTTGTATTTATGTACTATGTATATTCTTTGTGTGCTAATAGTTGAATTTGTATTCTATTGTTTCTGTATGTGGCACTTGGTTTGGCTTATTTGAAGCTATTGTACTTCTTTCAAGAATCTTGCAAGAATCTTGCAACTCATGATTGTTTGCACTTTTTGTACGTCGCTTTGGACAAAAGCGTCAGCAAAATGAACTGTAATAATGTAATGTAATCATTACTTATAAGAAAACTATTAACTGTATCTAAATAGACAAGTGTCCAATCATGTCAGTGACTCTGCATTCTGTGGCACACATTGTTTTCAAATGTCCAGTTTCACATGCAGTGTACAGTTAAGATGATAACAGTGGTAGAGTAAATATTATCCATCCCAAAGTTTGAAACCCAATAAAGTTCAACTCTCTTTTTCCAGAATATGTCCAGAAACATTGGAAGGATGATGATTTCTTTGGCTACCAGTTTCTAAATGGTGTTAACCCCATGACGATCCAACGTTGTTCAGCTCTGCCCAAGAACTTTCCTGTCACTGATGAAATGCTCTTCATCCGTGGTCAGAGGAGCTTGAAAGAGGAAATGAAGGTGATTGATCTTACAAGTCGGGTTTTTTGCACCATGACCTCTTGAATTTGGATGCAGGAATTGCATGTTGCACTTAGTGTGTCACATCCCTTCTGTATGCATGCAAGTCAAATAATTTCTCACCCTCACTCAAATTTTAAAACAGAAAGGCAACATATTCCTGTGTGACTATAAACATCTGGATGGACTGAAAGCAAACACCATCAATGGCAAGCAGCAGTACTTGACGGCTCCTCTTGTCCTGCTCCACAAAACACCTGACGACAAGATGATGCCAGTTGCTATTCAGGTGAGATTAGCACTCAAATATAGCAAACAAATCAGATGCAAGTAATCACTCTTACAGGACAGACAGACAGACAGACAATACAACACATGTCACATGTACTGATTAGACAGACAGTAGACAGTGCAAACATATATGAAGAATGTGAATCAAAGAAAAAGCAATACTTAAAGCACTTTCATTGCAATTGCAGAAAAATGATAAATTAGATGTGCAAGCACTGATGTATGTAAGAAAAGTAGGGCAGATGTTCTGACCTGGGATTTAAGGAAACTGAATTTCCCCTTAAAGGATCAACAGAGCATCAAACTGAAAAGCATATAAAACCTATAGTAAATAAGTAAACATACACAATCACAGAACATTCTTGAGCATTATTGACCAGTTCTGGTAATGGATCGAATGGATTGAAAGAACCACACCCACCTTCCTTCTCCTGCAGCTGAAGCAGACTCCAGCAGAAGACAATCCCATCTTCTTACCTACTGATTCGGATTACGACTGGTTGATGGCCAAGATCTTTGTGAGAAGTGCAGCGGCCAACGAGCATCAACTCAATGTTCACCTGCTGCGCACTCATCTGCTGGCTGAAGTCTTTGCAGTGTCACTGCTGCGCAACGTGCCCATGGTGCATCCACTGTACAAGGTACCTGAAAGTAACAATACTGAACAACTGACTTTGACTTTGTTAACATGTACTAGTGTTACTAACAGAGTTCCCTGTCTCCCTCAGCTCCTCATACCTCACACCCGCTACAGTCTGCAGATCAACTTCTTAGCTCGACGTCTTCTAATATCGGAGACTGGAGTTTTGACACGGGTACGAAAAGACCAACACGCTCAGTAGACCATTACCTACACTAATACTTTTTTTTTATGTCATGCACAGTATTTAACTAACTATGTTCCCTACATATTTGACTGTTCCCTAGTTTTCAGCTTCTGGTGGCGAGGCTATGAACACGATCCTGAAGAGATCACTGTCCGCATTGACCTACACCTCCCTCTGCGTACCAGAAGACATTGCTGAGCGTGGGCTGAAGGATGTGCCAAACTTCTACTACAGGGATGATGCACTCAAGCTTTGGGATGTCATCTTTAGGTAGTACAGGCATTTCCATTCTCCATTATGTTTAGAATTGATATGATATTGGTGCAAAATAATGTATGTTTGCTGAAGTGTAGAGTATAAAGACGTACACCATATTAGAATGCAGTTAGAGGCCCTGAAGTGCACTAAAGTGAAAACAACATGCCTATCACTGTATCAGACGGGGGTTAGTGGTGACATCAGAGATTTCGGTACAATATTTGTTTCAGGGAGCAGCAGTCCTCACAGGAAAGAAACCTGAGAATACAAATATACAATTAGAGTCAATTATATTCCCTTGATTTCGTCTCCAAATTGTGCTTCTTGCTCTGGTAAATGATTTTTATGAACCTACTTGATCCTACTTCGCAACGAGAGCCTAGCATGATATTTAGCATCATTACCAATGACGCTAAATATCATGCTAGGCTCTCGTTGCAAAAGTAGGATGATAAAACTCTTTTTCTGTGGAGCAAAGGTTTGATTTGCCACAACTGATCTCAAAAAAGGCATAGCTTTGACATCACTGATGGGTGTGAATAAAATTAAGACAGATTATTCACTTTCTTGCGAAAGGTTAGATGAAAAGATCGATACCTCTCATGTTTGTGCGTTAAGTGCGATGCTAAGGGTTAGCATAAAGACTGGAAGATCTCTCTAAACTTCAAAGATACGCCTACAAACATCTCTAAAGCTCCTTAATTAACAGAGTTTATTTAATCCTCGAGTTGTGTGTTAACTATTAGTTTGACAGGGAGCCATTGTTTAGAAATAAATAGTTGTAGCATGTAACTCCAAATGAGACCATAACTTGTTGTTTTTACATTTCTTTTAGTGTATGGCTTAAACAAGAGCAGTACTTTGGGTCAATTAGTAAACATTAAATCTGCTGGTTAGCATTTGGACTTTGAAACAAGCAAGGCAAACTGTTCCCCCCTGCTTCCAGTCTTTCTGCAAAGCTAAGCTAATTGCCGCCCGGCTGTAGCTTCATGCTACTTATTGCAGGAATATGAGAGTATCGATCTTGTCATCTAACTCTTAACAACAGAGCCAGTAAGCATGTAACCGAAAATGTCAAACTATACCTTTCAAAGTTGTTTGATCCACTGGGTCGAATATCGCACCAAATTCTTAAAAATACAGAATTCATCATTCTAAAGAAATGGCCATTCAATTTATTTTTGCACTGTGTATATAAAGTATAATTTAACTAATGTTTTACATAATGTTTTCTAAAAAGGTTTGTGCAGGGATTGCTCAAGTTCTACTACAAGAATGACGACGAGGTCAAGCAAGACCCCGAACTGCAGAAGTGGATTTCGGACATTTTTGAACATGGATTCCTTTCCCAAGAAAGCACAGGTGGGCTTTAAAGAAAAGTTACATTTTAATTGTGATATATTTTCACATTTATGTACACTCATAATATCATTAAACAAACTTTGATTTACTCATCTAGATTTCTTAAATGAATGCTCTTTATTTCCTCATTCTCAGGAATTCCACAGAGATTTTCCACTGTGGCTGAGTTGGTCAAGTTTGTCACCATGGTGATCTTCACTTGCTCAGGACAGCACTCAGCTGTGAACAATGGACAGGTGAAGCCTTCTCATTTACTTGCATGATCAGATATATAGTAGTTATTTTGTTGAACATGCAAACATTTGTTAAGAAGCACAAAGTACAGCTAAAGTTGATGGGAATGTCCTTGGATTTGCAGGTATGTGGTCATAAACCAAATAAACAATGTAATGTGGTGATTGCGCCGGATGAAAAATCTGAGGATCACCAAAGTTATCAGAGTTTATCCTAAGGGCAACATGAATGTCTGAGCCAAATTTAATGACAATCTAACAGAAGGTTGTCGAGACATTTCTCAGAAAACCAAGAATGTTATGCATTAGAATTCTTCCTCTGGGGACCATGAATGTCCAGATTTTATGGCAATACACTCAAAAGTTGTGGAAATATTTCAGTGTAGACCAAAGTGACTGACTGATCAAAAGACTGACATGGTGTGGCTTTAAAAAGTATTAATCAGTTCTGTCAATCATTCATTTATCGCAGTATGACTACGGTGGCTGGATGCCAAACTCTCCCATGTCCCTGCAACTTCCTCCACCGACCACAAAGGGGAGTGCAAACGAGGCCACGATGCTGCAGACGTTCCCCGACGTCAGCACAACAGTTCAGATAATGTCCACCGTGTGGCTACTCAGCCGGCAGTCATCTGACTTCGTAAGTGACTTCATGAAGAATTGCTTAAATCAAATTCATGTTCCCAATACCCTCTTTGAGCCACCGAAAGAATTATCACTAGAACTGTACATTAAATTGTCAATACTCTTAAAAAAAAAAAAATGTATGTGTCATTAATGTCATCAGGTCGCTCTCGGCCAGTATCCAGAGGAACATTTCAGCGAGGAAACTCCCTGTGAGCTGATAAAGGATTTCCAAGAAGAGCTTAACGTGTTAAAAGCAGTCATCAAAGCCAGAAACAGGAGGCTGGAGGTCCCATACACATATTTGGATCCAGCGGAAGTAGAAAATAGTGTGGCCATCTGAATATCAGAAGGTGTGAGCTCCTCAGCTGCTGGCCAAATTTCATATTAACAGTGAGAAAGGGAAGAACTGTTTGTTCTATGTGATACTATAGTGGAAAGAAACTACTGCATGTGATCGTTGTACAGTATGCTGATCTGTGATTCGAAACAAAATGTGATAATTAGAACTTTTCTTCCCGTACAAATATTTGAGGAACAGCTTATTTGTTCTCTGCCAGTTAAATTACAAAATAGTATCTATATTTTTTGTTTTTAATATCAAATGAATCCCTGAACATCCCTCTTTAAACACAGTGCCAGAAAAGTTTGATTTAGCATATTGTTCGTAATGATTAAAAACTTTCTTTATATTATACAAAGTTGGTCTTATAGTCTCAAAGTGCGAAGTGTCTGAATTTCTGCATGCAATACTTTTTTAAATGGTAATTTTTGATCAATACTGTCACTATTGTCTATTGTAAACTGTGACCAAATTCTCTCATCAAAAATAAAGTATTTGCTAAATCTACATCATGAGTCCCAGTGAGATCATTATTATGATAATCGTTAAAGACATATCATCTTCCATTGTTTCTTTTATTATGTAAATTGTTAGTGAAAATCCCATTTTATGCAAATCTAATGAACAATAAAGTAATATGATTCTGATTCTAAAGGGACACTTAAACTATTTATAATTAAAAAAAAAGATGGGCCAATAAAGATTATCAAAGAAAGACAACGTCTTCCCTCATCATTGTTATCAGCATGTCTGTGATGATACAGTAATACTCTTTTCTCTACAAGTGTTTATAGCAATTGCCTCCCACTACACTGGTTAGTGTGGTCGGGTGGCCATAGACATAATACAACAGGAGATTCAACAAAGGAAGATACAACAGAACACCAGACACTGAGATACGCATTACATAACCTTTAGTGTTTGGTTTTACCAGTTTAATAAAGATCTGAAGTGTGGTAACGGCATTCTGTATATCTGCCACTTTTACACACACACTGTGTTTACATTCTTGAACTAATGTTTAATGTTTAAACTGTATATTTCAAAGGAAGAAACTGGTTTATACGTTTGTGTCTTCACACAAGAAGAAATTACATTAACCCTGACAGTTTAATCTCTGCCTAAACCTACTGGTTCTTTCTGGTCAAGCAGCACTTTTTCTACATTTCATTGTAAAGTATTTATATTAGAAATTGTCATCTCTCATTATAGTTGGAGATGCATTACAGCAATGTGTGCGATGTTAGCTGTACTCTTTTAAGGCCCTGTCACACAGTTCCGTATGGCAGAAACGTATGCCAGCATATACGAAATATATACGGCAATACAGCAATACGCTGGTGTACGTTGATATAGGTTAGGGGTCAGTTGTGATCGTTCGAAGGACGCAGACAATATGCCGAACACGGCAGACATAAGGCCCTGTCACACAGTTCTGTATGGCAGAAACGTATGCTGGCGTATATGAAAATTAGCTCAAAATTGGTCAGAATCCAAAAAAGTCCAACTTTTCATCGGATCGGAAAAGTCCACATCGGTGTTGTAGCTGACGTATCCATCCATCCATCGTCTACCGCTTATCCGGGATCGGGTTGCGGGGGCAGCAGCTCCAGTAAGGAACCCCAATCTTCCCTTCTCCGGACCAAATCCTCCAGCTCCAACTGAGGGATCCTGAGGTGTTCCCAGGCCGGTGAGGAGATATAATCTCTCCACCGAGTCCTGGGTCTTCCCCGGGGTCTCCTCCCAGCTGGACGTGCCTGGAACACCTCCCTAGGGAGGCGCCCAGGTGGCATCCTTACTAGATGCCCGAACCACCTCAACTAGCTCCTTTCAACGTAAAGGAGCAGCGGCTCTACTCCGAGTCTCTCACGGATAGCTGAGCTTCTCACCCTATCTCTAAGGGACACGCCAGCCACCCGTCTGAGAAAACCCATTTCGGCCGCTTGTACCCGTGATCTCGTTCTTTCGGTCATGACCTAGCCTTCATGACCATAGGTGAGGGTAGGAACGAAGATCGACCAGTATATTGAGAGCTTTGCCTTCTGGCTCAGCTCTCTTTTTCGTCAAAACGGTGCGGTAAAGTGACTGTAATACCGCCCCCGCTGCTCCGATTCTCTGGCCAATCTCTCGCTCCATCGTCCCCTCACTCGCGAACAAGACCCCGAGGTTCTTGAACTCCTTCACTTGGGGTAATGGCTCATTCCCTACCCAGAGTAGGCAATCCACCGGTTTCCTGCTGAGAGCCATGGCCTCAGATTTTGAGGTGCTGATCCTCATCCCAACCTCTTCACACTCGGCTGCGAACCGATCCAGTGACTGTTGAAGGTCACAGACCGATGATGCCATAAGGACCACATCATCTGCAAAGAGCAGCGATGAGATCCTCAGGTCAACGACCTGCAACCCCTCTCCTCCACGACTACGCCTCGATATCCTATCCATGAAAATCATGAACAGGATTGGTGATAAAGCGCAGCCCTGGCGGAGGCCAACATTCACTGGAAACGAGTCCGACTTACTGCCGAGTATCCGGACACAACTCTCGCTTTGGGCGTACAGGGATTGAATGGCCCTCAAAAGTGACCCCCTCACCCCATACTCCTGCAGCACTTCCCACAGTATCACCAGGGGGACCCGGTCATACACCTTCTCCAGATCCACAAAACACATGTAGACCGGATGGGCGTACTCCCAGGCCCCCTCCAGGATCCTTGCGAGAGTAAAGAGTTGGTCCGTTGTTCCATGACCAGGACGGAATCCGCATTATTCCTCTTCAATCAAAGGTTCGACTACCGGCCGAAACCTCCTTTCCAGTACCTTGGAGTAGACTTTACCAGGGAGGCTGAGAAGTGTGATACCCCTGTAGTTGGCACACATTCTCTGGTCCCCCTTTTTAAATAGGGGAACCACCACCCCGGTCTGCCAACCCCTAGGCACTGTCCCAGACTTCCACGCAATGTTGACGAGGCATGTCAACCAAGACAGCCCCTCAACACCCAAAGCCTTCAGCATTTCTGGACGGATCTCATCAACCCCTGCGGCTTTGCCACTGTGGAGTTGTTTGACTACCTCAGTGACTTCCATCAGGGAAATTTACGATGATCCCCCATCAGCTTCCAGCTCTGCCTCTACCATAGAGGGCGTGTTAGTCGGATTCAGGAGTTCCTCAAAGTGCTCCTTCCACCGGCCGATAACCTTCTCAGTCAAAGTCAGCAGGGTCCCACCCTTGCTGTACACAGCTTGGATGGTTCCTCGATTCCCCCTCCTGAGGTACCGGATGGTTTTCCAGAAGCACCTTGGTGCTGACCGAAAGTCCTTCTCCAAAGCTCCGCCGGAGGTGTGAGTTAAAGATCCCTAGGACAGGGGCTTCCTCCAGACGTTCCCAGTTCACCCGCACTACCCGTTTGGGTTTACCAGGTCTGTCCAGAGTCTTCCCCCACCCCTTGATCCAACTCACCACCAGATGGTGATCAGTTGACAGCTCCGCCCTTCTCTTCACCCGAGTGTCCAAAACATGCGGCCTCAGATCAGATGATACGATTACAAAATCGATCATTGACCTTTGGCCTAGGGTGCTCTGGTACCACGTGCACTTATGAGCATCCTTATGTTCGAACATGGTGTTTGTTATGGCCATTCCATGACTAGCACAGAAGTCCAACAACAAACGACCGTTCGGGTTTAGATCAGGGAGGCCCTTCCTCCCAATCACGCCTGTCCAGGTGTCTCCATCGTTTGCCACGTGTGCGTTGAAGTCTCCCAGCAAGACTACGTCCCCTACTGGAGCCCCCTGCAGCTCCATTCAGGGTCTCCAAGAAGGTCGAATACTCCGAACTGCGGTTTGGGGCATAGGCACAAACAACAGTCAGAGTTTTTTCCCCCCATAACCCGAAGGCGTAGGGAGGCGACCCTCTCGTCCACTGGGGTAAACTCCAACGTAGCGGCGCTCAGCCGGGGGCTAGTGAGTATCCCCACCCCGGCCCAACGCCTCACGCCTCTCTGGGAACCATCACCTTATCGTGGTGGAGAGGTTTGTGTGTCCCTATGAACCTGAGAGCTGTGTTGTCTGGAGCCTAGTGCTCCTGGTAGGGTCTCCCAAGGCAAATTGGTCTCAGGAGAGACCCTGCCCGGAGGAAGCCCGGGGCCGAGCTGACGTATACAAAACAAATTGTTATTCCCAATTATTGAAGTCCCCTTTGAAAGGATTGGTTTAGATATTGTTGGTCCCCTACCCAAAAGTGCTTGAGAGCATCTGGTCCTGGTAGACTATGCTACCCTTTATCCAGAGGCTATTCTCCCCCAGAAAGGCTACAGCCCAGCATATCTCCAAAAAGCTGTTCCTGTTAGAGTAGGGATCCAAAAAGAAATATTGACAGACCAGGGGACCACCTTCATGTCTCGGGTCACCAAGGACCTGTGCTCCCTCCTGAGGATCAAGCACCTCAGAACATCAGTATACCACCCACAAACAGACGGTCTGGTTGAGAGGTTCAACAAGACACTAAAATCCATGCTAAGGGAGTCAATTGAAAGAGATGGGCACAATTGGGACCAGCTACTTCCCTACCTGAGGTTTACAGTTAGGGAGGTGCCTCTGGGCTTCTACAGGCTTCTCACCTTTTGAGCTCCTGTAGTCTCACAAACCAAGGGGTCTTCTTGACCTGAGTGAATTTTTTTGCTAATGAATTTTTTTGCTAGTGAATTTTTTTGCTAGTGAATTTTTTTGCGTGCGTTTTACGAATGACCTCAAGGGCCGGCTCTATTAAGTTGTCTACCCCCGAAAGAGCACCACCAAGAGAGGGCATGAAGGCAGGCCCAGAGCTATCTCCCCAGCAACGGCAAGAGTGCATGGAGCTTGTTGACCGTAACAAAGATGTGTTCTCGGCTAAGCCAGGCACGACACATCTCGCGGTACATGAAATTCGCACTAAGCCCGGTAAGATTGTCAATCAGCAGCCTTATAGAGTACCAGAAGCCCATAAAAAAACAATTTGAGAAATTAAAAAGACGCTGGAGCTAGGAGGCATTGAAGAGTCCCATAGTGCCTGGGCGAGCCCTATTGTGCTGGTCCCAAAACCTGATATGACGACTCGATTCTGCAATGACTTTAGGAAACTAAATGAGGTGTCAGAGTTCGATGCCTACCCCATGCCCCTGGTCGATTAACTAATAGATAGTCTGGGAATGGCTCGCTTCATCACGACCCTTAACCTCACAAAAGGATACTGGCAAGTTCCACTCTCCCCTTCATCCAGAGCAGTGTTACTCATTGCGCGGCTCGCGAGCCTCCTGCGGCTCGCCAAGCTTTAATTGGTGGCTCGCATGGCAGTAGGCTAAATAAAGGAGTGATAGATATGATTATGGAGTCAATACAGATATTTCATGAAACAAGCAGGGTTATTACATATAACCCATTAAAACACTGAAAGTGTCTGCTCTATTAGCCTACAAATAATACAAATAATTGACTCACTGTGGAGTTGACAGTTTTGGAGGTCTATCCAGCACTACAATGGCGAATGTGCTCTTGGACGGGTAGATACATGGTGGGCTAGTATATAAATAAATAAACGTAAGCTCATTAAAAATATGTTAACTTAAGCATGCTTATGAATATGGACATTTGCTAAAAAATAATTTATATCGCTAAATTTGAACATTAAAATTGGAGGATACTACGACCAACCTGGCACTACATACATTGCGTTAGCTTGGGTCCGGTCGACTCGTTTCACCATTACATGCTAGTTAGCGCGTGTTTCTACAGACGTAAAATGGATCGATTTCTTATTAAAAAATAGTTACACACCAGTTGGACAGAAACAAAGATTTTAAGATTTGTCTTTGGAGCATCAAACCACAGCGGAATTGAGCGGAAGATGCTGGAGATGTGGTTTGTGGACAGACAACAGCTGCTCCCGCCAAAAAAAGAAAGGTAGAGCCATACAAGACGAGCAAAGGAAATTTCAAGACAAGTGGACAGGAATTTTTATTTGTCCTCCCCGAGTCGGACCCTTTGTGCTTAATGTGCAAACAGACCCGCTCTGGTTTCAAGCGAAGTCATTTGGAGCCGCGTTTCTAAACGAGGCATCCAAAATTCAACGAAACTTATGCACCTGGAAGAGAAATTAGTAAATAAAATAGAGCAGCTTTCTTCTCTTTCTGGACAACAAAGGCTCATAAACAGGACAACTAATACAGTGAAGACCACTGATCCAGAGAGAAAACAGCCTTTGCAACAAGCAATGGGCTTTTCCAGTACACCAAGTTACCATTCGGTCTACACGGGTCCCCTGCCATCTTTCAGCGGCTGATGGACCAGGTCCTGCGATCACACAGAGACTACACTGCGGCCTATTTAGATGATATAGTGGTACATAGCACAGATTGGCCAATTGGTAGTAGTATCAAAGAGACAGCCCAACAAGCAGCTCTCTCCAGAGCGTAACATACAAACATGGAAAGATAGACAGGTAGTCCACCACACCAAGAACAAACTATTCCACCACTGCTGTGCAATTATCACTGCCATTTACAATACTCACCTTTTATAATTTGTGCAATTATCACTGCCATGTGCAATATTCACTTTATTTTCTATCAATCACTTGTACGTATATTATATTTTATTCTATTTAATTATTTTTTATTGCCTTTTTACTTCACATGTTCTTTTGCTGTGACAAGATACATTTCCCCATTGTGGGACTAATAAAGGATTGTTGATTTCTGATAAAACAGAAAGATAAAAAAGTTGCTTTTTTGCACATCATAAAAGAAAGGTGAAATGAACATTTGCAGAGGTTATGAGTTCAATAATTAATACGGCCCTCGAAGGATGTTGTAAAAAAAAAATGGCCCTTGATAGGAAAAAGGTTCCCCACCCCTGCTATATATACTCAAACCCCAATAAGCTCCCAAAACACGACCTGTACTTTAGAAATAAGTTTAATAAGTTATTCCATGGTCAGGCATAAGTTTAACATAAGTTTAATATGTATGAATAAGTCAAGACTTGTTGCAGATAGGTTAAGCATAGGTTACAAATAAGTTACTATTTAGGTCACTCGTTATCAATAAGTTGGCTGTAGAGTTCACCGTCAGCCGACGAATATCAACATATATCAATTTACGACTAACCTCTATGTACCTCTACGTATTCACGTATTTATAATGTACCTGAACTTATATGTAACTTATGAAGCACACGTTGGGTACGTCCGAAAATTTTGAACATGCTCAGAAAATCTTCAAGGCTTCAGCGTTCAACAATGTACCCCAGCGTAACACAGTGTGGTCTTAACAAATACTACTTATGCCCAACTTACCTCTACCTTATATCAACGTACACCAGCGTATTGACGATATAATACGCTAGGAATATGTTATGCATTCGTTGGGCATTCGTCTGATATGTTTTGTATAAGTAAGTGACACACTATCAAGACCACCAAGGACCTTCCTCTAAAGGTGGAGTCACGCAAATTGGCTCCACGGTTTGTGGGCCAATTCCTGATCTCCAGGGTCATCAACCCTGTAGCAGTGAGGCTGCAATTACCACGGTCCATGAGAGTACATCCCACCTTTCATGTGTCTAGAGTAAAACCTGTGAAGGAGAGTAATTTGGTTCCCACAACCAAACCCCCACCTCCCCCCCGGTTCTTCGAGGGGGGAACGTCTACACGGTCAAGCGTCTCCTGGCGGTGAGAAAGAGAGGCAGGGGTCGTCAATTCCTGGTGGATTGGGAGGGGTATGGTCCTGAGGAGAGACAGTGGGTGGCTACCAAGAACATTGTGGACCATACTCTGATCCAAGATTTCCACCGCCAGCATCCTGATGCACCTGGGACGTCAGTTGCCGTCCCTAGAGGGGGGGGTACTATTAGGTCTCGGTCTGTTCGTTAGATGTTTTGTGTTGTGTTTGTATTTTGTTAATTACCTGTTCTCTGTTGTTTCTACTTCCTACTCCCAGGTGTTCCCAATCTGTTCGTTAGTGTCCTCACCTGTGTCTCGTTCCCTCTCACTTCTTGGTGTGTATATAGAGTCTCTTTTGTTTGTGACTCGATTCTGCCCTTGCCTGATTCTTGTCTGCTGTGCTGTTACGCTGAGTATCTGCCAGTGTACCAAACCTGTTTCCGTGACCCGACTCTGCTCCTGGATTACCCCTTGATACTTTGTATGATCAACTGTCTATGCGTGTACCATAGCAACTGCAAAGTTTTCAGTAAAGACTATTTCCATTCAACATTTATCTGCCTCTGTGTCGTGCAATTGAGTCCCACTTCCCTTCTGTCTTGATCGTACCGTTACACATAATATGAAAGACGATCCGACAAGGCACACTGGAGCAGACAGGGATACAATTTACAGCTGGGGGAGGATTTAAGGGGCAAACGAGGCCAGAGAACAAAACTGGAAGGGGAAGTCCGGGCAGGAAGTTGGGGGAGAGCAGCAAAACGGGGCTGGAGGTGGATAAACTGTGTGAGTGAACACTTTATTTTCTTAATTTGTATTTATACTTTTAGTTTAATGGGATGTTCTCACATCCACAAAAACTGGTTCATCTTGATTGATGAGCTAATGCTTCCTCAGTTGCAGTTGTAGAACCTGTTCATACATGTTCCACCTTTCATCACCAGAGATAACATTTTACGACTGTCTCTGACACTCCCAAAACTCTGTATGAAAAGAACATTCAGTGCTGTGTGCTGGCAGAGTGTGAAAGGAACAGCCAGGTAAGAGAGATGCATATGGCATTTTAAAGACACATTTAAAATTAGTTGTTGTAATATATTTTGCCAATGCCTTTTTCATTGTGATACTAGTATTTAAAAAGAAAATGATTGCACTAGTATTTAAAAAGAAAATGATTGCACTAGTTACAGATAACAGATAACAGTGCTGAGAATTGCTCTCTCCCCCCCAGGATTGAAAATGGCAGATTATACAGTGACTGTAACCACCGGCAATATTACCAATGCCACAACATTTAACAACGTCTTCATTAAGCTGGTGGGCACAGATGGAGAGAGTGAACGCACGTGGCTTTTTGGCTTCAGCGGACCTATAGCCTTCATCGCTGGACAAGTAAGTGTGAAATATCTCTCTAAATGTACAAAACACTGACTCAACTTTGCCTGTAGTTTATAGATTTTATAGAAACATTAAATATCAATTACTTTGGTGGAGTTGATGTAATTCTTGCAGTTTTTTTTAGGTTGTATCCACATGGATTGACTTTGATAAGTGTCAGTTAAATACATGTCATGTATAATTGTTTTCAAACTATTTGTGTCGTTACTCCAGGTGTGTAGCTTTACCGTGTCCTGCCCTCTCTCCATTGGAAAGCTGATTCTGATAGAACTAGACAAAAAGCCTCTCATACTGTTCCCTGAAGATAATTGGTTCCCTGCAAAGGTAGAAGTGAAATCCCCCGAGGGACACACCTACAACTTTCCCATCTACCGCTGGAACACAGACAGTGAGGTGCATCGCTTCAGAGAAGGAACAGGTTATTAATAATTATCTTGTCCGACACTCCTGTACAATGTTCACTGTCCACACAATAGAAGTTCTGCACGCTCGACTAAAAGGAAGCCGGAGCACATTCATGCCAACATACTGTATGTAACAAATTGTTTTAACATTGTTATGTTTCTTTCTCTAAGCTCTGAGAGTCTTTGAAGACAAACATCATCTTGGCAGGTACAGTCGGGAGCAGGAGCTGAATCAGCGAGAGGAAGACTATCGGTGAGCGCTCAGAGCTTATACACGTTGTAACTCCGTGCACCTGAAACTAACATGCATCTAAATCTGATATATAACAATAAATTACCACCACATGACATGCTTACACTTGCAAAGGTTTATTCAAATGTAATATACTTTAACATGTGTTGTGATATTGAATATTATTAAGTATATTTTGCTTGTATACTTTGAATTAAAACTGCAGATACACTGGTATCTAGACTGTCCAAAGTTCCTCACCTCTCTGCTCTTCTCTATTAGCTGGGATGTGTATGAAGATGGATTACCCCACGTCATGAAGGCAGATGATCCTCTTTCTCTGCCTTGTGAGGTCCGCTTCTCCTTCACCAAGACCACAGAGTTTGGATTCACTGCACTCACTGGGTAAGGTCCTTACATTTTGTCCGATATTTATTTATCTATATAACCATTTACCTGCTTCAAGTTATTTTAAGGCATCATAATAAAGTAACTGTTTGCTTTTATTTTCTAGGCTGGTTGAGTTGAACCTGAAGGGACTCGCTGATTCGAAGGAGAACTGGACTAATATCGATGACATCGATCGGGTGTTCTGTTGCAAGCAAACTCCCATATCTGGTACGATCATGGTAGTTTAATGAAATATTAGATACTGTATGCATAATATGTATAATTATATTAATTATAATATCTGAATATGTATTCATTCAGATATTTAATTTGTACTCCTACATTAAAACACTGTAATTCCTCTAATAATCCATTAGATTCTACTGAAGACTGAAAATGTATCCAAACATGTAGCCTTGAGGTTTCCTCATTTTAATCGTTACTTATAAGAAAACTATTAACTGTGTCTAAATAGACAAAAAGTGTCCAATCATGTCAGTGACTCTGCATTCTGTGGCGCACATTGTTTTCAAATGTCCAGTTTCACATGCAGTGTACAGTTAAGATGATAACAGTGGTAGAGTAAATATTATCCATCCCAAAGTTTGAAACCCAATAAAGTTCAACTCTGCTCTTTTTCCAGAATATGTCCAGAAACATTGGAAGGACGATGATTTCTTTGGCTACCAGTTTCTAAATGGTGTCAACCCCATGACGATCCAACGTTGTTCAGCTCTGCCCAAGAACTTTCCTGTCACTGCTAAGATGCTCTTCCTCCGTGGTCAGAGGAGCTTGAAAGAGGAAATGAAGGTGATTGATCTTACAAATCGGGTTTTTTGCACCATGACCTCTTGAATTTGGATGCAGGAATTGCATGTTGCACTTAGTGTGTCACATCCCTTCTGTATGCATGCAAATCAAATAATTTATCATCCTCACTCAAATTTAAAACAGAAAGGCAACATATTCCTGTGTGACTATAAGCATCTGGATGGACTGAAAGCAAACACCATCAATAGCATGCAGCAGTACTTGACGGCTCCTCTTGTCCTGCTCCACAAAACACCTGACGACAAGATGATGCCAGTTGCTATTCAGGTGAGATTAGCACTCAAATATAGCGAACAAATCAGATGTAAGTAATCACTCTTACAGGACAGACAGACAGACAGACAGACATACAATACAACACATGTCACATGTACTGATTAGACAGACAGTAGACAGTGCAAACATATATGAAGAATGTGAATCAAAGAAAAAGCAATACTTAAAACACTTTCATTGCAATTGCAGAAAAATGATAAATTAGATGTGCAAGCACTGATGTATGTAAGAAAAGTAGGGCAGATGTTCTGACCTGGAATTTAAGGAAACTGAATTTCCCCTTAAAGGATCAACAGAGCATCAAACTGAAAAGCATATAAAACCTATAGTAAATAAGTAAACATACACAATCACAGAACATTCTTGAGCATTATTGACCAGTTCTGGTAATGGATCGAATGGATTGAAAGAACCACACCCACCTTCCTTTTCCTGCAGCTGAAGCAGACTCCAGCAGAAGACAATCCCATCTTCTTACCTACTGATTCGGATTACGACTGGTTGATGGCCAAGATCTTTGTGAGAAGTGCAGTGGCCAACGAGTATCAACTCAATGTTCACCTGCTGCGCACTCATCTGCTGGCTGAAGTCTTTGCAGTGTCACTGCTGCGCAACGTGCCCATGGTGCATCCACTGTACAAGGTACCTGAAAGTAACAATACTGAACAACTGACTTTGACTTTGTTAACATGTACTAGTGTTACTAACAGAGTTCCCTGTCTCCCTCAGCTCCTCATACCTCACACCCGCTACAGTCTGCAGATCAACTTCTTAGCTCGACGTCTTCTAATATCAGAGACTGGAGTTTTGACACAGGTACGAAAAGACCAACACGCTCAGTAGACCATTACACTAAACCTTTTTTTTTATGTCATGCACAGTATTTGACTAACTATGTTCCCTACATATTTGACTGTTCCCTAGTTTTCGGCTTCTGGTGGCGAGGCTATGAACACGATCCTGAAGAGATCACTGGCCGCATTGACCTACACCTCCCTCTGCGTACCAGAAGACATTGCTGAGCGTGGGCTGAAGGATGTGCCAAACTTCTACTACAGGGATGATGCACTCAAGCTTTGGGATGTCATCTTTAGGTAGTACAGGCATTTCCATTCTCCTTTATGTTTAGAATTGATATGGTATTGGTGCAAAAATAATGTATGTTTGCTGAAGTGTAGATACAGTATAAAGACTTACACCATATTAGAATGCAGTTAGAGGCCCTGAAGTGCACTAAAGTGAAAACAACATGCCTTTCACTGTATCAGACAGGGGTTAGTGGTGACATCAGAGATTTCGGTACAATATTTGTTTCAGGGAGCAGCAGTCCTCACAGGAAAGAAACCTGAGAATACAAATATACAATTAGAGTCAATTATATTCCCTTGATTTCGTCTCCAAATTGTGCTTCTTGCTCTGGTAAATGATCATCCTACTTCGCAACGAGAGTCATTAGCAATTTCATTACCAAACTCTTTTTCTGTTGAGCAAAGGTTTGATTTGCCACAACTGATCTCAGAAAAGGCAAAGCTTTGACATCACTAATGGGTTTAAATAAAATAAGACAGATTATTCACTTTCTTGCCAAGAGTTAGATGAAAAGATCGATACCACTTAACCACATCGCACTTAACGCACATGTTTGTGCGTTAAGTGCGATGCTAAGGGTTAGCATAAAGACTGGAAGATCTCTCTAAACTTCAAAGATACGCCTACAAACATCTCTAAAGCTCCTTAATTAACAGAGTTTATTTAATCCTCGAGTTGTGTGTTAACTATTAGTTTGACAGGGAGCCCTTGTTTAGCAAGAAATAGTTGTAGCATGTGTGGGGTTTTGAAGCCCAAAGGGCGCTGAGATAGTCTTTCAATTGAATCCAGTAAACTTCTAGTTGATCAAGATACTTATTTATTTAAAGTGATGATGACAGCAATGTCAAAAAATACCCTCAGCCGAGGACACTTTCACACACCAAGTCCACAGTCCGAATCAATAAAGAGCCAGTTAGCTGTCTGTTGGTAAAAGTGAAAGTGGTACAAAAACATCATAAACATTTTGCTATATTCTCTACAGAAGGGTGTCGTCGTCCCTCATTGGTCCATGTTGGCGCGGTTATGCCCCTTGGTGGGCCGTCTTGTTGCGGCGAGATGGAGGTGGACCTGAAACTCTTTGAAGAGAACCTACAGTGCTTCACATTCATAACTAAATAGTGCTCATTATACATTTGTGCAGAAATACATGTTGTGCAATAATACATTTTGATTGAGGTGGACGAGTACATGTGATAATCATTAAATGTGACACAATACAATCAGGAGTTTATTTACTTCACACATGTAACTCCAAATGAGACCATAACTTGTTGTTTTTACATTTCTTTTAGTGTATGGCTTAAACAAGAGCAGTACTTTGGGTTAATTAGTAAACATTAAAGCTGCTGGTTAGCATTTGGACTTTGAAACAAGCCAGGAAAACTGTTCCCCCCTGCTTCCAGTCTTTCTGCAAAGCTAAGCTAATTGCCGCCCGGCTGTAGCTTCATGCTACTTATTGCAGGAATATGAGAGTATCGATCTTGTCATCTAACTCTTAACAACAGAGCCAGTAAGCATGTAACCGAAAATGTCAAACTATACCTTTCAAAGTTGTTTGATCCACTGGGTCGAATATCGCACCAAATTCTTAAAAATACAGAATCTAAAGAAATAGCCATTAAATTATTTTTTTACAAAAGTGTGTCTGCACTGTGCATATAAAGTATAATTTAACTAATGTTTTACATAATGTTTTTTAACAAGGTTTGTGCAGGGATTGCTCAAGTTCTACTACAAGAATGACGACGAGGTCAAGCAAGACCCCGAACTGCAGAAGTGGATTTCGGACATTTTTGAACATGGATTCCTTTCCCAAGAATGCACAGGTGGACTTTAAAGAAAAGTTACATTTTAATTGTGATATATTTTCACATTTCTGTACACTCATAATATCATTAAACGAACTTTGATTTACTCATCTAGATTTCTTAAATGAATGCTCTTTATTTCCTCATTCTCAGGAATTCCACAGAGATTTTCCACTGTGGCTGAGTTGGTCAAGTTTGTCACCATGGTGATCTTCACTTGCTCAGGACAGCACTCAGCTGTGAACAATGGACAGGTGAAGCCTTCTCATTTACTTGCATGATCAGTCATATAGTAGTTATTTTGTTGAACATGCAAACATTTGTTAAGAAGCACAAAGTACAGCTAAAGTTGATGGGAATGTCCTTGGTTTTGCAGGTATTTGGTCATAAACAATGTAATCTGATGATTGCGCCGGATGAAAAATCAGAGGATCACCAAAGTTATCAGAGTTTATCCTAAGGGCAACATGAATGTCTGAGCCAAATTTAATGGCAATCTAGCAGAAGGTTGTTGAGACATTTCTCAGAAAACTAAGAATGTTCTGCATTAGAATTCATCCATTAATGTCTTTACAAAGTGTGTTTGTATCCACATTTCATGGCAATACACTCAAAAGTTGTGGAAATATTTCAGTGTAGACCAAAGTGACTGACTGATCAAAAGACTGACATGGTGTGGCTTTTAAAAGTATTAATCAGTTCTGTCAATCATTCATTTATCGCAGTATGACTACGGTGGCTGGATGCCCAACTCTCCCATGTCCCTGCAACTTCCTCCACCGACCACAAAGGGGACAGCAAACGAGGCCACGATGCTGCAGACGTTCCCCGACGTCAACACAACAGTTCAGGCAATGTCAACCGTGTGGCTACTCAGCCGGCAGTCATCTGACTTCGTAAGTGACTTCATGAAGAATTACTTAAATCACATTCATGTTCCCAATACCCTCTTTGAGCCACCGAAAGAATTATCACTAGAACTGTACATTATATTCGCAATACTCTGTTCTTAAAAACATTTTTTTTATGTATCATTAATGTCATCAGGTCACTCTCGGCCAGTATCCAGAGGAACATTTCAGCGAGGAAACTCCCTGTGAGCTAATAAAGGATTTCCAAGGAGAGCTTGATGTGTTAGAAGCAGTCATCAAAGCCAGAAACAGGAGGCTGGAGGTCCCATACACATATTTGAATCCAGCGGAAGTAGAAAATAGTGTGGCCATCTGAATATCAGAAGGTGTGAGCTCCTCAGCTGTTGGCCAAATTTCATATTAACAACAGTGAGAAAGGGAAGAACTGTTTGTTCTATGTGATACTATAGTGGAAAGAAACTACTGCATCTGATCTGTGATTTATTTTATTAGGCAATGTTGTTTCATGAACAAAATGTGATAATTAGAACGTTTCTTCCCGTACAAATATTTGAGGAACAGCTTATTTGTTCTCTGCCAGTTAAATTACAGAATAGTATATATATTTTTTGTTTTTAATATCAAATGAATCCCTGAACATCCCTCTTTAAACACAGTGCCAGAAAAGTTTGATTTAGCATATTGTTTGTAATCATACAAAACTTTCTTTATATTATACAAAGTTGGTCTCATAGTGCAAAGTGTCTGAATTTCTGCATGCAATACTTTTTTAAATGGTAATTTTTGATCAATACTGTCATTATTGTCTATTGTAAACTGTGACCAAATTCTCTCATCAAAAATAAAGTATTTGCTAAATCTACATCATGAGTGCCTGTGAGATCATTATTATAATCGTTAAAGACATATCATCTTCCATTGTTTCTTTTATTATGTAAATTGTTAGTGTTATTTTCCAGAAAAAAAATCCCATTTTATGCAAATATAATGGACAATAAAGTAATATTATTCTGATTCTAAAGGGACACTTAAACTATTCATAATAAAAAGATGGGCCAATAAAGATTCTCAGCAGTTCCAGTAAGGAACACCAAACTTCTCTTCTCCGGGCCACATCCGCCAGTTCCGACTGGGGGATCCTGATGCGTTCCCAGGCCAGTGAGGAGATATAATCTCTGCACCGAGTCCTGGGTCTTCCCCGGGGTCTCCTCCCAGCTGGACGCGCCTAGAACACCTCCCTAGGGAGGTGCCCAGGTGGCATCCTTACGAGATGCCCGAACCACCTCAACTGGCTACTTTCAACGCAAAGGAGCAGCAGCGGCTCTACTCCGAGTCTCTCACGGATGGCTGAGCTTCTCACCCTATCTCTAAAGGAGACGCCAGCCACCCGACTGAGAAAACCCATTTTGGCCGCTTGTACTCGTTGTACTCGTTCTTTCGGTCATGACCCAGACTTCATGACCATAGGTGAGGGTAGGAACGAAGATCGACCGGTATATTGAGAGCTTTGCCTTCTGGTTCAGCTCTCTTTTCGTCACAACAGTACGGTAAAGTGAATGCAATACCGCCCACGCTGCTCCGATTCTCCGGCCAATCTCTCTCTCCATCGTCCCCTCACTCGCAAACAAGACCCCAAGGTACTTGAACTCCTTCACTTGGGGTAATGGCTCATTCCCTACCCGGAGTAGGCCATCCACCGGTTTCCTGCTGAGAGCCATGGCCCCAGATTTTGAGTTGCTGTTCCTCATCCCAACCACTTCACACTCGGCTGCAAACCAATCCAGTGACTGCTGAATGTCACAGACCGATGATTCCATAAGGACCACATCATCTGCAAAGAGAAGCAATGAGATCCTCAGGCCACTGAACTGCAACCCCTCTCCTCCACGACTATGCCTCGATATCCTGTCCATGAAAATCACAAACAGGATTGGTGATAAAGCGCAGCCCTGCAGAGGCCAACATCAGATCAGAAAAGTCCACATCGGTGTTGTAGCTGATGTATACATAACAAATTGTTATACGTATATGCGTTTGTCTAACCTATAGATCACTTACTTATACAAAATGTATTTGACGACGTATTCCTAGCGTAGTCAACATGCCGTCCAAGAAGACCAAGAAGAAGGGAGAAGTTGATGATGGGTTGATGTGTTCATCAAGACGTGCTGTGAAGATAAGGATCAGCTACTCACAGGTACCCTATATATACTCAAACCCCAATAAGCTCCCAAAACGCTAGCTAAACGCTAGCTGTACTGTAGAAACACGTTTAATAAGTTACTCCGTCGTCAGGCATAAGTTTAACATAAGTTTAATACGTCGGAATAAGTCGAGACTCGTTGCAGATACGTCTGACATAGGTTAAGCATAGGTTACGAATAGGTTATCCACTTGTTATCAATAAGTTGGCTGTAGGGTTCACCGTCAGCCGACGAATATCAACGTATATCAACTTACGATTAACGTAATGTACCTCTACGTATTCACGTATGTCTAATGTACCTGAACTTATGTGTAACATATGCATAACCTGTGAAGCACACATTGGGTACGTCCGAAAATGTTGAACATTCTCAAGAAATCTTCACGGCCTCAGCGTTCAATAATGTACCCCAGCATAACACAGCGTGCTCTTAACGAATACTACTTATGCCAAACTTACCACTACCTTATATCAACGTACACCAGCGTATTGACAATATAATACGCTAGGAATATGTTATGCATTCGTTGAGCATTCGTCTGATACGTTTTGTATAAGTAAGTGATACGCTATCAAGAGGTTAGACATACGTATATGTATACGTTCACTTTTCCGATCTGATCTGATGAAAAGTTGAATGTATTTGGACTCTGACAAATTAATTTTGAGCTAATTTTCATATACGCCAGCATACGTTTCTAACATACGGAACTGCGTGCTAACTGTTTTCATTTTTATTTATTTATTTCACTAATTTCTAAATTGAAGTGACTTAAAGTTAAAGTAAATGATCTACAGATCCCCTAAACCTGTACTGTATGCAAAGGGAACGGCAACCACCTGCAGGCAATTGTTTTTTGGAAAGTGTCTTATGAGGTAAGAAGGTTGACGATCTCCATCGTAAGCATTTGGACAAAAATCTACTGCTCTTTGTATATAACTGGCTGCACATTGTCCTAACTGTGACATTTGGCAGTTTGCTTATTATTAATATTCTTATGTAATTTATTGTGGTTATTATTCTCTTTTTATTCTCCACTTCATCTGCTCCTCAGAGCTAAAATGGTGAAGTATGAAAGGTGCTGCCACCTTCTCCCTCGGAGCAGTGAGTCTGGATTTCATACCTAATGTTGAAATGGGCAATATATATTTCTTTAACTTGCATAATACAGGATAATGTTTTTACACAAATTGGTCATTATATCACTGTGTTGAGATCATTATCCTAAATGAGATTATAATAGATGCTACCTGCACATGTTCGTGGATCGACCTCATTTAAAAACATATTATTTTTTTCACAAGTATCTTTGTTGTTGTTTTTTAAAGAGCAAAAGATTTTTTTTTTATTCAGTACAGTGTTTTGATTCAGAGCTCTGAGATTAAAGTCTCTAATTAATACATTAAAAAAATCTGGTTTTAATTTCAAAATCATATTTTCTTCCCTCTTTATTCTGATATTAATCTCAAAATTAGAAGAGTTCAGGGAACATAATTATGACAATGATAATACTCTGAAAGTGTTACTGTTTAAGTGGATAAACATTTAATTGGAGGGCACCATGCATCCTAAAAGCATTTATGATTTAAATTACTGTCAAGAAGCACGCATTAACACAATCTGAAATGGACCATAGTCTAATTCCTAATTGTATTGTGAGCTGTATTTAAAATTTGTAGACATTAATATGAAAATGAGATAAAAGTCAATGTGCTACGTTCATGTGACTTTGTGGTGGTCGTCTTAAAATTAATTTCATGCACTTGTGTTTGCAATAAGCATGGGAACCCTGATCTGCATAAGTACCACTTCAGGTGCAAAGTAATTGAGTTAATTCTAAGAAATTCCTATTTGCAATTTGTAACTGGTGTGTGTGTGTGTGTGTGTGTGTGTGTGTGTGTGTGTATGTGTGTGTGTGAGTGAGTGTGCGTGTGTGTGTGAGTGAGTGTGCGTGTGTGTGTGTGTGTGTGTGTGTAGGTGTGTCATACCTGTCAACATTGGAATTTCAAAATAATGGACATCCGCCCATACCTTAACAGCTCTGAGCCACCAACCCCAACCCATATAATGTAAATGTAAACACATAAGGGACGGGTTAGCTGAAGGCTACATTATTTTTGGCGCAAAGTATTGACATCTTTCACTCAGCTTTGGTCACTTGGTCTGCCTCTGAAACAGTTCTTGTCACAAATGAAGTCATTGACAGTGTATGTTTTGTGCCTCTTGGGCGTGCTTGTGCTTGTGCTTGGACAATTTTTCATGCTGACGAACATCGCTTTTTCCGTCGTGTGCAATGCTAAAATCTGAATGGGTGCGAGGTTTCTAAATCATGTGATGTAAGACACATTCTGCATCAAGGTTGTTATTGTGTAAAGATGTGAAGATTGTGGATTTTTTTTTTTTTTTACATTAAACAAGGAAATGATGTTGGAGTTATGTGAGGTGATAAGAACTTGCAACACACCTGGTTAAGGTACATTTCCCACAAGTTTGTATCCTGGATGGAGGGATCAACAAGCTGAAGCCTACTGGACTGCTGACTGTCCCCTCCCCTCAGATCTGACCTCGTACCTCAGCTTCACACTCACTAAAGGCACCAGTGGAAAGATTGTATATTACATTTTGAGCTGATATTAAAGCAAAGAAACAAAAATGTTTACACATTCTAATTAAACTGTTTGAATGTATTAATCTGAACTGAAACGACCTTCTTAACCCAGTTTGATTTCATCATCAAATATTTTATTTTCTGTCTAAAAACAAGAGTGATTGAATCAATATTTTCTGTAACAACTGCTTTTGTGTTTTAGTGGCTTTGGACTAATAAATTGAGCTGTTTGTGACCAAAATAAATATCTTGATGTGTGTCAGCCTGTCTGTTCTGAGCCAGATGATGTCTTATTTCTCATTGAGTTGTCTGTATATATTTGCCATGTCATAAAAAATGTGTCACGACTGTGTTTTTCCCTAACTCTGTGATTGTTAATTTGTTTCTGCTGTGCTCATTCACCCTGCCCTTGTGTTTTTGCATTTCTCCCCCAGCTGTGTCTCGTTCCCTTGTTTAGTGTGTATATATCCCTGTCTGTCCCAGTGTGCCTTGTCGGATCGTCATTCATGTTTCACCCATGGGTCCTTGTGCTTCCCCATGCTAAGTTGTGTCTTGCCTGGTTTGTGTTTTTGGACTTGTAAGATTAATCAAGTGTATAGTTGTTAATTGATAAGCTTTGCTAAATAAAGCTCTCTTTGTTAACATCGTCTTGCGTTCTGCATTTGGGTCCTCACCTTTACTGAGTTCTAACATCATGTTACAGTTGTTTATAATAAAACTATTAAATCTGAATAAATTAAGTGAACACGGTTGTTTTCTTATAATTTTAGTATAATGGGATGATCTCACATTGAATGGTGGAAAAACTGGTTCATCTTGATTGATGAGCTAATGCTTCTTTGAAAAGTAATTATTTTGCATTAACTCCCAGTAAAACCTGTTCATGAATGTTCCGCCTTTCATACAGATTCTCGTTACCATTGTCTCTGACCCAAAACTCTGTATAAAAAGAAGAGTCAGTGCTGTGTGCTGGCAGTTTGTGAAAGGAACTGCTTGGTAAGAGGTAACAGGTAAGAGTGATGCATATGAAATTTCAAAGAAACATTTAAAGTGATTTGTTGTAATATATTTTGAAAATACCTTTTTCATTGTGATACTAGTATCTAAAAATAAATAAATGCTTGCACTAGTTATAGATAACCCAATCAGTGCTGTTATTATTGCTTTCTCCTTACTAGGATTCTTCTGCTTTTTCAGAGTGAAAATGGTGGATTATACAGTGACTGTAACCACCGGCAATATCACCAATGCCGCAACACTTAACAACATCTCCATTAAGCTGGTGGGCACAGATGGAGAGAGTGAACGCACGTGGCTTTTTGGCTTCAGCGGACCAATAGCCTTCATCGCTGGACAAGTAAGTGTGAAATATCCCTCTAAATGTACAAAACACTGGCTCAACTTTGCCTGTAGTTTATAGATTATATAGGAACATTGAAGCTGATGCTAACTCAGACTCCATATAATATTATTATTATTGCAGTTTTTTTGGGTTGTATCCACATGGTTGACTTTAAATTTGCGTCAGTTAAATACATGTCATGTACAATTGTTTTCAAACTATTTGTGTCGTTACTCCAGGTGTCCAGTTTTACCGTGTCCTGCCCTCTCTCCATTGGAAAGCTGATTCTGATAGAACTAGACAAAAAGCCTCTCCTACTGTTCCCTGAAGATAATTGGTTCCCTGCAAAGGTAGAAGTGAAATCCCCCGAGGGACACACCTACAACTTTCCCATCTACCGCTGGAACACAGACAGTGAGGTGCATCGCTTCAGAGAAGGAACAGGTTATTAATAATTATCTTGTCCGACACTCCTGTACAATGTTCACTGTCCACACAACATAAGTTCTGCACGCTCGACTAAAAGGAAGCCGGAGCACATTCATGCCAACATACTGTATGTAACAAATTGTTTTAACATTGTTATGTTTCTTTCTCTAAGCTCTGAGAGTCTTTGAAGACAAACATCATCTTGGCAGGTACAGTCGGGAGCAGGAGCTGAATCAGCGAGAGGAAGACTATCGGTGAGCGCTCAGAGCTTATACACGTTGTAACTCCGTGCACCTGAAACTAACATGCATCCAAACCTGATATATTACCACCACATGACATGCTTACACTTGCAAAGGTTTATTCAAATGTAATATACTTTAACATGTGTTGTGATATTGAATATTATTAAGTATATTTTGCTTGTATACTTTGAATTAAAACTGCAGATACACTGGTATCTAGACTGTCCAAAGTTCCTCACCTCTCTGCTCTTCTCTATTAGCTGGGATGTGTATGTAGAGGGTTTACCCCACATCATGAAGGCAGATGATCCTCTTTCTCTGCCTTGTGAGGTCCGCTTGTCCTTCACCAAGACCACAGAGTTTGGATTCACTGCACTCTCTGGGTAAGGTCCTTACATTTTGTCCAATATTTATTTATTTATTTATCTATATAACCATTTACCTGCTTCAAGTTATTTTAAGGCATCATAATAAAGTAACTGTTTGCTTTTATTTTCTAGGCTGGTTGAGTTGAACCTGAAGGGACTCGCTGATTCGAAGGAGAACTGGACTAATATCGAGGACATCGATCGGGTGTTCTGTTGCAAGCGAACTCCCATATCTGGTACGATCATGGTAGTTTAATGAAATATTAGATACTGTATGCATAATTGTAGATTCCACTGTATTCATTGAGATATTCAATTTTAATCCTACATTAAAACACCATTATTCCTCTGATAATCCATTAAAATGTATCTAAACATGTAGCCTTGATGTTTCGTCATTTTAATCATTACTTATAAGAAAACTAGTAACTGTATTGAAATGGATACAGTTAAGATGATAACAGTGGTAGAGTAAATATTATCCATCCCAAAGTTTGAAACTCAATAAAGTTCAACTCTCTTTTTCCAGAATATGTCGAGGAATCATTGGAAGGACGATGATTTCTTTGGCTACCAGTTTCTAAATGGTGTTAACCCCATGACGATCCGACAAGTGTTCAGCTCTGCCCCAAAACTTTCCTGTCACTGATGAAATGCTCTTCATCCGTGGTCAGTGTAGCTTGAAAGAGGAAATGAAGGTGATTGATCTTACGAGTCATGTTTTTGCACCATGACCTCTTGAATTTGGATGCATGAATTGCATGTTGCACTTAGTGTGTCACATCCCTTCTGTATGCATGCAAATCAAATAATTTCTCACCCTCACTCAAATTTAAAACAGAAAGGCAACATATTCCTGTGTGACTACAAGTATCTGGATGGACTGAAAGCAAACACCATCAATGGCAAGCAGCAGTACTTGACAGCTCCTCTTGTCCTGCTCCACAAAACACCTGACGACAAGATGATGCCAGTTGCTATTCAGGTGAGATTAGCACTCAAATATAGCGAACAAATCAGATGTAAGTAATCACTCTTACAGGACAGAGAGACATACAATACAACAGAAATATTTTTTGCTGAGTCCTTAACCTTTAGTAAAATGACACTAGTAAGAGTGCAAACATGAAGAAAGCGAATAAAAAAAAAAAAAAAGGCAATACTTAAAGCACTTTCATTGCAATTGCCGGCCTGCCTTCAATTTTCCCTTTGTTGAAAACATTGTCCAACAATTAGATGTACAAGCATTGATGTGTGTAAGACTGATAAAGTAGGGCAGCTGTTCTGACCTGGGACTTAAGGGGAAATTCATAGTTTCATTAAAGCATCCACAGAGCATCAAACTGAAAATCATATAAAACCTATAGTAAACATGGAACAATCACAGAAAATGATTGACCAGTTCTGGTAATGGATCGAATGGATTAAAAGAACCACACAAACCTTCCTTCTCCTGCAGCTGAAGCAGACTCCAGCAGAAGACAATCCCATCTTCTTACCTACTGATTCGGAGTACGACTGGTTGATGGCCAAGATCTTTGTGAGAAGTGCAGTGGTCAACGAGTATCAACTCAATGTTCACCTGCTGCGCACTCATCTGCTGGCTGAAGCTTTTGCCGTGTCACTGCTGCGCAACGTGCCCATGGTGCATCCACTGTACAAGGTAACAGCTGAATAACAATGTTTTAGTGTGTATACATTTGAAAGTATTCTGCTCTGCTGAATGTGAAGTGACAAGATTTCTAACTTTGTTAACATGTACTAGTGTTACTAACAGAGTTCCCTGTCTCCCTCAGCTCCTCATACCTCACACTCGCTACACTCTGCAGATCAACTTCTTAGCTCGACTTCTTCTTATATCGGAGACTGGAGTTTTGACACAGGTACGAAAAGACCAACACGCTCAGTAGACCATTACCTACACTAATACTTTTTTGCACAGTATTTAACTAACTATGTTCCTTACATATTTGACTGTTCCCTAGTATTCAGCTTCTGGTGGCGAGACTATGTTCACGATCCTGAAGAGATCACTGTCCGCATTGACCTACACCTCCCTCTGCATACCAGAAGACATTGCTGAGCGTGGGATGGAGGATGTGCCAAACTTCTACTACAGGGATGATGCACTCAAGCTTTTGGGATATCATCTTTAGGTAGTACAGGCATTTCTTTTATGTTTAGAATTCATATGATATTGGTGCAAAATTATGTATGTTTGCTGCCTTTCAGTGTCAGCCGGGGGTTAGTGTTGACATCAGAGATTTCAGTACAATATTCGTTTTCCATATCCACTTACAGGGAAAAAGGTGGTGTTAAACATAACCAATGTAATTGTTTTGCAAGAAACCAACAAAACAACAGAATCACAGATGACTAATGAGGGTGGGGCAGATCAGCTGACCAGCACCAAAGCTACTGATCTGTGTTAATCAGGTTGTTCCAGCAGGGAGCAGCAGTCCTTGCAGGAAAGCAACCTGAGAATACAAATGTACAATTGGGAGTCAATTTTATTCCCTTGATTTCTTCTCCAAATTGTGCTTCTTGCTCTGGTAAATGATCATCCTACTTCGCAATGAGAGCCTAGCATGATATTTAGCGTCATTAGCAATTTTGTTACTAAACTCTTTTTCTGTGGAGCAAAGGTTTGATTTGCCACAACTGATCTCGAAAAAGTCAAAACTTTGACATCACTGATGGGTTTAAATAAAATGAAGATAGATAATTCACATTCTTGTCAAGAGTTAGATGAAAAGATCGATACACTCATGTTTGTGCGACGCTACCACCAAGAGGCGATTATCTAAGGGTCAGCATAAAGACTGGAAGATCTGTCTAATCTTCAAAATACGCCTACAAACATCTCTAAAGCTCCTTAATTAACAGAGTTTATTTAATCCTCGAGTTGTGTCTAACTATAGTTGACAGGAGCATTAATAGTTGTAGCATGTAACTCCACATGAGACCATAAATAATCATTTTTACATTGATTTTAGTGTATGGCTTTAAAGCGGTACTGTGGGTTAATTAGTAAACATTAAAGCTGCTGGTTAGCATTTGGACTTTGAAGCAAGCCAGTCAAACTGTTTCCCCCCTGCTTCCAGTCTTTATGCTAAGCTAATTGCCGCCCAGCTGTAGCTTCATGCTACTTAATGCAGGAATATGAGAGTATCGATCTTGTCATCTAACGCTCGACAACAGAGCCCATAAGCATGTATCCGAAAATGTCAAACTATACCTTTTATTTTTTTAAGTTGTTCGATCCATGGTGTCAAATATCGCACCAAATTCTTAAAAATACTGAATTCATCATTCTAAAGAAATGGTCATTATATTTATTTTTTACAAAAGTGTGTCTGCACTGTGTATATAAAGTATAATACAACTAATGTTTTACACAATGTTTTCTAAAAAGGTTTGTGCAGGGATTGCTCAAGTTCTACTACAAGAATGACGACGAGGTCAAGCAAGACCCCGAACTGCAGAAGTGGATTTCGGACATTTTTGAACATGGATTCCTTTCCCAAGAAAGCACAGGTGGGCTTTAAAGAAAAGTTACATTTTAATTGTGATATATTTTCACATTTCTGTACACTCATAATATCATTAAACAAACTTTGATTTACTCATCTAGATTTCTTAAATGAATGCTCTTTATTTCCTCATTCTCAGGAATTCCACAGAGATTTTCCACTGTGGCTGAGTTGGTCAAGTTTGTCACCATGGTGATCTTCACTTGCTCAGGACAGCACTCAGCTGTGAACACTGGACAGGTGAAGCCTTCTCATTTACTTGCATGATCAGATATATAGTAGTTATTTTGTTTAACATGCAAACATTTGTTATGAAGCACAAAGTACAGCTAAAGTTGATGGGAATGTCCTTGGATTTGCAGGTATGTGGTCATAAACCAAATAAACAATGTAATCTGATGATTGCGCCGGATGAAAAATCAGAGGATCACCAAAGTTATCAGAGTTTATCCTAAGGGCAACATGAATGTCTGAGCCAAATTTAATGACAATCTAACAGAAGGTTGTCGAGACATTTCTCAGAAAACCAAGAATGTTATGGATTAGAATTCTTCCTCTGGGGACCATGAATGTCCAGATTTTATGGCAATACACTCAAAAGTTGTGGAAATATTTCAGTGTAGACCAAAGTGACTGACTGATCAAAAGACTGACATGGTGTGGCTTTAAAAAGTATTAATCAGTTCTGTCAATCATTCATTTATCGCAGTATGACTACGGTGGCTGGATGCCCAACTCTCCCATGTCCCTGCAACTTCCTCCACCGACCACAAAGGGGAGTGCAAACGAGGCCACGATGCTGCAGACGTTGCCCCGACGTCAGCACAACAGTTCAGATAATGTCCCTCGTGTGGCTACTCAGCCGGCAGTCATCTGACTTCGTAAGTGACTTCATGAAGAATTACATAAATCTAATGTATGTTCAAGTTGTGTATGGTAGTTTTCATCACATTAAGAATACCCTCTTTGAACCACCGAAGAAAAAAATCCTGATCACTAGAACTGTACATTACTTTGGCAATAGTCTGTTTTAAAACTGCTTTTAAATATATCTTTTTTTATGTGTCATTGATGTCATCAGATCACTATCGGTCAGTATCCAGAGGAACATTTCAGCGAGGAAACTCCCTGTGAGCTGATAAAGGATTTCCAAGGAGAGCTTGACGTGTTAAAAGCAGTCATCAAAGCCAGAAACAGGAAGCTGGAGGTCCCATACACATATTTGGATCCAGCGGAAGTAGAAAATAGTGTGGCCATCTGAATATCAGAAGGTGTGAGCTCCTCAGCTGCTGGCCAAATTAAGCTTCATATTAACAACAGTGAGAAAGGGAAGAACTGTTTGTTCTATGTGATACTATAGTGGAAAGAAACTACTGCATGTGATCTGTGATTTATTCAGCCTGATTGAGTTAACTATGGTGGAAATGTTTTATATCATACTATATATCCTACAATATAAATAACAAATGTAAAGCTGCTGCATTGAATTGTTTTTATTAAGCAATGTTGTTTCATGAACAAAATGTGATAATTAGAACGTTTCTTCCCGTACAAATATTTGAGGAACAGCTTGTTTGTTCTCTGACAGTTAAATTACAGAATAGTATATTTTTTGTGTGCATACACAGTGCATATAGTATCCAATTAATCTCTGAACATCCCTCTTTAAACACAGTGCCAGAAAAGTTTGATTTAGCATATTGTTTGTAATCATACAAAACTTTCTTTATATTATACAAAGTTGGTCTCATAGTGCAAAGTGTCTGAATTTCTGCATGCAATACTTTTTTAAATGGTAATTTTTGATCAATACTGTCATTATTGTCTATTGTAAACTGTGACCAAATTCTCTCATCAAAAATCATCTATATCCTACAACATAAATATGAAGTTGCTGCATTAAGGGTTTTTGTATTTGAGAAATGTTGTTTCATGAACAAAATGTGACAATTGACACTTTTCTGCCCTTACAAATATTTGAGGAACAGCTTGTTTGTTCTCTGCCAGTTAAATTACAGAATAGTATATATTTTAGTTTTTGGTGCATAAATAGTGCATATAATATAACATGAATCCCTTAACATCCCTCCTTAAACAGTGCCAGAAAGGTTTGATTTAGCATAATGATTATAAAGTTGGTCTTAAGTGTCAATTTCTGCATGTAAAACTTTCTTTAAATGGTCATTTTTGATCACTACTGACATTATTGTCGATTGAAAACTGTTACCAAATTCTCTCATCAAAAATAAAGTTTTGACTAATTCTACATTATGATGATTGCCTGGGAGATCATTATGATAATCATTAGCGACCTATATTATCTTTTATGTAAATTGTTAGTGTTTTTATTTTCCTGAAAAAAAATCCCACTTTATGCAAATCTGATGGACAATAAAGTAATACGATTCTGATACTAAAAGGGACACTTAAACTATTTATAATAAAAAAAAGATGGACCAATAAAGATTCTCGCAAAGAAGGAATTTCAATGGGAATATGTTAACTGGGAAGATGAGAAAATATGTAAGTGATAAGAAACGGACAATCCCTCATGATTGTTATTAGCCTGTGCTGATATAGTAATACTCTATACTTCCCAACCTATATTTTCTCATCGTCTCTTTAAGCACTTTTAATGGACCACGTACACTATGGCCAAACACCAGTTCTGCTGGACTGAAGCCAATTACTCTCGCTTTGCTTCACGAGCGGCAAACAATAAGAACGGCAGACCCTCGTCCCAATCCTTCTCCGTTTCAAGGTAGTATTTGCACATCATTGCTTTGAGGGTCCGCTCTAGTGCGCCTAGCGATTGAGGGTGGTATGTACTGGAGACGACATGCTTAGTACCGAGGGACTGTAAGGTTTGTTTAAACACTTTTGACTGAAAGTTGGTGCCGTGATCCGTTTGGATCACTCTGGGGAGGCCAAATGTAAAGAATTTCAGCAATGCCTTGATTACAACATTCGCAGTGAACCTGCGGAGAGGGATAGCCTCAGGAAAACGGGTTGCAGAACACACCAGGGTTAGTAGGAACTGATTACCAGTTTTTGATTTTGATAATGGCCCAACAGTCAGCAATCAAACGGTCAAAAGGTTCACCAACTGCTGGTATGGGCTTTAAAGGAACAGGTGGTACAACTTGGTTTGGCTTACCCGCAATTTGGCAGCCCCCGCAGGTTTTACAAAACTTTGCTACCTTCGCCTTCAAACCCGGCCAGAAGAAATGCTGTAGGATACGGTCATAGGTCTTAGTGATTCCTAAATGGCCCGACCATGGATGTTCATGTGCCAACTGAAACACATTCTGTCGGTACATGGATGGAACAACAACTTTATACCCCAATCTTCATTTGTGGCCTCCTGTCTCAACATAGGTCGGCAAATCCATTCCATCTTCTATATAGAAGGAATATGCCTTTTTCCTATCTGCAACCTTTCACTTCCCCAAAACATTTAGTGAGACTAGCATCAGTTTTCTGAGCTTCAATCAGGGACTTACGTGTCAGAGGCATCGGTGGGAGAATCACTGTAGGCTTGGTTAGGGCCTGCTCAGGAGGTACAGACTCCAATGCAGTAACAAGGGGCATCTTATCCTCTGAAATAGCAGGTACAAGTACCTCCTTAACACCTCATTCGGACTAGTATCGGGTGTGTCCACCATTTCAGGACGAGACAGAACTTTATCCCCCGCTAAATCATTCCCCATGATGAACTCCACCCACTGAATAGGGAATGAATCACAGGCAGCAACATCAAAGAACCCAGTGACTAACTTTCACTGGACATGTACACGATGTAATGGGGCAGACACATAACCCATCTCAATACCATGTACTATTGTACTTGCTTTACAGCTGGTCTCTGTGCTGAGAGGCAGGAGGTCAGAGAGGATGAAAGACTGAGAACCACCCATATCTCTCAGTATCACTACTGGCTTCCGATATTCTGCAAATCCTGTCAATGACACAAATCCATCAAAGATAAAAGGCTTAAAACATTAATCAGGTTCTTCAGACTTGTCAATGGTTACCGGGAGAGCAGAAGGACTCTCTATTATGATCAAACCAACACCCTTGGCTTGATTTGCTTGTGAAGGCTGCTGTTTACGCTTTAAAGAAAAATAATCAGCAATCACATGACCAGTTTTATGACAATAACGTTGCCTTTCCAACATTGGACTTCGAGGGCCCTTTTGGGTGGCTGGAACTGTGGGCCAGCATTTTGCAGATTGTTATCAGGGGTAGATGGTTCACGTTTACCCACAAAGATGCTCTTGTGGGGCAAACTCATCTGCTTGTAATGTGGTCACCTTCTGTTCATTCAGGTACACCATGGTCCGCTTTCTAGTGTTTTCCCTTTCCCCTGTGTCTCCTGCTTGTTTTTCTCTCTCTCTCTGTGTGTCTGTGTTGTGGGCGTAGCGCTCCCTCACTCTCTGTTACGATGCGGTGCAATAAGGGAAGGACCCAAAAGCAGGACACAGACTTGTAGAAATTCCGCCACTGCCAGAATCAGAATCTAAATTCAGGATCCGTCTTCACCTGCCCGCCTTCGATGATGTAACCCAAGGGTTCTCAACGGGGACGGCAGCGCCCCCCCCAGGGGGCATTCAGAGGACTTTGGGGGGGCGCTGGAAGCAATATTTTAGAAAGGGGGGCGTTTTTGGGGGCCGTTTGTGTGTACGGCGACTTTTTCCTGGCCAAGGTCAGGGTCCTTGAACACAACACGAGCGGAATGTGTCATCACGTGGTCACGTCATGTCAAAAACTTCAATATTAAACGAGACGGCCATTGACATCAGCGAACGCAGCATGGCGAGTGTAACAAAGAGAAAGGTGGATGCGGAATGTTCCAGGAGAAATGGACAAATGATTATTTCTTTGTGGTAGTAAAAGGCCAGTGGATGCGCTTGCGGTCATGAACAAGGCTCTCGAGCTGCATTACAGCATAAAACATGCCAAACTGCACAAGCTGAAAGGACAAGTCGAGTGCGTTTGAATAAAGTTAACATTGTGTGTTTTTAGACTTTTATTTTTATATTGCTGAGCGATAAAGTGCTGCTTGAAAAACAAAAACAAGCTCCGACCCCCTCAGCCGCCACTGCTCGAAAGCATTAATGTTATTCCAAAGATACACCATGAATAAAACTAATCTGAATTCATGTTAAAACACTAACACTCTGGTCGGGAGTTGGACCAGCAGCAGACGAGCTGCACTCTGGCTGCTCGTAGCAGCAGAGCTAACATCAGCAGAGCTAATACCTGCAGAGCTAACACCAGCAGAGCTAACATCAGCAGAGCTAACATCAGCAGAGCTAACACCAGCAGAGCTAACACCTGCAGAGCTAACACCAGCAGAGCTAACATCAGCAGAGCTAACATCAGCAGAGCTAACACCAGCAAAGCTAACACCAGCAGAGCTAACACCAGCAGCGCTAACACCTGCAGAGCTAACGTTATAGCAGAGCTAACACCAGCAGAGCTAACATCAGCATCACTGCTGCTGATTCAGGCTGTGTGTTTAAAAAACGTGGATATTTTCGACTGAGTTTCTGAACATTGGAGTCGACGTCGCTCCATTTATAATTAATGTGTTGGATTTTTGACTTTTTTGCGCTTTGTAGTTCTCGCCTCTCCTTTCCTATCTCGTTTGTTCGCGAAACGGAAATAATGTGAATGCGCAAAGCAACGCCGTAAACACGGAAACGTGCACATAAATTAGATAAATAACATAAGCGTTTGGTTTATTTGTGCTTTGTGCTCGTTTATTGTTGGATCACTTAAGAGCGCAAATTGTTTCACATTTCCTAGGCTGCTGTGTTTAACACCGGTTACAGTTTGAATGTCTGACCAGTCTCTGATTGGCTGCAAGTCTATGTCACAGATTAAAGTTTGAATCTTCTTACCGTTTTTTGTTTAGCACTCCTGAATAAAATGTCTTTGTTTGCTCCCTGGGTACATGGTGTATCAGGGCAATTGAAGGTAAAAACAACAAAACATTTGTTTAATAATACAATATTTATTATTATTTTGAAATTAGTTTTTATAATAACATAATATAGCAGCATAATAAGAAAAATCTAAGAATTGAAATACTAAATGAATATACCGGTAATCAATATGTAATTATAAATACTAAGAATAATAATTAGAATAATACAAACAGAATAATAATCAACATTAGAATTCAGGGAAGACAAACAGGAAGCCTACATTTTATTTGAAGCCCAAAAAAGGTTGAAAACCACTGATGTAACCCAAGAAGCCCACAGAACTGACGTGGAACACACATTTCTCGACTTTGACAAACAGCTTGTTCTCGAGCCTTTGGAGAACTTGGCGAACTTGAATGTGTCCTATGTGTTGTAATGTTGAGAGAAAAAATCAGAATGTAATAAATGTCATAAATCTGGATAAACTGTGTAAGTGAACACCTTGTTATTTTCTTATATTTTTAGTTTAATGGGATGTTCTCACATTGAATGGTGGAAAACTGATTTATCTTGAATGATGAGCGAATGCTTCTTTGAGATGTAATTATTTTTTCATTAACTTTGTTGGTTCTGTGTGTAGTTTTAGAACCTGTTCCGCCTTTCATCACCAGAGATACCCTTTACATTACATTACAGTTCATTTAGCTGACGCTTTTGTCCAAAGCGACTTACAAAAAGTGCAAACAATCATGAGGATACAACTCCGAACAGCAAGATTCTAGCAAGTACATTAAGTGCAGAACAATAGCTTCAAATAAGCCAAATGAAAGTGCAACACAGAGAAACAATAGAATATGAATTCAAATAAGCCAAACCAATATAAGTGCAACATATAAAGAAGTTATTTTATTTTTTCATTTGCCGAGGTGTAGTTGAAACAGGTGAGTATACACCACTAAACAAAAGCAGATTAAGTTGCAAAATCCCACTTTGTCCTCCGAGTCTTCACCCGATGAGGCTGCCGCTCCAACAAACGCTGTAACCTTAAATTAAGACTTAATTACCTAGGGGACTACAGCTGTGTTAGCCACATCCACTGTAATCAGTCCACAGGATGAGTCTAACTGATGGCTTACAATGAAACTCACCCAGCAGTCAAGACTTGTAAACAAAGTACACTTTAAAAGCAATGCACTTTAATTTAGTAAAAAACTTAAAAAACTTAGGAAAACAATATTCTCACAGTCTAGTAGAAGATCCTCAAAGTTTCAGAAGCACTGAATCTACATCATGAGTGCCTGGGAGATCATTAGTATGATAATCATTAGCGTCCTATATCATTTATTGTTACATTTATTATGTAAATTGGTGTTGTTTTCCTGACAAAATCCCATTTTATGCAAATCTAATGGACAATAAAGAAATCTGATTCCAAAGGGACACTTAAACTATTTATAATAAAAAAGATGGACCAATATAGATTCTCACAAAGAGGGAATTTCAATGGGAATATGTTAAGTGAGAAGATAAGAAATGTGTAAGTGATAAGAAACCGACAATCCCTCATTGTTATTAGCATTTCTGTGCTGATACAGTAATGCTCTGTACTTCCCAACCTATCTTTTCTCTACAAGTTTTATAGCAATTGCCTCCCACTACACTGATTAGTGTGGCCATAGACATAATACAATAGGCAGATACAACAGAACACCAGACACTGAGATACGCATTACATAACCTACAGACAGATTGGTAGTTGTGTTGTTTTTTTTTTAACCAGTTTCATAAATATCTGATGTGTGATAAGAGCATTCTGTATAACTGCCACTTTTACATGCACTGTGTTTACATTATTGAGCTAAAGTTTCATGAAACGGAGAGAACGAGAAACCCTGCCCGGAGGAAAACCGGGCCCCGTCTGGAGCCAGGCCAAGAGGCAGGGCCCGACAGTGAGCGCCTGGTGGCCGGGTTTGCCAAGGATCCCGGTCGGACCCGGTCGGGCACAGCCCGAAGAAGCTACGTGGTGCATCCCATCCATCCTGTGGTCCCACCACTCATAGGAAAAACCACTGGGGTCTGGTGCGCTGTCACAGGGGTTGGACTCTATTCTTCTCCGGAGTTGCCCAAGGTGTGAGGTGTCGGGCGGATTTGGGGTTACTCACAAGTCCACGGCTGAGCGCCACTGAGCAGCGGGTGTGGGAGAAGTTCAGAGAAGGGTTAGGCACCATGGTCCTTCTGGAAAACAGTCCGGCACCTCAGGAGGGTGAAGCAGAGAACCATCCAAGCATTGTACTTTAAGGTTGGGACCCTGCTGACTTCGACTGAGAAAGTTATCGGGCGGTCGAAGGAGTACTTTGAGGAACTCCTGACTCCGACTAACACGCCCTCTATGGCAGAGCTGGAAGCTGATGGGGGATCATTGTCAATTTCCCTGATGCAGGGGTTGACGAGATCCATCCAGAAATGCTGAAGGCTTTGGGTGTGGAGGGGCGGTCTTAGTTGACATGCCTCGTCAACATTGCGTGGAAGTCTGGGACAGTGCCTAGGGGGTGGCAGACCGGGGTGGTGGTTCCCCTGTTCAAAACAGGGGGCCAGAGAGTGTGTGCCAACTACAGCGGTCACACTTCTCAGCCCCCCTGGTAAAGTCTACTCCAAGGTGCTGGAAAGGAGGGTTCAGCCAATAGTCGAACAAGGAACAATGCGGATTCCGTCCTGGTCGTGGAACAACTCTTCACTCTCGCAAGGATCCTGGAGGGGGCCTGGGAGTACGCCCATCCAGTCTACCTGTGTTTTGTGGATCTGGAGAAGGTGTATGACCAGTTGATACTGTGGGAGGTGCTGCGGGAGTATGGGTGAGGGGGTCACTTCTGAGGGCTATCCAATCCCTGTACACCTAAAGCGAGAGTTGTGTCCGGATACTCGGCAGTAAATTGGACTAGTTTCCAGTAGGGCTGCGCTTTATCACCAATCCTGTTTGTGATTTTCATGGACAGGATATCGAGGCGTAGTAGATATTTAAGCTAAGGGCTCTCAGCAGGAAACCAGTGGATTGCCTACTCCGGGTAGGGAATGAGCCCTTAACCCAAGTGAAGGAGTTCAAGTACCTCTGGGTTTTGTTTGCGAGTGAGGGGACAATGGAGCAAGAGCTTGGCCAGAGAATCGGAGCAGTGGGGGCGGTATTGCATTCGCTTTACTGCACTGTTGTGACGAAAAGAGAGCTGAGCGAGAAGGCGAAGCTCTCGATCTATCGGTCGATCTTCGGTCCTACCCTCACCTATGGTCATGAAGGCTGGATCATGACCGGAAGAACGAGATTGCGGGTAAAAGTGGCCAAAATGGATTTCCTCAGGTGGGTGGCTGGCGTCTCCCTTAAGACAGGGTGAGAAGCTCAGCCATCCGTGAGAGACTGAGTAGAGCCACTGCTCCTTTGCGTTGAAAGGAGCCAGTTGAGGTAGTTTGGGATGGCATCTAGTAAGGATGCCACCTGGGCGCCTCCCTGGGGAGGTGTTCTAGGTACATCCAGCTGGGTGGAGACCCCTGGGAAGACCCAGGACTAGGTGGAGAGATTATATCTCCTCATTGGCCTGGGAACGCCTCGGGATCCCCCAGTCAGGAGCTGGAGGATGTGGCCCGGAGAAGGAAAGTTTGGGGTTCCTTACTGGAGCTGCTGCCCCCGCCACCCGACCCCGGATAAGCGGTAGACGATGGATGGATGGGTGGGTGGGTGGAACTAAATTTTAATGTTTAAACTGTATAGTTCAAAGGAAGAAACCGTTTTATATGTTTGTCTTCACACAAGAATGAATGAATGACATTAACCCTGACAGTTTAATCTCTGCCTAAACCTACTGGTTCATACTGGTCAAGCAGCACTTTTTCTACATTTCATTGAAAATACTTTGCTGACTCGACTCAAGTATTTATATTATAAATTGTCATCTCATTACAGCGTAGTGTGCGATGTTGGCTGTACTCTACAGGGTCTCTTTTAGGCGTGCTAACAGTTTTTGTATTTATCTCAGTAATTTCTAAATTATAGAGTGACTTTTAAAGTTACAGTAAATTATCTAAAGATTGACATCCATCATTGACTAAACCTGTACTGTATGTAAAGAACGGCAACCACTGAAGGCAATTGTTTTTTGGAAAGAGTCTTATAAGGTATGAAGGTTGGGGATCTCCATAGTAAGTATTTGGACAAAAATCTACTGCTCTTAAGTGTAATATAGAACTGGCTGCACATTGTAGTAGTAGTAGTAGTTTCCTTATTAATATTCTTATCTAGTTTATTATGGTTATTTTCTTTTTATTCTCCACTTGATCTGCTCCTCAGATCTGTCAAGTGTGAAGTGGTTGTATCCACTGCAAGACTTTCTCAGGCCACCACAACAAACAATGTCTTCATCAAACTGGTGGGCACAGATTAGAGAGGAAACGCACGTGGCTCAAAAGCATTAAAGGTGCTGCCACCTTCTCCCTCGGAGCAGTGAGTCTGGACTTCATACCTAATGTTGAAATGGGCAATATATATTTATTTAACTTGCATAATACAGGATAATGTTTTTACACAAATTGGTCATTATATCACTTAAATATGTGTTGAGATCATTATCCTAAATGAGATTATAATAGATGCCACCTACACATGTTCGTGGATCGACCTCATTCAAAGATGTATTCTTTGTTTTTTAAAGAGAAAAAAAAACAGTGTTTTGATTCAGAGTTCTGAAATTAAAGTCTCATCAATTAATAAAATATGGTTTTAATTTCAAAATTATTTTTTTTTCACTTTATTCTGATAATCTCAAAATTAGAATGAAATTGCCATTTTGTGTCTGAATGAGTTCAGGGAACATAATAATGACGATGATAATACTGTTTAAGTGGATAAACATTTAATTGGAGGGCACCATGCATCCTAAAAGCATTTATGATTTAAATTACTGTCAAGAAGCACGCATTAACACAACCTGAAATGGACCATAGTCTAATTGCTAATTGTATTGTGAGCTGCATTTAAATTGTGTACACATTAATATGAAGCTAAAAGTCAATGTGCTACGTTCATGTGACTTCGTGGTGGTCGTCTTAAAATGTATTTCATGCACGTGTGTTTGCAATAAGCATGGGAACCCTGATCTGCATAAGTATCACTTCAGGTGCAAAGTAATTGAGTTAATTCTAAGAAATTCCTATTTGCAATTTGTAACTGTTGTTGCATCTTCACAGCTCCTCTCTCACATTCTCTGTGTGTGTTTGCAGGTGTTTCTGTGTCCTGCCCCACCTCTCTAGGAAAGCTGGGGCTGATTGTGTTTGACAAAAAGCTTCTCCCACTGTTCCCAGAAAACCCCCTGGTTCCCCTGCAAGGTGAAAGTGAAGTCCCCAGAGGGAGACATCTACACTTCTCCCATCTACCGCTGCATCGCTGACAGCGAGGTGCACCTCTTCAGAGAGGGAACAGGTTTGTGGAACTGTACATGACTGTTTACATTTTTACTGCTTCCCAAACATAAATCAGGGTTTCATCGGTTAAGAACTTCACTCGGTAACACAAAAGTGTCAAACAGTCAAAGGTCAACCCCTTGTCAGCAGTCAACTTTACAAAAGTCCATATCAATACTGTGACATGTTAAATGTGTGACTGGCCTGTTACACTTCCTTTCACACCTTGACAAAATGTGAAAAATATAGTTGCTGTGAAATTTCTTACAGGAATGCAACATATTCCTGTGTGACTTCAAGCGTTGGGAAGACGCAGTACTTGATGGCTCCCTTCGTCCCGCTCCATAAAACCCCTGATGATAAGCTGATGCCGATTGCTATTCAGGTGAGACTGACCTACAAATTTACGGGGTGCTTTACTTGAACATTAATGGGATGGGACATATCCAATATGAATTTCAGTGGAAGATTGTTTTGAGATTTACTGCTCGATAAAGAGGATTTAATTGAGTTTGTATATATTGGACAGGGCAATGGATTTATGGCCTTATTTGAAATGTTTAACACTTTCACACCATCATGTGGACTCATTTAGTTTGGGACCTTTAAGGAATTGCCTATCAATCATATTGTAATAATTGGTCATCTTTTTTGTTAGCTTTTGATTCTCCAAAAAATTTAATTAGTTTTCAGTCTTTGTTGCAACATTTGTGTTACTGCTGGCACTGGAAATGTAATAATACAAAAACAATCTAACTTAAATCTGTACTTTTATGACATGTATTGCCATACGTGCAGTCCAAGTGTTTGTGTTTTGGAATAAAATGGAGAAAAACAAAACAAGAATCTACTCCTAATAACAATGCTAGGGTCCTGGTTTGGTTCATTTATTTCCCCTGCGTCAGGCATAACTAGTGTCAAAGTCTTCTCAGTTGCCAGGTGCCCAAGAAGTGATGTGCTTTACATATTAAGGAAACACACGAGTTGCTGTGCTGTGTGCTTTTTTTTTAAATGTAGTCAGCTCTGCTGGAACTGGCTTCACCAAATAATGTTTGGAAAGTCAAAGTGATAAGCAGCACAATAAACAAGCTTCCTTCACAAAAGGGGAAGAACTCAAAGAGGCAGCATAAACAATGGTTTACATTTTTGTAAGCAGAATAATAATCGAACCCCAACAAACCCCCAGCAACGAGAAGCAGAAGTCTATGTTGGGGGCTTTGGGGGGTTGTTAACAAGGCTTTTTGCATATTGTCTCTCATGTTTCAATGCATTTCATGCTGATATGCTGTGTCGCCGCAGCAGCGAGCATCTCCAGTAGGAGAAGTCAAACTGTTTTGCTATGTGACGCGAGTGTTCCTGACGGGTGTCAAAGTAATGATACAAAGGGAAAAACAATATGTCGGATGCCCCTGAAAGGGCTGCAGTCTAAAACCTGAGTAGAATTTGTCACAATGTTGTAGTTTAAAATACGTAATTACAGGTATGTGAAGGGAGTGCTTTGGCCTAGGAGAGATGTTGAGACTTGCCAAGACTCTGAACTGCAGATTCAAGACATGTTTGAACATGGAGTCCTTTCCCCGGCAGGTGTGTACTCAGAAAGTCCTCATTTCATGTCATCATTCATATTGCATATTAGTAATACTTGTTGTGTTTACATGAATTCTCAGGAATCCCTCAAAGGTTTTTTGGTCAAGTGTGTCACCATAATGACTTTCACTTGCTCCTGACAGGTGCATCACTGTAATCTATTGCGTGGTCAATGAATGTTTATCCCTATTGTGTGAAAATATTATATTTAAAATTGAATTATGACCCATAGCATCTACTGTAGAGCACTCCACAAACAAATTACAAATAATATTGATTTTGTTATGACATGTTTTTTAATCATTTCTATGTTTCTCAATTGCAGTATGACTATGGTGGCTGAACACTCCCATGTCCCTGCTACTTCCTCCACCAAGACAATCATAGCGAACATCCTTCTGATTATATCCAATGCCAACATGCATTCTTCTTGAAACTCCTATGTACTTTTAAAAGTACAGTTCTATTGAAACCCTGTGTCAGAAAAGAAATGCACCATAGTAATGTTGGCTGTGCCTTGTTCTTCATCTTGTTAACATAATGTTGCATTTTGTCAGGTCTCTCTCGGTTCTGTAGCCAGAGGAGCATTCCTGTGAAGAAGTTCCCCGCAAGCTGATAAACGACTTTCAAAGGAGAACTTGAAATGTTTCATACAGTGTCCAAAACAGGAAGAGTGTGGAAGTCCCTCATACAGACATGAACCCTGCGTTGGTGGAAAATAAGTGTAGACATTTGAAATATTGCAGAGAATGAAGGTGACCTCCTTCCTGACTCCGCTGATTAAGCATCTCTTTCCCCCCCCCATAGGGTTGGTATCCTCGTGAGGGAATCCTAACAAACCTAATAGTCCTTTCAACTTTGTACTGATGACTTTTTATATTGTCTTTATAATGCCATTGTCTAAAGCTTGTTTCATAGCTCATTTTAAAGTCCACTCATGGCAACTTTGCCACTGGGCAAACTCAATACGTTTCAAACATTTGTATGCGACACACAACTCTGACATAAAGTGAAGCTTTGCTTTATGAACAGTGCTGTGTTAGCTCTGAGCAAATCTGAGTTCTGCTAAATCCGTCTAGTTAGTAGTTATATTTTTGTCAAAAGATATATATATAAATTGATCAGCCACCAAAGTTACACAAATGTATGTTGTGTTGCTGATGTGATTCATATTTGTTACGACATCAATGTTGATGAAATTCTGATGTTATGTTCTGTCACTTATGTACTCACACCTGCACTCTCATGCAATGATAATGTGGCTTGTCAATAATATAACCGGATTATAATGGATTATCTCTCTCTGGCATTTTTAAGGCTCGTGCAAATTGACATTCAAAAACGTCATAAAATATCGTAGCGTTGTATGTCTTGAAAAATGTCATAAAAACTCATAGTAATGTATATCATAAAAATGTCATAGTATAATATTTCATAAAGAATGTCATAGTATAGTATGTCATAAAAGTCATAAACTATAAAAATGTCATATTATCTGTCATAAATGTCCAAAAATGTCATAATATAGTATAACATAAAAAAACAGTCATAGTTTAGTACGTCATAAAAAAAGTCCCCAAAAAATAGTATAGTATGTTTTAAAAACTTCATAAATTAGTCATAGTATAGTGAGTCATAAAAAATCTGCTCATGATATCCAGAACTTAATTTCCCATCCAATCTCATCGACTTGAAGAGCACACCTCGCTGAGTAGCCTTCAGACTTCCTCAGCGATGTGTGCCAACGAGATCCGTGAATCTTCCAGCCCTGACTCCCATCCAGAGGGCATGTCTGACAAGTACCTCAAAGTGGAACCACCTTCAAACTTTATCCCCAATTAATTTCAGCATTCGCCGTCTTTGAGAACGTGCAGTGGTCATCTCCTCTGACCTGCCAACGCTTCTCTGTTGAGTCAGCAATGTCGGCCTAATCTGGAAGACCTTTACTTCAGCACGACAGAGAACTGATTGCTCCTTGATAACTTGACAATGCCTGACAAAGATTTGTGTTAGATCGCAACGCTCTGCTAAATAAAATCCACCCGGGAGCTATTAGCACAGTGTGCTCTTATGCCTGACTTCGGCATTGTTAGGTGTATTAGCTGATAAAAACCTCAACATAACATCTGTAAAGGGAGCCGAGTAGGTAGTAAAACAACCTGAATAATTGCAGTGAAAGACAAACAGAAGGTCGACAAATGGGCACTCAACAGGTGAGAAAAAAGGATTCATTGTGGTTGAACGTCCTTCACATCTCTCTATGGGATGTAGCACTGAGGACGTCTAGTAATAAGATTATATGGAAATAGTAATACAGCAATACAGATGCAATTTAGAAAAGCTCCACTATTAGGCGATCCAACAAATACAAGGTTTATATGTAACCTGTGCCGGTCCTCCTTTGCCCTGTTCTCATGCATGATGGAGGACATCACTGCTGTTTAGCTCTGTGAACATCCCCTCATTTATCTCCTCTCATGACATTCATTAATGTCCCATTAGTGCCGAGTCCAGGGAACGAGCGTAACAGAGTGTGGGAAGGTCTTGTGCCTTCGTGCCCCCAGAGGCTTCAAACTATTCTACATGAGCTGAAAAGGTTTTTATTAAGTCCTTCTCTTACTGCGTGCTCTGCCACTTTCTATGTTTATGTGAGAAAATAAGAGAGGAAATGTCTCACTTTGCTACCATTTAAGAGACAGTTGGGAGACCACACAGAGGAACACACACACACACACGCAAATACACACATTTAATTTCGTTATTGCCTCTGCCCTGTGGATTTCTTTCTGCAATGGTGGTTTAATAAAGGGACTGTTTGTTTGCCCTTTTTGTCCCAAATAAGCTGCCCCGAGGGAAAATTAAGATTCTTTTTAAAGGCTCTTCAATACAGGCCAGTAACAGGACTTTGGAAAAACATCTGTTTGGGGACAGATCTAATATCAAAAGTGCAGAGCTTATTTGAACAGCAATTTGATTGATTTTCCGTGTGTGTGTGTGTGTGTGTGTGTGTGTGTGTGTGTGTGTGTGTGTGTGTGTGTGTGACAGAGCGAGCGAGAGAGAGAGAGAGAGAGGGATCCGTCCCTTTCGAGGTCATCAAAATCTTCTCTATTGGCCAGCAGCAAGAATTCACACTGAACAGTTCACGGGAGTTGAACTCATGAATACCAAATTAAAGTTTAATTCACTGCTGCGAGCACCTCCACTGATTTAAAGGTTTCCACTTATGTGCAAATACATAATGAGGCATCCTGAAATATGAAAGTGTACGAGATGAAGGTGAAGACCTGTTATTGCTCGCATCATGGCCACCAATCATCGATAGAAAACGCAGGGAGGCCGTGTTGGGTTAGAGGCAAGACTCAACGAGTCATGTAGTGTGAAGGATATGGAGTGTTGTTGCTTGCGGTTCAATATGCTTAGCACTCATTTATAATGGCGGTCGAATTAAGGATTGGAATTTTTAAAGCTTTCTTTTATTCAATTGTATCACATAGCTGGCAGCCTTCAAACACGTGTATTCTCTGTGGCGGAAAGAAACTGCATCTCCGAATGTCTGGGAGAAATGAAGTGAAAGCGTCTTTGTGCTTTGTAGGCCGAGCAGTCTGCAGACTACAAGTTGTTTGTGCTCCGTCATCTGCAGAGAGACTTTTCTTTCTTTCTATTATGTAGAATATTTTTGTTATGTGCTGTGAAAAAAACAACAGTTCTCTTCGTAGCATTTTTCACATTTAATTCCCCACAAAATAAAGTTCTAATGAATTTAGATGATAAGAATCTTTAATTTAACGGCTTGTCAACCTCCTGTGCTGAAATAACAAATTATTCTTGTTTCTTGAAAAAGAAAAGTTGTATTCTAAATATTTTAATATCAAATTGTGTCAAATAAAGTGCAAAGGAACCATTGAGCCCAGCCCAAGCCGTGTTGTTCTGGGACATCATTATGTTTAAGGTGTTGTTTGATCTGCAAGGGCACCGGGAGAGCGCAGACGTCCGCAAAGGCCACGCCCTACCTACCTGCTCCAAAATGTAACGAGACCTCCGTTGGCCCATGCGTCACCCTTCTACCAGAACACTATGTTGCTGTCAGCTACTGGGATAAGGAAGAAAATCATGCTTTGTTTCATAAAATATCAGTCAAGTGTATTTTATTTACATACTGGTCTGGATCAATCTAAATTTATTGAATGCACCCATGCATACAGAAAACCTTAAAACTCCAGCCGATGCCCTTCATTATCACAGCATGTGATTATGCAAGTTACAGACAGAGCATTATACCGTAACACATGGACATACACATTGTGTGCACATTAAACACAGCCTTGCACAACACAAGGTTTCCATCTGTATACATGTTTCTTTAATTAAAAGTTGAGATACCAACCATTTTGAAATCCAATTAATATCCATGTATGAATTTACAGAACGTATAAACCACACAACAAATGGGATTGTAGATCTTTAGAGTATGTACACACGACTACATTTACAATAATACAATTTGTGAACGCCTAAAAAGTCGTCGGTATTGTCTTTATAACAAACTGCACTTAATATAACAAAGCAGATAGTGTATAATAGAACGTAAGTGTTGATTTGAAAGTGTTTTTAAATCATAAACTCATTCTGTGATTTCAAGTATCTGGAAAAACAATGACTGTGGAGGGTTCAACACAAGATCAGGGTGGAGAAAAGGGGCTAAATGTATGAAACCCCTCTTCTACTGAACAGATCTTTGAAATACTGTGCCAACAAAAGAAAGCTGCGTTTCAGTCCAAACTGTGCTACAGAACCAGGAACTGAGATTACGCCAACGAAAAGCTAAACTGACGAGTTGATTTTATACTTTGGGTCTTTATCAGATTTGGATTCTTCTGGATTAGAAATAAATGAAAACAAACACAATTTGTCTTTTTATACTTTTTTCTTTCTTTTTGTTTTTTTTAATCTCTCTCCCTCAAAGAGATGTTGCTGATCCAAACCGTCACAGATGCACTCCTGGCCACATGTTGTAACATCAAGCTAATAAAAAGCCACGGCTTGTGGCTAAAGGATCAAAGCAAGGTGAAAGCAGACTCCTAAGTGGGGGAACAATCCCCGCTTCAGGGAGCAGATGAAGTGAACGAGGGCCTCTCAGCCGTGTGGCTGGAAGGCTGCCAGGGTTAGGTGGAGGACATTTCCATGGTAAGTAGGTGCATGCAGGTTTTCATAGTAACAAGGTGATGGAGTGAGAGGGAGGCTGAGGAGACGGTGGGGGGTGGGGGGGGGGCATGCCCATGATTTTTTCGGTTCAGTCTTTTTATTCATGGTCAGTCGAGAAAGAGAAACCCACTGTTCTGCAAACGCACAATTTTTCGGATATCGTTCACAGAATGGTTTGGAGGGGGCGGCGGGATGGGGGTGGAGGGGGTTCAGCGAGAGCCCAGGCAGAGTGAGGGGATGTCACAACAGAGTCAGTTCTCTTTGAGATGATTTTCCCTCTTGTTTTCTTTCTGCCTTTTTCTGTTCCGTCAGTCAGAGTCTCCTCAGATTGTGCTCCTCTGTGCAGGAGCCTTTCCTCAGGGTGATGTCGTCCACAGCCATCTCTCCGCTCCTGCCTCGCCCACGCTCCCCCTTCAGGATCACCTGGAGAACAGCAGCGACATGCACACACTGAGGAGATGCTGCTTCATGATGAAAGAGGAGTTGCATGCATTTCTACTGGAAGCGGACGTCAATCTTAAATTTTACAGATCCACTCTTTTGAGTCCTACTTCTCAGATTCATTTTTCATAAACTGGAATACAAACGTATTGTCAAACATGTCTGGAGAAATAATCATTTAAACACTGAAATATTTATACTTACACTTTCCAGACCAGTGCCCCATAATGTGATTTGGGTGTGCCTCCAGCCGTTTCCTCCTGTCCGGCCCCAGACTGCCGGACTGTACTGCTTTCCCTTCTTCACAAACACTTGCAGCATGCCCACGTGGTGGCCCGCCAGCTTGTGTCGGAACGACAGGCACAGATTGCCGTCGTTCCAGGGAGGGGTGAGAGGAAGGACCAGCCGAGCCCCTCGCCCGGTCCTCTTGTTGCCTACCTCGGGAATGGTGAGGTACCGTCCACCTGGGGAGGCAAGAGTGAGAACACACAGAATATACATGTTCGTCAATAAAGGTCAACACAGAATTAATTAATAACACTGGATCCTAGAAATGTCCCACCTTGTCGTGACAATGCTTCACCTTTGCATCGCATTTGTTGCAACTTTGTTTTCTAAATGTAGTATTATTTATTATTATACTCACCTGTCTGTACACAACGTGCAATACGGTTATATATTAATATGCTTCAAGGATATTAAACCTTTGTAAATTGGTTTGAATTGAACTAAACTGATTTAAAACAAATGATAATTAATTAAAAAGGGGATTGATTCACCCTTACAAGCAGACAAACAAAAACAATATATTTGCTCCCTTAACTCATATTATGAAGCCCTGCACAGAAGAAAGTAGTGAATGAAGTTTCATGTGTGATGTAGCATTGAAAAACAACTTTCCAGAAACAATAACCCGGTTTACTTACTGTTGGATAATTGACAGACCTCAATATGTTTGAGCTACTTTCCACTTCAGAAACTTCAATCTCCGAGCAAACTGCTGACTACGAGGTCTGTGGATGATCCTGAGTCAGTGCAATATTGTTTTAAAGAAAGACAAGTTGCTGTTGCCTTTTTCCAAATGCAATTCATTTTATAAAATGCTTTAAGCAACGAAATGCATCCATGTACCCTTGGGTGCCAGCACAACCCAAAACAGAACCTAAACAAGCAGCAAGGTTTTACTACTATAGTGAGAAACTGAAAAGGACTTGACCCACTTGTGTTTCGTCACCTCAAAGTACAGCCAGTTGCCAGCGGAAAATTGATTTTGTTTTAAAATTAATTTCTGCATTAGTTAGCAATAGTAGAGCTATATAGTTTTAAAAATGTAAAAGGCGAAAGTGCTTTTGGGTAATTTCTGATTAATGCTGTTGCTTTATGCTTATCTAGCAGATCCGTGTTGGGCTGGTGTTAACCACAGGGGGTGCGATCTGTATCTGTAGGCCACACAGGCTTTCTGCATATTTTATGAGCGCCCCCCCCCCCTTTAAATCTTTGCCTGTGGCTGTCGATCAAAATAACTTTAAGAGATGAACACTAAAAGGTTACATGCTACACAACACACTGAAGATGTAGAATAAGCCGTGGTGGACACACCTGATCGAATGTTTTCACTGCTGCCTCTTGAACTCTCAGAGTTTAGATTATCATTTACTGTCAACGATTCTTCCAGGGAACTTAAAGGTCTGGGCAGAAATCTTTATTTTCTTTAATGAGTGAGCACAAACTTGGCTGAAATGAGGCCTCAGTCTGAGTGTCTGGAAACACACTAGTAACTGCGAGACTGCGCCAGTTGGCAGAGGAAGCCAGATGTAGTTAGCGTTGCTTAAACAGTGCCAGTGCGCTGCACTGTTTAGTCTTCACACGCCGTCTACTGAGAAAATAATTTATCACGTTTTCTCCTCGTCTGAACCTCAAGAAAAACAGTGTTGTGTTCCCTTTTAATGCGAGCCACAGGTATCGCTGACGGGTCGCGTAATCCACTTCTCATTTGCATCGCTTTGTAGAGCAAAGCAGTAATCCGCAGAAAAGACAAACTACTTCCCTCGGGGAGTTTTCAACTTGACCTGTAATTGACTAGAACAAAATTGAGCTGCTTAGATTGTCTGACTGTGTGTGTGTGTTTGCATATGTATGCATGTCAGTGAAGGAAAGCAGCTATTCTCATTTCCATTCACTCACTATAAAATGAACTATTTGCCTTGTTAGAGTGTGAGAGCCCTTCACTTACCTGATGGATCTGGGGTCGTCTCCCAGTGCAGGTCTCCGTCTTTGTCCCTGATCCAACCACAAAGACCGTCATCAAAGGAGCAGCTCAGATACCCCGACCCTGAAGAGAATAACAAAACACACAGAGACTTCTTTAGAGAAGTGGAGGACGCATACACATGCAAAGAGGCTTCGTTCTGTAATGCTTCACGAGAGCCCTGCTGTGTGACTCTGTCGTTACTGGGAGCAAGTGCACGATGATATCACACAAACGTAAACAGTTGCTGTACTGTTGGAACCACATATATAAACATATACATATACATATATATATATATTTATATATGTGTGTCTATGAGAGTTCTTCTGCACATATAGCCTATGCCTACCCACCACCATAATAAAATACGCTGTAGTTACAGTCGAGTCCTGATATTCAATAACTGATGCATTCTCTCCCGGCGACGATGGCGAGACAATAACATTAAGGGAATGCAGGCGAAACAGTTGCAGGCATCATCCATGCATTGCTGCACAAATTGGTTGGAAGATAAGAATAACATCCATCATTTTGTGTCTGAAATACAGTTTCCGCAAAACTCTTCTCAGCTCATTTTCTGAGCCAATGAAAGGTCTTTCACTTGACACTACACAGCAAATGATGCGCCGTGGAGCAAAACAAACACGTAACTAAATCATTAGGCAATTTAATCTGTTCACCATTGACATCTATAAATCATAATTCGAGCAAATATGACAATATGATAAAATGCTGTCTTTTGACAAAAATTGTAGGAAGTCTGGCGTACTATGAGTACTATGGCGCTTATGAGCGGAGCGCTGATGTACTTCAAAATGATCAATTAATCATTCAAGCAGTCAAGCAATCGAGCGAGCATAATGTGAAAAGTGGGAAAGTCTGGCGGTACGTTCTGGGCTGTGAGCCATTATTTAAACGGAAATAGCCAGATGTCATGTGTCACCTCCTGGTGAAAGGCCTATCAAAACACATCTGGTCACTGTAATATGCCTTGTGAGCATCCACTGCAGGAGCCGATTGTCAGTTTTATTTTGCCCGTAGCAAAAGTGGCTCGTCCGTCATCATTTGAAGTCTGCGGTCTGCTCCGAGCAGGGCTGATTGTCTACGTCAAATGTGTTTTGTTTACCTGGATCGTCCTTGGCTTCATCTGCCGTGTTGCCGAGCTCAATGTCAAAGTCGACGCCAAGGACGGTGTTACGATCATGGTTCCGAGGAACTAAGGAGAGAGGTGAGAGACGCAGGGTTTAGATTAGGGATTAACAACAAAAGTATTATATTTGCTCACTGGCATCGCTGCTTGTGGCTATTGCTTTGCTTTGCTTCATTACTCTACAAGGACTCTGCAAAGATGAATCAATGTCATGGTTTAGCGCCTGCATATAAGCAGCTAGGCACATTTAACAACACAGCAACAGACCAGAATACCTGAGAACAAAACCTGCAGAAACACAAAGACGTCAAATGTGAATCATAACAAGGAAAAGGCCGATTGTTCATGTGATGCAACAACTGGGCAAATGCTTCAGCCACAAAAGCTGCAGCTCCGTTACACGCACACACAAACAGTACACAGCCGGTCCTGAAATAGCCTCTTTCCTTCCCCGATAGGATCACACGGCTCATAATACTATACGCCAAACTGTCTTATTAAAAAGGTCGACTGACGAGTGAAGGACAGAAACATTATAGCTCTTACTTTTACAGCGAGCCTTATGTGGCGGGAAAATGCTTTGGCTCTTTAACTCTATTAGTGTGAACATTCCCTTTAGTAGGTTCTTCATAAAAGAAAAAAGAATTAGAATAGAGATAAACATCAATATAGCATGTGTTGCATTTGCTGACGAGATAAGTTTAGTGGAATTGAATGAGACAAACTGTCAATGAAAGTGTTCCCTGCATGCCCGGCAGATTCTTGCTCCTACGCTGTGAATGTTCTGTAACCTGCACTTGAACTGTCAGTCCCCCAGACTCCCCAACATGTGCCCCCTCCAGTCAGCCTGAGCACTGAAGGGGCCCGTCCACCCCCACACTGGGTCACTACCAGCTGGCAGACTGCGATGTAGTCGGAAAGTCGAAGGAATCTGACAGCTTGGAGGTCACACTCACACCGGGTTCTCCAGCAATCCCAGGCATCCAAGTATCTGTGTGTGCGTGTGTGTGTGTGTCTGTGTGTGTGTGTGTGTGTGTGTGTGTGTGTGTTGTGTGTGTCTGTGCTTTTAAGGAATGAGGCCCCCATTGATTTCTTGTGTCCGGTCGTCGAGCAGATATATGAAGAGTAAACATGGCGATACGCCAGTTAAGTACTGAGAGTATAAAATCGTTTGACTCTCCTATAGTGACGATAGATAGTTTGTGAAATTACTCAAATTCTGGCAAATGAACTGCGTAGTTTTATATGTTGTATTTGTTTTCTGAAGTCAGTTTAATTAACCAAAGAACAAAACATGTAAAGTATAAGTATGTCACAGCGAAATTGCCACAAAGAAAAGATAATAAACAAAAATATTTGCTTCTACAGCCTCTGATTGTTTCCAGTTACATTTCACACCTAAGCCTTCAGTGATGTCCTGCACAGTCCTACCTGAACTATTCCCCCTCTTAACACCATCATTATGACGCCATGGCTCTAGAAACTATACATTTAGACAGAAACGCAGTATAACCGGGCGTTGCATCACCTTAACTCGTAGTTAGTAATTTGAAAGTGGCGGACAAACCCTGTGATAGTCTCGCTAGCGTCGGGGTTGGCCGTTCTCTTCTCACGATGATGTCTAGCTTTTCTTGAAAAGTTTGTCTTGAAAATGGCGTGGTAATTATATCTGCGACCACATCGATCTCTTCTTCTCCTTCAACTATTGTGGGTTGAAAAAAACCAGCTTGTAGAAATCTAAATTAGCTCGTTCAAGGTCAGTTGCTAGCTCTGCATAGCTCTGCCTCTCAATAGTGCGTATCCAATCAAAAGACGTGCACGTGCTGACGTTATCGTACGCCTGCTAGCTGGCCCCGGTGTCGCCAACTCGAAATCTGATTGGTTAACGCCACAGTTTTGTCTCACTTTAAGCTACAGGCGCCCGCACTGTTGATTCTGAAGGCCTAAGGGCAGATTTCTTGGACCCTGGCAACACATCATGGCTGAAATATGATTGGATAAAAGCTCTAACATAAAGGCCAGACCTCCACATCTCGATCTGAGGCTGGAAGCAGCGCAATCAAGAGGAAAGCTATGAAATGAAGAGAATAGACTATGGGGAATAAGTTTAATACATATTTGTGGAAAAAATATGTAAAAATGAAATTTATATTCTGATGATGTTTAGGCCAGCAGAGACGCCTTGCTGGCTCTGACGGCCCGCCACTGAAATTAAAACTTTTCACAGCAAGGTGACAGCCTCGTCTCGTGTTATAGAACTAATAGAACAATGGCAAAGCATCATGAGGGGATTTTAAGTATGTTAAAAAAATGGAAAATTGTATTAAAAGATCCTAAAAAATAACAGGAAAACTCAATTATTTTCTGCTGGAAGATAAGGACGAAGGTTGGAAAGCACAGATCCAGAGTAACTGAGACTCTGTTTCTGCCAAAGACTCATTTGTTGATGTTTTTCCAAATTAATTCCTTTAATTCTTTTCACCTCCAGCGTTTGAGGGGAAAAATCTCAGATATCTCAAAACATAAAACTGCAACACTCGGCATGGGTCGACACCCCCAGAGGTGGGTTTAAGAAGTGACCGTGTAAACAACTTGGAACTATTGGAACTGTCAATAAAAGCTGCTCAAGTGGGATTTCCTTTGTTTCTGCCAAAATGTTCAGCAATTACCAATAACACTTACTATTTTTTTAGGTATAGATAAAATAAATATTTACATTAATTAAATAATTAAATGATTATTTTATATTTAATTATTTAAATTATTTAAAAGTTTTATTAGCCTCGATATTTTTTCCTCTTGCAGAGAAGAATGTACTTCTTTAAAGAGAAATATATTTATATTTTCGGAAATATACTATTTTTTTTCCAAGGTTGGAGGTAAAAGGTTTTTAATGGACACAGACTCTAATGTTCATAGTACAGGTCCAGCCTGAAGCGACCTGCACACCTGCACTCTTCATGCCATGAGGCTTTTATTCAAGATTATTCCTAATTTGGTGTAATTATTCGAATAATCACTCAGCGGTGTCTCTCCTCCCACCCTCCTCTCATCTTATTCAAACCATCTTCAGGAAGCACTGATTCCTAGAAGTGCTCTGCCGTGGTGAGGACTATTAGATTGATGTCTCCCTCAAGCAGTGCAGACAGGTGCTAATGTAATCTTCTCTCCTCCTTCTTTTTTCTAATTATGTGATGCCATCTGGCAAGGTGAGTGTGAACCACAGAATCTCCCCTCGTATCCTGTACTTCCCACCGCATATTTCTAAGTCAAAGGATCTTAATGTTAGGTTTGGTAAACAATGATTTCTTTTGTGCAACTTACACCATTGTTGCCTCTGCACGAAAAACAATCCAATAAGTCTTACCTTCTGTGAAGCCGTGTATCATAATGATGTGCACATTTACTGAAACTTAAGTTGCTCCTGGTTCAACTGTTTGTTCTATGCAGTGAAACATTGGAGGAAACACAATTTAACAATTTAAATATTGTAATAAAAAGTGTTTACATGCAGATAGAACTGAACTGAATATCACAGAGGTTATCTCCTTGAGAAACACTTTATGAGGGTGGATATAGCTCGATTCAGATATCTTTGATCTCAACTATTTTAACCAGTTTACAATCTTCAAATGTCTGAATGTTTTTCATGAATTCTTTCATGTCGTTAGCTGGCAGATAAACTGTGTACACATGGGTCCTGACTTCTAACTGCTCGGCACCATGTGGGCTCCATGTGTTCCGATTCCCCAGATGGTGACATGTGTCATAATAAGCACAATGTTTCAGCATTCAGATGAAGAAATATGCAAATATGCTCCAATTTAATTAGAGGAAACCTGTCGGGGAGCGGATGAAGATGAATCATTAGGCGAATAAATGCCTTTGGATGTCAAAGTGTGTGACTCTAAAGTAAACAAAAGGTTCACCTCACTATCAAACTTCAGAATACGGAGATTAAACCAGCTAATGCAAAAAAGTTATTATGCTTTTCTTCTTCTTTTGTTTCACCTTTATTACAGCTGAAGACGGACAGGAAAGAAGGGAGAGAGGACGAACTCAGGCCGCTGCGGCAAGGACTGACACATTGTACTTTTATATGTGTAATGTGAAAAGTGCTGGACGTGTAAACAGGCAACTGTTTGCTAACAGTTTTATGAGGTGTAATATGTCAATGTTGTGTTTATAAATTCATGTGCTGCCCCCAAGTGGCCAGAAAAATGAATTGAAGCAGGTTTAAAGGTTTGCAGACATTCATAATATTTGTAAAGCAGGCCTATAATTTCATCAGTTAAAGAAAGATATAACTCAAACCCTTCAAGTATGTTTGTCAATAAAAGATTGAGATGGTCAAGAACTTGAAAAGGTGGAATGAATTTCATCTAAGTATAAGAAAACAATGAAATATAAAAGTTAGTTCTTACTGTGGACATCCCCTCTCTGTTTGGTGACCTCCTTCTGGATGGTGTTGTCTACCGGAGTGACGGGTGGTGGTAGTGGTGGCGGGGGGCGTCTGGTGGGAGCCACTGGCCTTGGTGGGATGTAGGGCTTGCGTGTTGGTGCTGGTGGCTTGCGTGTTGGTACTGGTGGCTTCCTGGTCGGGATAAAGGGCTTCCGGGTGGGAATGGCCGGTTTACGTGGAGGTGGGGTGACCCTCTTTGGAGGCGGTGATGCTTTGGTCGTTATGGTGGTGGTCGTAGTTGTGGTGGCGGCTGTTGATTTTGGGATTACAGGGGAAGATTCTCCTTTGAGTCACTGGTGGGCGGACGGTGGTGGTGGTCCTCCTCTGATCTATGTCGGGGATGTGGTTGTGATGATTGGGAGGCAGTTTGCCAGGTCTCGGAGGGTCAATAGCCACCTTAGGAAGCGCTGAAATAATAAGAGATTGCAGATGGTGTACTGAAATATGAGCACTTAGGAGTTAATGATGTGTAGAATTGCAGACTAACTGCAATGATTAGTCTGACATGCGCAGTGGAGGCTTTGTTTCATCTACTAAGACTTCTCCTGATATCTATTAACTAAATGTTAGCATCCTAAAACAAATTGGAGTCTCAAATCTCACTGAAGCTCAAAGAATAAAGGCCCATAAAATCATCATGCTGCAAGTACAGAGTCCTTCATTTGGGGATTTCTTTTAAAAGGCAATTCTGAACATATTTTCCTCAATGGGAAGGTTAAGAGAGAGCGTGCAAAGTGACACGGCGTCTCCTCAACATAACCCACAAAGACACCCCACGTTTCAGTCAATTTGTGCTTTTGTGAGATCAATATTTCTTTCTGGCGGTGGCTTTTTTTAAATCCGTTCCTGTGCTTGCCCTGATTAGTGATTCTGTGGGTGCTCATAGCCAGAGGCCTCACAGCATCAGGCCAAAGCTGCTCTGTGTGTGTGTGGAATGATCTCTGCGCTCAAACAGGCTGCTGTGCCCCAGAGATCACCCTCGCTCTGCTGATGTCATCAACGTTACACCTCCTTTTTCTTTTGTTGCTCCCTTCATTCTTCATGTCAGGAGCAGAGACAGAGACTAGGGGGTTAGTGTGATGTCGTGGTGGTGTTGGGGCTTCATAAGAGTTTCATGAGTGAGGAATGAGAGTGGACAAAGGCGAGAGGTTTGAACTCAGTTATTGCCTTCTCAGGTTGCGGGCGACTTTGATATGTGATACACAAATAGGATATTGCAACTCGACTCCCAGAGCACTTGTGGATCACACACTCTTGGGCAGGCGACAGGGTGAAATATTTGCAGCGCACTACGCCACGAGGCATCCCCCTCTCTCTGTCTTGTGTCATTTAGATGATTAAATAACTGTGGACAATATACTACTTCTTGTCCACTGAGCGGCTGTAAAAACTGCAGACGCACAGACTAATGAACCGCGCGTCAGCAAGCGTAATGAAACAACCTAGCAGGAAAATAAATATTTCACATTTGATGATGACTCCTCTTTTTTTTGGCTGATTAAAATGGCTAGATGTCAAAAGAAAGGGGTAAAGGCTCACTCTGGGCACGTGTGATAAGGGAGCAGGGTGATTTAGTGTTGACTGACAGCCAATACAAAGAAAGGAATTCCAGTCCCGGCTCTCTGCTTGCGAGGCTATTCCTCCCTCTTTCTTGCTTTCCTAGCTATTTAAGACAACAAAAAAGTGAGGCCCCGTTCCTCTTTGCAAAAGTGAGCATCGGGGGCCGGGGGTTTTGTTCTCAATTCTTACGTTTGCAGTCGTGGCCCATCCCCCTGAAGCCGTCTTTGCATTTGCACTTGTATGAGCCCGGCGTGTTGTAGCAGGTGGCGAAGCTGCTGCAGTGGCTACGACCTAAAGAGCACTCATCCACGTCTGAAAGATAATGGAAACATAACAACATTCAGCTACCAGGCGCAGGTGTAAAAGACATAACAGCAGAATATCAAAGGATAATTGCTTCACATCCACTTCAAGGGGTTTGTGTCATATGCACTGTTAGTGACAGCATAGTGAACAACTGACCCCTTTAGGAATGCTAGAAAATATCTTCCTTGAGATCGAGAAGGTCTTTCGAGCATTTTCTTTTTATAGGGTAAAAATACTCCATTACATAAATTCAATTCATTACACTGAAATATTACCAGCAATATTTACATAAAGTATCAAAAGTTAAAGTATTATTGCTGCAAAATGGCTTCTTCCACTGTGTTGTGTTTTCTGCTCCCTCAGTGTCTAGTGTAAAAACAAAACTTTGTAAGTTGTATCTGCAGACGCCTCACTGCGGAGACCTTGTGTCAGTACCTATGCATTGGTATTTCCCATTGATGTATTGCAGGTCAAAGCCTTCATGGCACTTGCAGATGTAGCTCCCAAAGGTGTTTATGCATTTCCTGAACCGAGGACACACCGCTATCCCCGCTGCACACTCATCCACGTCTGCAACAGGAGAACAGAACACACAGGTTATTGAAAATTCAAATTAAAACCTAACGTATTCATCATTTCTCACTAAAACTCTTAGTGTTGCTCACATACAGTGCGTAATACATTCAAAATAACACAATGCAATGAAAAACTTCAAGGTTATAAACCAAACAAACAACTCTATTCAAACCAGGAGACTTGTTCACCTTCCCTCGTTAGTATTCATTTATGAACAAAGCATTCTGTTCAGTGAGCAGAATACAATGCACAATACGTCGTTTCATTATTTAAAGACCTATTCTCAGTGTCTCTGTTGATCACCTTTGCAGGCATGTGTGCATTAATATTTAGAAACAGACAGGCTCATGCATTTGCTTTAAAATGATTCATTTATGTGCTGCATAATGCAGCGGAGGCTGCTACGAGGGCTATTTGTTAAAAAGGACTTTAGAAACACAGAGACACCTGGACCAGCTGGGAAAACAAGCGAGTTAAGAAAGTGGGCAGAGCTCTCTTATCCCTTAACAACTACTGTTGAGCTTCTCATCAGCAAGGCATTTAATCCCAAACTGCTCCAGTGGAGCTGCTTAATGGCCAACAGTTGAATTATTTATCAACTCGCAGAGCAGTATTGAATTATCATGTTTTACATAACACACACATGCACACATAAATACAGTCATTGTGTCAGAACGTAGAATAATATTGCCTGCAAATGCCTGTTTTTATGAACGTTACATCTGGCTTTGAAGACAGCTCCGACTTTTCTTCCGAAGCAGCAAATCTTTACGCATCAGATTCAAACACTTATTCATGCAGGGTACATCTTCAGCCAATATTAAGCTCTGCAATTGGGTTTTACTTGACAACTCATCTGATACATTAAGCAATTTCTATGAGAGGGAGCATTGAAATATGAAGCTGTCTCGTACCAAACTTCTGCAACAATGCAGACACATCAATACACTTCATCATTAATCAGGCGCTTTTCTGTCCCAGTGCAAAAAGTCAATACTTCCACGCGGATCATCTGACATCCTCCTCAAGAGACTTCTGGCTCTTTTTGTAAGAGCCACAGAAAGTTTTACATCAAATCATAAATCTAACTAACCACAAGTTATTTAATCTGCAGTGTACACGCTAAACATCTGGGCCTGTATTTGGCAAAAGTGCTAAAAGTTCAATTTTGAGTAATACATGTTCTTCTTGCAAATAAAAGCTCTACATCAAATGTGTTAGGATTTAGCTTCCTTAAGTCATTTATCACATATCGTCCACCAGCTGCAGAAATATCTTTCCGGCTTCAGTTTGTTTTTGTTTCCATTTCTGCTAATTCTTTATTTTAAGAGATGCATCCAGATTTATATATAAAGAAATATGAGCTTGCTGTTCGTTTCACATGTTAATTGGTACTGAATCTATTTCACGCAGACTCGAATGTGTCGTCGTACTCGCCGTGCTTCAATGGAAGTGAATGCGAGATGAAGCAAATGTAATGCGAGCCTTTACGTTAATAGGAGTGCTTGATAAAGAGTCTTATTCTTCCATCGTTCCAGAAAGTGTGGGCCCAGGCCGCTTTACAAGCTGCAACAAACAGTTTTGCATTCATCTAAAGGCTCCGGTTACAAGATGAAATCACGTCCATAAATATGATTATAAACTCTCCATAAAACATCTTCTTCTCGAGGGATCCGGAAACATTCCATCAAACTGTTTTAACACCTGTGGCAGGCAACCTCTCCTTCCCCTCCTCCATCACTTTTCATGATTGATGTCCGTCCTGTTTCGAAAACCCGCCCACAGTTAAGGCAGCATAACAGGAAGAGTCCAGTCTGGAACAGCCTGTCTTTAAACCTGACACAGGTTAACTGCCTCAACTGCCCCCTTCATCTGTTTCGTCACCCAGTTGAGGAGCTGTGCCGTGTAATGAAAGGAGGGGAGGACTAGGGGGGGGAGGATAGGAGATGAGGCTTCCCCTGATCGCATTTCTGCAGTGAAAGCTGGAGCAAGTAAGTGGAATAAAGTCACCACGGCCTGGTCCACTGCTGGGGTCCTTGATCAAAGCTAAACAGATTCATTGGTAAATATTTTTGGATGAATTTCTGCTTAGTTTGCAAAAAGGTTTTGTTTGAGTTTCAAACATCGCCTTTTCAACGCCAAGTTTTTCATTCTTGCTCTGACACAAAAAAAAAAAGGTTTGCATTTGATAATCACTCAGGTTATTTTTGAGGATGAGAAGAGTATAAAATGTTTATGATGCATGGAAGGGAGTGGCAACACGGGGCTCAGTTTTCAGGAGGCCTGTGGAGATATATAAAGACCGGGACGTACCCACACACGTTCTTCCATCGGGAGCCAGCTGTAGCCCCGGTGACGGACACTGACATCGGACCTCTCCTTTCAGCACCTCGCAGCCGTACTGGCAGTTGGCCATGCCACAAGTGCGAGCGTCTAAAGGATACGTGGGGAATCAGAACACATATTAACACATGCTGGTGCCACAAGGGAGACCTTTCTTTCCTTCCTTCTCACATCCGCACTCACACTTTATCCTTATCCTCAAGCTAGTCGGTGAGAGCAAGGCCACCGCCTGCCTTTTCTGATATTAGCCGAGTTGACCCTGAGGTGCACACAACAGAACAACACACACTCTGCCATTATTAGATTCCTGTGCTGTGCAATCACTCTGTGCTCACACCTTAGCCCCACTTTCATCCTTTTCTACACCTAAAGAATCTCAATCTGTTGAAGCGAGTTCAGTGTGCAGCACCGCTGCTGTTGAGCCGTGCCGGGCAGATCAAGACCATCTAAAAATAATAATATAATGGAGCGGCCTCTTTCAATAACGTCGGAAACTAAAAAGGAAATTAAAAGTGAGGCTCATGCTGCAGTAGCTGCTTCAGCTGCCGCAGGCACCCTGGAGTACAGTTTGACGACTGAGGCAGGCCAGGTTGATTAAATGCTACAGCGATCTATTGATCAAAGCAGCAGCAGGGGAGAAAAGAAGAGCGGCATGGTGTTTAACACTATCATGCCATCATCACACAACAACACCTGGAATTGTTTGAGATTGCCTCAAGTGTTAAGCAATTTAGACTTTAAAAAGGAGAAGAAGAAGAATTTTCCTCCTGATAAAAAAAAAAAGAACGAGCCTAATCAAAACGAGGCACCGGGAGTCACGCTACGCTGGAGTGGAAATGTGAGGAGAAAGTAGTTAGCCTATCAGATGGGAAACAGAATTTACAGGCAGACGTGTACAGGCATTAACTCTTATTCTGCAGTATACCTCAGGGCAACCAATAAGAACCGCACTCGAGGGTCTAAAGATTGTGTTTCTTTCACACTTCATTTTAGAAAAGGTTCTTGAGACTGTGGAGCCGTTATAATGAAGCACATCAACGTGGGGCTTTAATCCAAACAGTCTATCAAAAAAGGAGTGTGAGTCCGCTTGTCAAACCTACTCACACGAGTGGGGGAAAGTTATTTTATAATAGAGTGCCGTCATGTCATCAGCATTGCATTGTACATTTGTAGTGTAGTGAAACAAAAAGGCTTCACAGAATCACATCCAGGCTGCAAAGCAAAAGAGATTGTGAGAAACAAATGAGGGAGAAAGTAGATAAATAGATCCACATTTCAGACAACAATACAAACATGATGTGTGTATGTGTGTGTGTGTGTGTGTGTGTGTGTGTGTGTGTGTGTGTGTGTGTGTGTGTGGGTGTGGGTGAAAGACTCACTTCCACAAGTCCCGTCAGGCATCAGCATGTAGCCGTTGAGGCAGTAGCACTTGTAGCTTCCATACGTGTTCATGCACCTGTGTTTACAGGGCCTCGGCTTCAGCCCGCACTCATTCAGGTCTGCAGACACAGAGAGAGACCGCGTAAGTGGACAGCAGGACGCAGAGACCCTCCTACGCAGAGGTGAAATTAGTCCGAGGGGCAAAGGTGAAGAGGTCAGTCGCGTCACACCTCACCCGTCCATTTTATGTGCGGGTTCGTCTGTCTGTGCGTGTGTTAATGTGTGTGTTTTGGAAAGGGGGTGGGGGTGTCTTCGAGGAAGTGCCGTGTTCTGACAGGCCTGTAACTTCCCTCCTTGATGATTTAACAGGAAGCCAGTTTCAACTGTCAACCTGCCCATTACCTGCAAGTGATAAAAGATGCTATTATACCCTCTGACTCACCGCGGCTTCATGTGCTCGGAGCTGCAGCATCCAGCGCTCTTTGATAGATACAAATAATTCCAGTGTTTTTATGCAGGCATAAAAAAGCAGAGGAAACTCACCAACAACAGCCCGTGAAAATCAAATTAGAAAATGTTGCTGTCTGACTTTTGAGCAGGGAGGGCTCCTGGGAGAAAGGAATATGCCCTGAGCTCAACACCTGTCAAATGCTTATGCAAATGAAAGTCATTATACCCTTCTCACAGCATTTAACCATAACATTTATACGTTTCTGTCGCAGGGCCCCGGTGTTGTTTATGTTTCCTCACTGGAATGACTTACTGACACTCCTAAAATGTAACAGAGACACCATTTATGTTATTAGTTACACCTGGGTATTTTCTGCTCCGACAAGTCAAAGTGTCCTCCGTGTGAAGGGTTTACGGTGGCTCATTTAAATAAACATATTTATGTTAGTTTCTTCTCACTCTTTGACTGAAATCGTATTTTAAAAAGGGACTGTAACTAAAGTTAAGTGACATTTACAATATTAGAAAATGTAGCGAACCAACCAGCCAACGCAGAGCGAGTTATTCCTTTGTGATGACACTTTGACACACAGGTGCAACTAATAGCATTAATCATCATTGCACATTTGGTACCTCAGTTCCCTGGTGTTGTGCATGTTGCCTGCCTGGATCGACTTCCTGACACTAAATGCAACAGCTATTCGTTACACCCGTCTACTTCCTGCAATAACAAGTCAACGTGTCCTTCACTAAGACATTCTTATCATGGCGTTGAGTTAAGGAAGTTTATGTTTATTTCTTACTGAAGACTCAACCGAACACTCATTTTAAAGGATGTAAATAAAGTAAAATAACAACTTAATAGCTTCATATGGCAGATATGTTCTGACATTAAATATATTAATGATGTTATGTAGGTATAGGGCTGAACATCAGTTCCACCCGCACCTCCACTGGGTCGTAATTAAAGAAATGGGATTTGATTTAATCTGGTTGTAGATTATTTTATAACAAAAGTATTGAAACTGTAGAACAAAACAACGGTAATGTAGACCAGGGGTTCCATTAGCAGAGTTTTATCGCTGTATTTCCTTTTTTTCAGAGCGTTTAACGTAATTAATAACATTAGTTAATTAATGTTTGTACTCCACTAATGTGGCATACTGGGACATCTAAAAACAAAAACAATGGGGCCTTCTACGCGAGTAAACTTCTATTATTTAAACCTTTTACTAAAATGTCTGCTGGGGAAAAAGGCCCAATACGCATCCCAGATGTTTTAATAGAATATTGATCATGCTGGTGGAAAGTAACTAATTACTCTCATCACTGTAATTGGAAATCTTTGTTGTGTATTTGTTCTATTTGAGTACACTCAATTATTCATTTACGTTCGTTCTCGATTCTGTCTGCACTCGGAGAAAGAGAGGGATTATGGAGTAGCCTGGAGTTATGCTGTTCCCGCTCTGAGAGGAAGATTCTTCATTTCAGTTTTCTTCAAAAACCTTTTTTTCCTCCTGAAGCAATTTTCAAGATTTAGCTTTTCTCAAAAAGAAAATTGTGTCAATACTTTTGCAGAACATCGCTCAATTTCAGAGGATATTTTTCAAAACATATTCTTACTTCTTCTTACCTTTGCTAATATTGGGGGGAAAGTAACAGTGCGTCTACTTTGGTCGGATATTCTTGCAATCATCCGTACGGGATTGTATTTGAGGTTTGAGGATAAAACACTTTTAAACGCTGTAAGAATGAGCACATAATAAGCCAAATGTTATTGCAATGATCCATCAGGAGACATTTGATGTTGTTCAGATATTAGACAAACTCAGATAAGTGCTTTAATGTAAAAGTTGGCTTATTATTGAGCTTAATGTGACAGTTTCTTTTTATATTCCTTTTAAATAAAAGGCTGAGATTATGAATGACTGAAAGAGTAATGCCAACCCTTCTCCCTGAGTGATGTCTAATGAGGTTTAAAGGCTTATGAATGGAGACAACAGGTGTTGATGGACGTGAATATTCCCCTATAATTCTTCCTCACAATCATCCAAAAAACAAATGTACGAACCCAAATCTAAACGGAGGGGTCCGTTGGGAGTACAAGGCCCGAAAGGGGGGGGGGAAGAAATCCAGCTTGTAACTACACAGGAATCCATCACACTGGAATGATAACACAGGCTCCAAGAAATAGAAATTCAAAACTATGAATATCACCCCTTGTTTGTGGGACAATCATCACAAATAGATTTGGTCTCACTGTGCGGCACATGAGGGGTCGCTTTCATGTTGCTCGGCCGCACTGTAAATGCCGCCGTGTTTAGCTCTGGCGACATATGCACGGTGCATTCTTTGAGTGCCGCATACCTCCCACATTTAACAGATACCATAGATTAATTTGGATGAATGACGGAGCAGATGCTCAGTGTGTGTATCAGACTCCACCTTCTATTAATGGTCGCTTAACTGAAGCCATGTTAGCTGATTCAATAGGCGCGGCTGGAATTTTAGACTGACCGTCTGCTTGTTGGATCCCACTAAGTGCCACCAGGCCTTAAGTCTTGTTCCATGACTATAAATACATCTGGATATATATATATATATATATATATATATATATATATATATATATATAGGGGTCAGAATGTGAATGCAGTTGTTACATGAGGGCCGGTATAGTGAAACATTCATAGGGTGACTTTCACTCAATACAAGAGTAAGGATAACAAGGGGCAGACATTTAAAGAGAGCAGGCTTAGCTCCACATTCAACCCTCCAACTGTCTCCTCTCTCCCACAAGATAACATCCACAACACTCAAAGTTGTGGACACACACACACACACACACACACACACACACACACACACACACACACACACACTTTGCTTTTTTAATTAGCGGTGTCAACCTTGTTTTCCTCCCTGATTTTCTCAGTAAACAACTGGCATTCTCATTACTGCGATTACAGAAAACCATAGCAACACTGTCCATTGTCAGCGTGGCAGAGAAACAGGTCTCCACTTGCCTGTTGCGCTGAAAAAAACAGCTTAGAAATGTAAATTAGGGATTATTGAAATGGTCACATTCTCAGACAGAGGCAGCTTCGTGAGCATCAGCACATGCCAGACACAAGACACAGCCAGGGCCTCGTCCGCGTAGAAAGAAACAGACAAGACGGTGGAGAGGACACAAGAAGGACAAGACGGAGAGAGAGGACACAGAGAAAACTGGGAGATAACAGACAGACAAGACCACCAATTTACAGTTCGACGCGGCCCCAGGACTGCAGAAACCTGTGCGATAGCAGAGGTGGAGAGCCCCTCTGGGGTGTTCACTGTACGGTAAATGAACTGCTGAAACACATCTGAAGTGATGCAAAGTGGAGTGATTTATTGGGTCAGCTCCACTGAGGTATGCTACATTCCCGACACGCCTCTATCACTGACAGAGAGATTAGCAGAAGGCCTTTTTCCTGGGATATGCTTGACTGTAGGGAAGATAACACTGGTTAGAACTCGAGGCTTTTTTACTAGCAGCGACAGAGGAGTCACGAGTGCCGTGTCCATGTCGATGATGGTTTTTAAAAAGGGAAGGAGGAGCTCTTTGATCCAGGTGCTCAGAAAACTGGAGAGGAAAATGAGAGAGAACACGGGGCAGAGCAATAAGGAAAGAACATAATGGCTCTTGGGTACCGAGAAAGGGTTTTCTTAGGGCAGGGAGTGACAGAGAGAGAGGTGGTGAAGACTGTGACATGCTTGGCATTCATGCTGGCATTTCCACTGAAAATCTCCTCCTGGGTGGTGCCAAAGGAGATAGTTCAGAGTGGCATTCACTCCTCCGCAGTTTGCACAGTGCAGTACCATGCATGAAGAAGAGGAGCTGCTGGAAGGAGAGGGGGGGGGGGGGGGGGGTCGAGCGATGAATCTCACCCTCCATCACTACTCTCGCTGGCTGATGGTCCACAGGACGAAAGATAGGAAGGTGACTGGCCCACACTGGTGGGGTTAAATAGTCCAGCTCTTCTTCTTCTTTAGATAAAATAAAATGGGTTAGAGGGGATGGGGGTGGGAAGGGGGTGGAAGGGTTTGGGGGAAGATAAAGTAGTAACGGGTGAGAGAGAGAGAGAGAGAGAGCACCAACCAATGGATTAGAAACACCTCTGACCACACCACATTCCTGGAAAGTAAAGAGGAACATTATTGCAGAGAGGATTACACTTGTGGGAATTGGACATGAGCGTATCAGAAAAGAATTCTAGGGCACATGGGAGAAACAGTGAGAGTGTGTTTTTTGCGACTCTTCTCCTCCCGCCCTCTTCGCTCTTATGCATTCCTTTTTTTGTCGTGAGGGTGAAATAGGATCTGAGAGAATTACAGTATCACACGGATTCAGAGGATCCCTTCTCAATTTGTATCTGGAGGTTAAAAAGGAGTTACCATTGGAAAAAGGCAAATCTCTGCTCCTAAAGAATGTCAGCCCCTCCCCTCTCTGTCGATTCCATCTCTCCATATAGCAACCTTTTCCCCCGGCAGTCGGCTAACAACACCCATTGTTAAGTGACAGGAAGATGATACAGCTACCTCTGAATGTTTCGCACGCTACAAATCATTCAAGTGTCCCTTTATTGAGGGATACGGTAACTGGAGCTGAGAGATTATGCAAGCCTACTGCATTTCCACCAACTCCACACCAGACAGGAACACTTGTCACGGGGCCTTATCTGCCAACAGGCACCATGGAAGGGTATCGGTATATAAGACGTTTTAGTGGCTAAGAACAATATTTCACTGAGCGCATCATGTAACCAGTGCAGCACTGTCTGATAAGAGTTTGCCTTTCTACTTGTAGACAGGCCTGACAAACTTTAAGGTGGGCGTGAATGTATTTAGGAGTTAAAAACGATAGAAGAACCTGCAAGTTTGTTATTACCAATACACATTTACATGCATAAGCTGGACAATAAATTGCTAAATTGTTTGGACAAAAGCTAAACGTTGAAAGATATCCCATGAAATTGGAAAATAGAGTTGCTTTACTGGAGCATGAGGCGATAGTATCCCCCCCAGAGACACACTCTGCATGCTTATCTGTTGGGATCTGAGACTGATCCCCGTGGGACTCAATAAATGTTAGGGAAATGCCAAAAAAGTACATCTTGTGGTATAAACAATAAAACACAGACAGTGCTGTATCTATTGTATGCCGTCGTTCCTTTAATGGAGCAAGATTTTTGCTCCAAGAAAAAAAACAACAACTAAATAACAGAATCTGCGAGAGGTTGATGACAATATTGATCTTATCTCAACAATCACTCATCGCAATCAAGCCAGGTGCTGAGATCCTAATGCGGCTTCACAATCTCACTTTCTGATCTGTATTCATGAGCCACCTTCGTGTTACTCTCCACGCTTTTTCATTGGGTTAGTAATGGAGGACAGTCCTGCACGAGGAGACACTATTATTATCACATATTGCCTCTTTGTATACTTTTATTGAACCATGATTGCAACTGACTTACTTAAACTGAAAATGGGACCCAAATGATGAGTTCTATCAATTGTATTTAATGTCCTGCTTCCTGCTAATAGAGGTCAGTTACGGTCAAATATTACTTCATACCCCCACTTCATTTTTAAAGACCTTGTTATGAAAGAGAACAAATACAATTTGGGGTAATTGGATGATAATTAAGGGAACATACACAGTATGATGACATGCATGCGATACTTAGAATACTTGCAGCTGTTGGATTGTCCACGGCAGACAGCCAGGAAGACAAACAGCGACAGAGAGGGACCGGTTTCCAAACCAACAACCCTAAGGTATGTGTCCACTCCTAGACTGAATTAAATCATAATATTTTCAGAGGCAGCAATGTGCCTTCGCCAAGATAAAGCAGTGAGAGGTCCAGATATTATCTCATGGAACTGAGAAGCAGTCTCCGTCTGTCTGCATGTAATGTCTGTCTGTCCGCTCGTCCAGTCGGCATGCTGGGTACAGCGTGCGCTCCTGCGCTCGCTACGGTACACTCAAGAACAGATGAGGAACCGGAGATCTAAGGGACATATTTATAAGTAATTGTCCATAGACATTGAATGGGGCCATAAAATGAGCTTTTGCATCCTCATGACGCGTATATATACTCCAGCATTGCTCGGGGATGCAGGCATGTCATGGCGGGTGTATTGCTCAGGACTCAGGGAAGCGCAGAGTCGAGTTTGAAGTTGTTGCATACATACTTCAACCACACCTCGAGACGATCATACTTGAAGTGGTATTAATTATATAGCTGGGAGACAGAAATCAGCATCTGGGGGCAGTGCAGCTGCATTGCTTCTGATGTTTGTGATGTCATTCCTCCAGCAAAATCTTTTTATAGCGTCTTAACAGCAGGTCAACTACACCTAATTAAATCCACCTGTATGGAATAATTATCTTATTAAATTGATTGGATCAGCAGGGCGAGTGTGGTGCCAAATTGTTAAACAGATTATCCCTATAATGAGTTTATTTGTGCAGCGAGAGCGTGTTCATCTATCCTCACCATGCTGTACGACAGATCCAATTCTCATCAGCAACAAAAGGTGAAGCGCTTTCTAAAAAGTGATAGGATTCTCCGAGTGCTGATTATTATTCTTGACAGTTGAGTGCCTGTTAAATGTAATGATGAGCACAATCACTTTCGTTCAAATTATATCCCGCACAAGTGTTGACATATTGATAGGAAAGCCATGAAAGTGAAATAAACAATATGGTGAAATGATCTGGCATGTGAGGAGAGCTAGCACTAAAAAAACAAACGTGCAGTCCTTGACGTATAAATATCTCATAACAGTACCGGCTCGTAAAGATTTGACAAGAGGAAAATACGACTTTGATTCTGAGAGTGGTGCAATCAATACAGTATCTGCCATGCTTTGTGTTTGGTGTAAACACCCATGTTCCTAAGGTGTTCAACACTCTTGTTAATCTGATTGCCTCCGGGGGTCACACATCTGTCCATGCCTCCCACTTAGAGCAAAGGAATGTTTGTCCATGTGTGTGTGCATGCACATATCTCTCTCTGCACATGCAGGTTTACACCAAGGCTGCATTACAACACTGCAATACTTGATTCCTCTTATTACACATTAAGCCTCTTCTTTGGGGACATCATCAGTTGACTGAATTTAAATTCTTGGCACAAAGTAGGAGTAGGGGATTGAATAGGATACCAACCTTCATGGTGGTTCACATTGTTTTTCATCATTATAAGAAGAAGAAATAATTACGGACTACAAAAGGTTTTCCGTTTAATTAGAAGGTAAGTCGCTGAATGAGGTAAGCCAATGGTGATTGAGTCTATGGTGCACTGATGAAACGCAGTATGATGAACTGGAAAAAACTGAAGCGGCGCACAGTCAGTGACGCGTTTTCCTTCACCCGGCCGTGGTTGGTCCGCCAGAGAGAGGAGGCGGAGCTAACGCAACAGACTTGTCCTTTAATTCTTCTTTTAGTATGGACGAACAAACAAAGAAAAAGTGAAATCCAAAAATACAGATGCAATTACCACTTATCGCCATAGTTGTCTAACTAAGCAATGCATGCTGGGAAGTCTGTTATGTGCGGATCACGTTTCTTCAGAAACTTAATTTAGTGAATTTACAGTACAATAATTCATCTCATCAGACTAGACTAGATAAATCGGCTACAATTCAGCATGGTAAGTGTAGATAACATATTTATTGGTTTATGTTGTTGTATGTTGTTGTAGCTTGTTAGCTTGTTAGCTTGTTAGCTTGTAACTGGCTGACACAGCGTTACTGGTTGTTAAACATACATTAATATTCAGTGGGTTTATTTGGTACATAGTGGAAGGAGGCCCCAGCATCCAGTTGTTGCACACCAATGTTTGATGTCACTCTGCTGATGCAAACTCTCCATCTCTTCACTGTCCGCTCTGCGCTGGAGATTTCAGGTTGCATATGGCAGCGATTGGCGATTTCAAATTTGTTACGTAACAAATCCAGCTCGCTCGAGGTAAGTTTGCATCTCAAATTCGAAGTGCGCAGACATTTCCCCTTCAGTTGAGGAAAGGGAAAACACCTCTCTGACTTGCATCTGTGCAAAGTTTGCACAGATGCAAGTCAGTTTCGTCAAGGTCAGGATTTTAGGGGACATACACATAAGAAAAACTCATTTTTGAGTGGACGGGGTCTTTCGGTTAATTATAAAAAATAAATTGATTCCACTAGATTGCCGTATGATGAAGCCCGGGGCAACTAATTTCCCTCCTCCAGTTGACTCCTCAAGATAAATGTATTTCTCCTGGGGGGGGGGGGGGGGGGGGCAGGGTATTAGAAAGCTTCGAAACATTGACCACCTGGCACATCAATAGTAAACCTCAAATCAATGTTTCATGGAGGCTGCATTTAAATGAGAAAATCTAATCTATGGTTGGAGAATAATTAAATTGGTCTCCATAGCATGTGCCAGCTCCACACTGAATCCAAGGTTATCTCCACCTAAATAGGCTGAAAGGGCAAGTCTGCCACTCAAAGAGGAGTAAAAATGGAAAGCTCAGTGAAACGTCTCGAGCTTATTGGACAAATGGGGCTTCGATGGACACTTGAAAGTACAGTTTCATCTTGAAAGGTCTTGGAATCACATTTGTCAGATAAGTCTGTCTGAATGGTTGGCAGCAAAGTCTATTGTAGTTGGATACGGGACGCTGATCCTTTTTCCTCTCCCCTTTGTTGCAGATTAAGACAAAGTACAGCCGTCTGGCCGGGCAGACAGGAGCCACCTATAGCCTCCAAATGCAGGATGAGTCATTCCAGAGAAGATTTCAACACCTCCACCCCCCCACCCCCACATCCTCCTACACCACCTCAACCCTTGTTTTTAATTACACACTATACCTATTCCTGTCTTAGGGCGTGAATTCCACAACTATTTTCAAGCTGCTTGGATACGTGTCAATTTACTAACTAACTGGGACGCTTTAACGCTTTTCAACATGTCCAATCTGTCAGTGATGAAAATGCACAAAAACCCCAAGCACACACACACACACACACACACACACACACACACACACACACACACACACACACACACACACACACACACACACACACACACACTTTCAATAGCATCCGTTTCACACAGCCGAGCCAAGTTATCTGAGGTCAGTAATTGAGATGTTATCTTCACAGGAGAGGATGCACCCCCCGGGATCATTCAGCATGGCCTCACCACTCCCATTTGAGCTGAATCAGCTCTTTATCTCTCTCTCTCTCTTTATCTCTCTCTCTTTATCTCTCTCTTTATCTCTGTCTCTCTCTCTCTCTCTCCACCTCCTCCCCTTGTGATTAAAGCGTCTCACTACTGTCGGCTGGTGGCACATCAGCTTCCGCTCCATGAGCAAGTGGCAACTGTAGTACGCTGGTGTTGTCCTGACATTGCTCAGGTTCTCCTTTACTTCTGTTTTCATGTGGAAAAATGTGCATGTCCGCATTGAGTCTTAATGTGTATGTGTTGTGTACCTTTCGACCCCAGCGCCCTGTGTATAAATAAAAAAGGGAAACACTGTGTTTTCATAGAGTCTACAAGTTCCAGGCGAGAGCTCACCTTGATTGCAGGTCTTGCCGGTGAAGCCAGGGTGGCACTTGCACTTATTGGGTCCCACGCAGTCTCCATGCTTACAGCCAGGCTGACAAACAGCTGTTCAGAGAGGATTCAAACAGGAAGAGACAGATCAGTGCAGCGCCCTGGAAGACTACTTGTTCCAGATTAGGATTACAAAGCATTTAATCCTACTGCTCCTTGACTTGGCTGTAAATTGTCTTTTAACTCCACATTGCAGCAATAATACAGCATGATGCCTCATTCATATGGGAAATGTTGCTTTCTCCTTGCTTGACAGTGTTATCATCATTGACTAATGGTAATAGAGCCGCCATATCATTTTCGCATTGAACAGGAGCTGGAAAAATTGTTTTGTCCTTACTGATACTAAATCATTTCACACTGAGATAAATGGGAAGTTTGACCTTTATTACGAGCAAAGTTTTGTTTTCCTGATTTTACAATACAGCACTGATTTATGCGCTGGCTCCCTGCCAACACGGATTACCTAGGTGAATAATATTCCCCCCCCCCCCCTTAGACTGAAGCTATAACAATTAGAGCGCCAAAGAAGTAGATTATAATTAGTGCCTCAGTGAAGAGCTGCCCTGCAGATTGTACACAATGCGTGGATGGATGATATTTTGAACGTGTACAGAGAAGCGGAACTTGCGGGAGCCGCACAGCTTCCCCGACTCTGTTCTGTCTCAGTGAGCTGTAGGCTTACCCTGCTTATCTGACTGTGCTTACTGCAGCTTGCTGCTAAGCATGTCTGATACACGGGGCCTCGGCCATGTGTTACTAATTTTCATTAAAAGCTTCATTAATTCTGTCATAATACAGAGCAATCAGAGGACTTAATTACCACTGTGGTGGAAGAGGCTGTACATGTGCGTGTGTGAGTGATTGTGGAAGAGAGAGCGCGTTTATCACACCAGACAGTGTGTTGAGCATCTGGAAAGGTGTATGATTTGTGACAATACAGCCGTGGTATTTACAATATTGTTGTATACACATTACACCCCGAACATCCATCTTGGTACATAACCTCCACCAAGGAGTTTCCCATGTTTGTCAATATTCATATTATATATTTTTTTTCCTCAATGATTTTTTATAAATGCTAGAGATGAGGTGAAATCTGCTTTAACGCAAACTGAGGGAGACCCAATAAAAGTCAGGAAGAAAGGGCTGAATAATACACTCTTTCTATGAAATGCATACTTTCAGAGTCGAGTTACAATCTCCCTGAAATTTCCATTCATGCACATTCAGCTTGCGGGGCGGCAGTTCAACCCAAGAAGAATATCTTCAGTTACTCAGGTTTCTGTCTGTAACATTGTTGAAACTGAATTAAAAAAGAAAAAAGGCACAAAAGGTCTGTGACGAATCCTTTAACTGGAGTCGATAACATCTCCAGACTCATTCCACTTTATTTGGCTATGTAATTCAACAGAAAGAAAGTATTGTTAGCCCACTTGGAGGGGTCCGTGATATGAGCCGGTGTGTTTGAAGCACCGAGCAATTAAAAGTTCACATTAAAAATGGCCGAATATGTCGGAGTAAAAAGACAAGAGTTGTACTTTTCTGGACGTAGGAGTTCATTAGAATTTGGTGTGGTCAGAAGATGAAATGAAGTTAGTTCTCCTACATGGGGGGAGGATTTGATTAGCAGGATCAGAGGCGGCGGCCATCAGCAGGCTTTGCCTCTGAGGGTATTTTTAAGCCTCTGGCCTGGCAGAGAGATCAGGGGAACGGCCAGTGTTCATTCACCACAGCAGAGGACACGTAGGGCTAAAAATGGTCGCGCCAGCTGGAAAGGCCAAACATAGCATGCAGACCCTCGTTCTATGAACACCATCAAAACATGCAGTGATGACACACTTTCCCCCTGGTTTACATCAGCCGTCCTCAGGACTGCGGAGCCACTGATGCAGATTCTTTGGAGTTATTGACTGTTCCTGGAAGCCTGATGGTGAACACAAGGGAAAGCTTTCACTTTTGCGTATGAATGTTAATACTAGTTTAATGCACGACTCCATCAACGTAAGATGGGAAAACCATTACTTAATTAAATACAAGTAGCACCATCTTGACAATCAACTAAGTAATTAGCCGAGGCCGCTTGTAATCATTATTTCATTAGCGGTGGATTTGCTAATTGCTTTTGTGCTTTCAATTATTCAAAAGATTATTTGAAAACTTCTCAGAGATCAAGGTGACATCTTAAAATTACATATTCGTCAAACCCAAACGTATTTTTGACAATTAAATACAGAAAAAAGCAGAAAATTGTAACGTTTGAAGAGAATATTTTGCTTTTTTTTTACTTGATAAATGACAAATGATCTCTGAGAGGACTGTTTGTATGCAGTGGAAATGTCACGGTGAATATCTCGTTTACCTAAGTGATGAAGTACGATTGGTATTCTCCACCTGACGATGTAGTTACGTATGCAGAACATCTCCAACATCAGCAAAACGCTCAGTTTTTAACTCTGCGAGCTGCAGATGGATTTATTACGGATATATTAATTAAAAAACATTATGGATTTCGGCTTTAAGGGTTTCATTAGCATTCTAAAAAGGGTCGACTAGTGGGGCGGCTGAATCGTAATGAAACACTAAAGAACTTCAGTGTAATTTATGAGTACAGATACGGCTACAGGTGGAGTCAGGGCTGCAGAGTGTGAAGCTGTTGGCATAGATCTGAGGCCGGAGGGGAGAAGATGGCCGCTACCAAGAGGGGTGTGAGGCGTTAGTGGCGGGGTGGGCTCGGCTCTATAAATAAATGAGTGAGCCCAGGATTCAGAGGATGTGCCCCCAGCGATATATGTCGAGCAAGATTATTTCAAGAAACATGTGGAGCTAACCTTGGGGCTGGCACCTTATCCCGGCTACTCTGTGAGTTAAGGCGAAGAGAGCTGCAAAACAAATAGCCAAACAAACAAAGGTTGCGGGCATTGTTTAGTCTTGAGAGCGAAGACATAAACACGATGTTAGAGGGCAGAGCCTGGTCTTTTTGACAAGCAAACATTCCTGGAAAAAAAACAAAAAAAAACACACACACACACACACACACACACACACACACACAGAGAGAGTCTGGAGTTCTGGCGTCACACATATTCCCAGTTGCCTCTAGGTGCTAGATGATAGAAGTGAGTTTTAAAAATGTAAATGATGTCCAAATGAAACCACCGTCTCCTCTTGTTCTCTTATTTCTGTCATCACACTGTGAGCAAACCTCTCGAACACTATGAAATACTGAAATCATAATTATCTCCACTGCGATGAGAGATGAAAACACCACCACTGTCCTGGTTTCTCCCGTATGAAATTAAATGCTGCAGCTCCCGGACTGTGAAGAGACATTACACTTTTTAAATCCACACGTTTCAAAAGTGCTTTTAAAAGGCAGAATTGTGTCAAGTGATTCGGAACATGCGCCTTTTTATTTCCGCATATATTCCCTTCCATTTTGTTTTACCCGCAGCAGATGAAACGACACACTTTTCGACAGGCCTCTGCAGCCCAGTGATCCTGAAAGTAAGCGGAGCAGGCAAGGAAACGGCACAGACGTTCACGATAAAGTGAATTACCTAAACGGATATATCACTTTTAGGCTTTCATCGCTCACTTGTTAGCTCGAATTACCAATTCAAAAAGTCCTGCCTTAATCCTCGCCGTAGCGTTTGTCGAAACAAAGACCGCACTCAATCAAACTAAATCCCGGTCTCAGTGGATTTGTAACATCCACTAGGACCTCTGAGGAAATTATAATGTGTGATACATTTAATATGGAGGTGATATTACACAGAGAAGCAGAGAAATGTACGTCAAAGTCAAAACCTTTCAGACTTAAGGTCTGATAGTTACCGCCTTATTAATGTTGTACTTATTATAATACCATTTAATTATTAAGTTGAATGTTTTTCAGTATCCGTCTGAATATAATCCAACCAGAGAAATGTTGATATTAAGATTACATTCAATGACAAATCAAGTCTCCACAATTTTATGTAAAATCAATAACAAAATCCATAAATGTACTTCAATATCTGCGGGAGGTTATGGCAGATAAACTGCGGTTAAAGTAAAACAGAATCACTTGGATTCGGGAGATTAGGGAACGATTGTGGTTTGGGTTTAGTAATAGAAAAACAAATAAACATTATTTGCAGGCTCGCGAGCAGACGCAGACGTGTGTGTGTGCCGCATGTGATGGACCTTCACGCCCTGACTCTCCACCTTGCCTCTTTACAGTAAGGTAAGCAAGAATCTTTGCATAATTTGCTTGTTCTTCGAGGAAATTATTCAGGTGTGAACATTTGACAGAGCAATTAAAACATTAAAAAAAGGGATTTTCAGGGGCTACAAATGTAAAACGTATTTGTGCTTAGTTAAATGTCCATATGCACCTCGTTACATACACTGTGAGGACACGCCGCTGCCTGCATTGACACTAAATGTTGACATAATCGTATCAGAGGTGCAGAATTCTCTTTTCAGAACATCTAATATGGATTAAATGAGTTTCAAATTTCCAACCTCGCAGCTCTTACATCACCTGACTTGGATCAACGTGTTGATTAGACCATTTCCCATCTTCATCAAGAGGGTTGAAAGGTGTTTTTTTTTAGTTTTTAGTATAATTACTGTTAACTGTTTTACACTGGAAATGCAAATGTTCAAATGTTCACGATGGCAGTAAAATGTCCACGATGGCAGCTGGTTGGAATAAGTAGCTTGAAGTGAGGCTCTGCCTGCCGGATGGCCTGTCAGAACATTATAAGTGGAGCTTCAGCTACTATAAATCTAATGCTCCTCTCTCTCTCTCTCTCCATCTGCCTGATTTACTCACTTGTCTCCCAGCGCCTCTCCCCCCACACTCCCCCCCACTCAAGCAGCAATCATCTCTAACTCCTTACCTCTGAAGCGTTTCCCTTACACCTCAGGATTTTTTTTACTTTCTCCAACTTTTAGTCCTCTCTCACTATTTCGGTTCTGGGAGCTTTAAAAAAAAAAAAAAAAAAAGAAAAAATGAATCAAGGTTGATCCATTAAGTTTCTCATTCCTTGCGAGAAGTCTCACAAACCAATCGCTGAGCTCCGTGCCTGAGAAAACCCCACCAATCCCAGCTCCGATCTAATCTCTTCTATCGCCACGAAAAAAACGTACCAAGACCTGAAATCTGTACCGACAGCCTCCTCTCACACACAGCCACACTTCTTTTCTTTCCCAAACCTTCCACTTCCCTGCTCTAAAGGTTTAAATCAGCACCTCACTGACTCGGTGGAATACTGATTGTAGTCTCGAGTGAGTGGATTTGGAGTTGTGCACCCGGGCAGCAGCATTTGGAAGAATTAAGGCAAGAATTCACTGAACTCACAGGAGAGATTTGGTTTTGTTGAAATAAAAAGTGGAGTGAAAGTGCACTGATAAGGTGGTTTAGCTTATATTTTTGGCTCAACGTGGAACATGTGGGACTCCAGAACAACAAAGAAAACGTCTTCACACACTGCTGCTTGGCTGGTCGAGTAATTGACTTTGTTTTTTTAAAAAGACGTGACTGCTTCATTTGCTGTAAAATTAATGTCACTTGTGATTTATCACCGCCTTTGATTTCTCGAGGCAAAAACAATTCATGTTTTGTTTTGTGGAATCGTCACTATGCCGCGGCGTGAGCATGCAATTCTCATTACTGTTAGCTTTTTTAAGTGGATAAAATATGAGTACATGAATCATGTCTTGCCCCCTAATCTCAGCTTCCGTCATAATAAAGTCATCCTCTTCATTCTCGTCCTCGTCCCAAAAGAACAAAAATCTATTCCACCTTCGATTTTTCTGAGCATCGGAAGCTGTAAAGGCAGACAGCGCAGTTCAGATGCACTGGGAGGTATTGGGCATTGAGATTGGCGACTCCTGCCAGAATTACTGCTGAGTCTGGCCCCGTGTTCAAACAAACACTATCAAATGATACAATTGAGCCGTCTGAGTAAAGCAGTGCTGCGTTTGCCTCATTCCAGCACAAATCGTGTAGTTTAAGTGTCAAGGCCTCAGGAAAAAAAGGATGTTTTATTGTGAAATTCTCTCATTTACAGCCATGAAATCAGATACGAGTCTAGGTCTGTCCCGTAAAGCATTAGCATAACTTGTTTTTCTGACCCCAAGTGTTTAGGTAAGAATAATATTAACATATTTTGTTTCTAATAGACATGAAGCGAGAGGTGGATAAAAAGCAGATTTGTCTTGCGAAGCCTTTAGTTTAATCTGGCTGAGGTAAGAGGAATACAAAACACTGAGTCCATGAACTCAAGTAATACTGTTTGTGTTTGAGAAAAAATAAAAAATGTTTGCAGTGCACTCCAATATCAAGAAAAAAGAATGGCATTCAGCCACTTTTACATAAAGCCAGCAAATAAAGAAATCTTTCAGCTTCGGCAGAACAGACCTTTGGACCCAGCAAGCAGTGTGTGACACGTTTCCCACAAAACACAAATAAAATACAACAAATAAACAAAAAGGTCAGAAATAGCATGGCATGATGAGCTTCAATACATGAGAACATAATACAAATATGGTTATTTCAGCATGAAGAAACACAAAATGAGTGGATTAAAAAAAACAATATTTTAGCAAGCTATAAATAAGTGGCCAAAACCAACATGCAGAGTTATGAATGTGTTGTTAGTCTTTTCCACAGAAGGAACTTAACAACCCAGAACACGAAGCTTCCAATAACGTCACATTTTTAATCTTGTAAGGCTTTGGTGATAGGCTCTTTGTTGTGTTTCACACATTTCAGATATGCTTTGCTGAAAAGGCAACAGCAACTTTAGATATTGATTCCAAAAAGGGAACAGATGCAATTGTTATGCACTGTGATTATATGCACCAATAACCTCAAAGTGTTACTGTGTGGTAGGCGAGTTATGGAACAGACCTTGACGGAAGAAGTGGAACTCATCCCGACATTGATTTTCTTTCACTTTTTTGAAAGAAATAATTCCAAAAGAGTAAAGAAAACATCAGAAAGTAAGAAAGATAAATCAATTTGTGAAGGCTACAGGTCTGAGGAAGGAAAAGGAGCTTCTCCACTGCGACAACAACACACACTTTGTTGTGTTGGTCCAACAAGCGGTGGCAGTAGTGCGACGCTCAGGTTACTGCTGTGTTTGTTGACGCACTTGCTTGACTAATCACAATTGAAAGCACTGCCTGCACTCATGACAGTATCTGGAACTTGGATTTAGTATCACCTCCTGAATAGAGTTGAATTTCAGTCTTAGGAATGCAGAAAACAGCGGAAATTAAAATCAGAACCTGTGACAAGCAATAGTTTTACGAGAAATACACTTAATCGCTTTCTTGCAGAGAGTGAGATGAGAAGATTGTTACCACTCTGTAAATATGAAGCTACCGCTAGAAGCTAATTAGCTTAGCTTAGCATAAAGACTGAAAGTAGGGGGAAACAGCTAGCCTGGCTCTGTCAAAAAAGGTTAAAAAAGAAATCCATCTACCAGCACCTGCTTTGGACTGAACGAGGCTAGCTGTTTCCTCTTATTACAGTATCTATGCTAAGCTAATCTACTGCTAGCTGTTTCCTCTTATTACAGTATCTATGCTAAACTAATCTACTGCTAGCTGTTTCCTCTTATTGCAGTATCTATGCTAAGCTAATCTACTGCTAGCTGTTTCCTCTTATTACAGTATCTATGCTAAGCTAATCTACTGCTAGCTGTTTCCTCTTATTACAGTATCTATGCTAAGCTAATCTACTGCTAGTTGTTTCCTCTTATTACAGTATCTATGCTAAGCTAATCTACTGCTAGCTGTAGCTTCTTATACCAGACAGATATGAAAGTGGTATGGATTTTCTCATCCAACTCTTGGGAAGGAAACAAATATGTCCATTCCTTCAAGCTGCTTGTTCATGTTCCTGCTGTGGAAAATGCCCTTTTATTGTGTTAACCCCCATTTGATTAAAGCTCCACAGCAAAGCAGCAGCTACACCAGCACAGGCACCAAGCCATGCAGCGGATTTGACATTTGTGAGGCGACTGGCCAGATCTGAAACCCATGTTAGTGTACATATAGTCACACCTCCCCTAGGTTACAGGAGGGCAGAAGATCTTTACACAGTGTGAATATGTCGGAAATGTGATGTGTTAATATTTCATACAGTTCATGTGACACAGGCGTGACGGGACATATCCTCTGAATCCTCCAAGTGGCGTTGCTGAATATAAAGCGAGTTGAGGTCTGTACACCCAACGATACCACGGGCTGCGTTCTCGTGGCTCGTCTTAGCAGCGTTGGCTATCTTGATTTTGCAAAGCAGTACTCTATAATCAATCTCCCATCCACCCTTGTATGCATCTACCTGCAGCCTCATTATGGCCAACCGCAGTTTGAATATAAATGTCAGCCTTTCTACCGGTCCAACCAGCAATTACCATCAATCTTCACTCAAGATTGTCTCATGTGTGATGCTCCGTTAGCTGCATGTGTTTCTGTTGTGACAACGTGCATGTGTGCTTGTGTACGTTTCTCGGGTTACTATGGCAGTGTGGCAGCACCTCCTGTGTCTAATAGCATCTTTGACCCCAGCTTGAAACCTCGCAACCTTGTTAACCCCGTTCGCCCCCAGCAGCAGCAGCAGCAGGCATGATGGCACTCACGCTGGCAGTGACCCCAGGAGCGACGTGTCCATCCCCAGCAGCAGTCCACCCTGGCCCCGTATCGACACAGGCCGTTGGACGAGGCCATCTGCCGTGGCCACCTGTGAGGAGATGACATGATTAGTTCACAGCCAATTAAAATGTCTTAATGAAAAGCAGGCATTGCTGTTTGGAAGGGAGGCTTTAAAAGCATTCACAGGATTCCTTTCATTGTCCTGCTGTAGAGAGAAAAGACAATATTACGTATATTTGTTGCAAGTCTTGTCTGATTTAAGAGTTATAAATTTGTGATTTTGGGTAACATATAAAAAAAACTGCCAAAATCTTATATGTGTCTATATTTTTAAGTATATAACAGCTGTTCAATAGCACTGAAGGGCCAAAATTCTGCCACATTTACTGTATTTATGTCAGAAAAGAGGGAAAAAGGCCTATTACAATTTCCCAGATAACAAAGTGACGTATTCCAATTCATTTAAATTTTCTTTATCTGACTGAAAATGCTAAAATATTCAGGTTTACTATCATATAATTTTTTTAAAAAAAAAGTCACATTTGAGAGGCAACCACACCAGAAATGCTTTGCTTTAAAATGTAATAAAATATAAAACACAAAGTTATCTCAGGGTGTTCAAGGCCGACTCTCACTGCTTCCCCCTGTGGCAGATTTTCTTTGCGGCGTGGAAATAAAACTGATAGCACATCAGAACTTGTTGGTTTGTGCGATGTCAAACTGGAAGCCCGTGTTGAAAGCCTGCCAGACCCGATTTGAATACAGCCTTCAGCGAGCAACAGTGAACCCCTGACACTTCACATCTGAGAAGAACACATTACTGCTGTGTTCATTATAAGGCTTGTGAAAAAGACGACAAGCTCTGTACTGCCGGGTGCCCTTGAAAATATAGTAGGTTTTCTATCTCCATCTATTACACAAACATGTGTATAGAGTATGTGTCACTGTTCCGTATGTTTTATCAGACAATCTTTATGACAGTGGAAGATAGAAATCGTTGCTGCTACAGGGATAACATGCAGGTATTAGTGTTTGTAGAGATATAGGTTATTTTCAAAGCACACTAAGAGAAATTACAGCCGGATGTTTTTGTTACACGCTGTACTATTCCGCTCAGAGCAAGAAATAGCTTCTTGGCAGACAGTGCATGTGGATTACCTTTTTATCTGTACCAATGCTCACCCCATATTTATGGAGAGAACAGGGTGAAGGGAGAATAGGGAGTCCATTTAAGGATACTGAGGAAAATCCAAGTCGCATACTTTAAGAGCTCTGAGGAGATGTAGCCTAAAATCTAGCGAATAATAAATGAATCAGAAGCAAGTGTGTGTAGATTTATTTAAATGCACCAAACTGACTATGCAGGTTATTATTGAGGAAACACTGTAATCCAGTTACAAAACAAAATGGAGAAATTATCTTAATGTACTTCCTTTGCCCAATAGATGCTTTATTTTGTCCCTCGATGAGAGTGAGGTTGGTGCTCAGTATTCAAGGCACATCCTTTGCCACTATCCCTGCCTGTTAGTGTCTCTATGCCAAGATGAGGAAATGCTAATGCTTGCCCCCACTGCCAATCACCTCATTGGAAAAAAAAAAAACCCAGATGGATGCTAAGTGAGAGTGGCAGATCCAGGGAAAATGTTTTTCTGCTGCCTGGAAAGCAGTCAGGCAGGGAAAAACTCCAGCACAGTAGGAGAGGAGGAGAGGAGGAGAGGAGGAGAGGAGAGAAGGAGAGGAAGGAGGAGAGGAGAGAAGCAGAGGAGAGGCGAGAAGGAGAGGAGGAGATGAGGAGAGGAGAGAAGGAGAGGAAGGGGAGAGGAGGAGAGGAGGAGAGGAGGAGAGGAGAGGAAGGGGGAGAGGAGAGAAGCAGAGGAGGAGAGGCGAGAAGGAGAGGAGGAGATGAGGAGAGGAGAGAAGGAGAGGAAGGGGGAGAGGAGGAGAGGAGGGGAGGAGAGAAGGAGAGGAGAGAAGGAGAGGAAGGGGGAGAGGAGGAGAAGAGGAGAGGAGGAGGAGAGGAGAGGAAGGGGGAGAGGAGGAGAGAAGGAGAGGAGAGAAGGAGAGGAGGAGAGGAGAGAAGCAGAGGAGGAGAAGCGAGAAGGAGAGCATGAGATGAGGAGAGGAGAGAAGGAGAGGAAGGGGGAGAGGAGGAGAATTAAAAGGAAACAAAAAAGGAAAATTAAGGAGAGGAAAGGAAATTTTTAAAAAAGGAGGAAAAGGAGCCGTCTGGACAGCAGCCATGTTTATATGCCACCATCTCTGCAAGCGGCATGCAGCCACACACACACACACACACACACAAACACACCCACACACCCGCCCCCACACACACGCCTATATATGGCACCTGCTGTCCCTTCCTACTAGATAAAATAAGACCATCTCTTCCTGAGGCTGGTGACACTTTAAAAAAAAAACCACCTGACAACCTGCTATCTAAATGTGATGTCCTAACCCTAACCCTTTTACACATGCATTCTTGAATGTATTCACCAGTGTGCATATCATAATTATCATCTTAGAAAGAGTTTATGTTGCTATGGCTGCACCTGCTTCTGTACACCTAGAGGGTCTCATATCCTTTGCCGTTTTAACACTTTACAAAGTAATGATTGCAGCCGATGAGTCCCAGTAGACAGCTTCCCCTGCCAGACACACCAACACATTTGTTATGTTGTGTTAAATAGATATTAGAAATTTCAAAGCTCCGTCAATATGTAAAGAGACAGTCAACAGTGCAGGTTGTCTTCATTACACATTCATATTCTACTGTCATGGTCTTAACTAAAAGCTATTTTCAAATACTGCAAAATCTGCCGCGCCACCAATCTCGTTTCTCCATCTCCGAATCGAGAAATTGATTTTAGTTTTTCATTTTGCAACATCAAAACAAATCAACACATTCTCTCTCTGTGGAAGTCTTTATATCTCCACAAGTTGCTTTGAAAATCACATCTAACAGTGTTAATTGCCAGATGTTGTTTGGAGAACTGATACAAAGATATGCAGCTAATTAGTTTCAACTTCATATCAAGGCCAATGTGTGACTTTGGTGCTTGAAAGTTATGCGAGGGAAATGTCCTCATTTAGTATTCCCATTATTTTGTCCGTCTGTTAAGATCCAAAATGCTTCCTCCTGTTTGAATGTGAATAATCACTTTTGGTTCTGTGATAGTGAATTGAATAGATTTGAGTTTTAGACCGTTGCTCCAACAAAACAAGCAATTTGTAAAGGTCAACTTGAGGCTCTGGGAAATGATGACGTCTGACATTTTGAAGACCAAAAAACCATAAATCGAGAAAATAAAAGAAAGATTGATGAATAATGAAAGTGCTCATTAGTTGCAGGCAGCCCTGTTCTTTGCTTACGTTCATCCAAAAGAGATCACGTTCAATGAAATGCAAAGGTATCGTCACCAGATTCGGCAGCCGTAACAATCAGAGGCAGGAAATGATAATGTGGTAGCGCTGATATTTCTGTTTGCCCACAGGATTTGAACAAAAATAAATAAATATAGGTGTTCTCAACATGCAAGGATCTGAAGGGCATGACGTTAAGAGGACTGTGAACAAAGCAAAGTTTGAACAACGGGCTCCCAGTGGATCGTGGGCGAAAGGTGTCTGCGAGGTCTGTTTGATGCTGTCGGAGCGACAAGGAGACAGGAACCCTCATCGGATGCAACAGGTCCTGGATTATTCAATCAAACATGTCCCTCAGATGCTTTCTCCTACACACTCGTGTATCATTACACATTCATACTTGTAGCGAAGAAGGTATCCAGTTTCATGTTCTCAGTGCGTCTCTCAGTCTACTCTAATAATGCTGAGTTTAGCCGGAGGCAGTTTGTACACCGTAACGCGCTCTGAACTTGAAACTGAGGGTTTAATATACTTCAGCAGCTCAACCAATTCACCACGCCAACACCGCTGCAATGTCAAATACACACGGACACCTGGATAATGATCCTCAACTACACTAAGCCTTGAAGGAGCTCAAGCAGATAATTCCTACCCTTCACTGACACCTCTTCTCAAACACACTATCAGACAACGTTCTTCCAGGATGGACCTGCGAGGTTGATGTTCACCACTGGGACGCCATCCTTCTTCCATTGTTTTATGAATGGATACAGAGCTGGCTGATCTCCCCTGCCTGACAGTGAACAGCAGTCAGTCCATCGCTCAGAGAAGCAGTGTGGGGTGCAGTGTTATAATCAGCATCATGAAGGCATATAATTTAATCTATCCATCTCATCCATCCATGAAGTCAAACTGAAGCATGCAAAGCGTGACTGCTGAATGGATTCCTCTCACAAACACCCCGCTGATGTTGATTGCTGCATTTGTAACACCTCGGTGTGAAAGACTTGCTGGGACCTGCCCGGCTCAACCGAAGGCACGAGCTTGTGGAGTCATAAGGTGTCTGGTGTTTTAATGAACCGGCTCGACGGCACGCGCCGCCAGATGTGCCAGAAGACTGCCAAGTCTATCACATTAACACACATCAACATGTGGGGGATTGACAAATATGAGGTAAAGATAAAAAAAAGAAAGAGAAGGGAAGTTTTGAGACAAGAAGACATACACGGAAGGTATCCAACAAGTGGCCAAATAAATAAATAAACACCTGTATGATGTAAAAGCTACTTGACACTATATGTTGTCTCCATTCTGTGACACTTTTCAGTCTGTTTGCACTTCAATTTTTAAAAAGATGTCCACCTCATTACACCTTTTTTGTCCTAAAGTGACTTACGATAAGTGCATTCAACCTTAAAGGATCAAGAGGTGGCTGTTGTTAACAATTGTAAGTGCATTCTTTACAAAACAAACTACTCAAAACATGTTCAGTGCTGCAACACAAGTAATTATAGGATGTTTCCTTGTCTGGTCTCAAGCCACCTAACCTTGCTGAACTCTTTCTTTGTATGAAGGATAGAGACACATGTGTGTCTGTAAACTGAAATGACACATACATACTTCATATTATACGACTGCAGGCTTTGCGAGGCTGTTATAGTGGTCGTTTGCATTGTCCACGTCGCACCTTTTTTCCAATGCAAACGTAAAGTTTCTCGATTGATTTCCACTTACTTCCGTCTCGTCTGCCGAGTGAAAATGACAACAACACAGCAGGAGGAGAAGTTATGTTGGACATAAACTGAAGTGCTGTATGCTGAGTCTGCCAGATAAACTTCATAAGACAATACTGAGAGTCACTTATTGTTCACTTTCACAAAACATATGGCAGAAATACGCTTTAAATCTCCCCTATAACTCATAATGAAGATAATAAAGATGTCGGCACATATGCTAGATGTTCAACACTGAGACAACTATGAATGTACTTCTTTCTACGTATAAAATGTGACTTTGACACGATATTCACACTCAATTCTCAACCCCTGAAAGCCCAAATGTGGGTCTGATATTACAAGGCCAACGTTACCTGGCACACGTCCACGGCTTATTACTGAGGAGGTCTGGTATGTGCTGCTTGGCTGCATTGGATTTAACAATCTAGTGACATCACTAGAGAAGAATATCCTCTCCTTCTATGTTACATGATATTAATTGGCTGTTCTTGAGTGCTTAGTTGCAACAGCAGCACAAAGTTTTTTGCAACAGATTTGCAGGAAAGCATATTACGTGCAGCTGTGGGAGAACAAAATGATCTTGCCAATGATGCCTGTGAAGGACCCTTCAGGACGGGATGGATAAGCCTGTTAGGAACGCTCTCTAAAAAAAAAAAAAAGGCAATAAGGGCGAGACCAGGTAATAAATGTTTTTTTTTTGTTTTTTTGCTTGTGCTCTGTCTCCAGGGATATTCTCTCTATGAATTAATATTGGAGGCAGAGACTCTGGTCCGGGCAAGTTTATACCCATAGAAATTGGCAAATTATGACCATGGTGACAAGCCACTCCATCAGCAGGGATGTTAATAATGTACAATATGCTGCGGCTAGGTTAAAGTAAATGATCATTACACAAAGGCAATGCGTGAAATAGAAGTTACAGCCCTACACATCTCATCAGATGTGGCCTGTCACACATAGTCATGGTGATTAGGGGAAACAAATAAGTGCTAAAAAACAATAATATTGTATTTGATCGCAAGTGCTCAACTGGAATTCTCTGTAATATGTCGGCCCTCTCCTTCATTCTCTCACACACTTTCATTTCTTGCTGAAACCTTTGATATCCAAATCGTTTCTTCTGAAATGCTTTTGAACACAGCAGCAGAAAACTGAATTGAAAGAGCTGAAGAGGAGAAAAAAATAAAAAGGCTGGATACCTCCAGATGTCAAAATCTATCATCAAGCAGGTGGAATGGCACACAGTCTGAAAGAGCTTTTTGAAATGCATGCACACTATTTCAATAACAATTACCTCCAATATACTTCAAAAGTTTTGCATTCATTTGAAAACATGAAACATGATCGAGGATCCTGCTTTGTGGCTGGAGCCTGTCTGACAGAGATACACGAGGAATAACACAGCACAATACTTGGCTGCATTCTCTGTTGGAGACGTAGGACGTTTGGCAGTGAGACTGTATTTGTGCACCTCTCTCACTTTTGGTGGTCCTCAGTCCCAATGTTATTCTGAGCTCTAGAAACCCACCTCAATATGACACACACATATTTAAACTGTAAGAGCACGCTCAACAGATAGTCCTACAAAATGAACATTATGCCAATTTACACGACACGTGCAATAACTTTTTCACAAAGATGTTTTATATACTTGTTGCAAAGAAATCTGCACCTAAATTACAACTTGGTTTTATGATGCATGGTTAGAAAAGAAAAAAGAAAAGCACCCACCGCCGCTTAATCACCTCAGATGAGACGCACATATAAGCAGATCCAAATCTCGGACACATGCATTCTTTGGGGTCTGGCGCGTCTCCACACCTCTACCTTCACATACTTCATCAGATTCGTGTTAGAACATGAAGCACCGGGCAATGTGCTGTCACATCACTTTATAATCAGCTTGGTGTCTGTACAAGACAAGAGCCTCTTTGGCACATGGAAACCACTGCTTCTGTTATAACACAATATCTGATACGAGGCGCAAAAAAAAAAAACCCCACCGGTTTTGGATGCACTTGGATAATTACAGAATAAAAGTTAACGAAACGCACAACATTTCACCGGAGCAACATGTTTTCACTCACGTCTAAATTGAGCTTCGCTGTTTGGAGATCTCCGGCAAGTGCTATATTTAACCAAAGGCGCAGTTTTTTTTTGCAGAAACAGCCTATAAATGGCATTGAACTGTGATGTAGGCTCCTAATCAGAATCACTGTTATTTCACAGAAGAATTGGCTTCAGCAGACAATGTGAACCATGTGCCCTTACCTGCCATCAAAGTCCGCACTTGCTCCAAAGCAGCAGCTGCACAACAACATCAACTTTATCCATAAATCCATGATTTCGGTCGTTACGCGCCGACGCTGCTTGTTATTCTCAGTAATCCAAAATCACCGGGTAAGAAAACCGCGGAGGAAACAATTAGACGAAGAAACAGTTTCTGTGACGCACGCTGGAGGTGCACAGGTAGGAAATGTCTGCTGGCGTCCTTCAGACTCTTCATGTGCGATATGCAGGAGGTGCGGGGAGTGGAAACCAGTCCGCTGCCTGGAAGTGGAGTGACCCCGATGTGTGTATGCATGTGTATGTGTGTGTGGAGCGGGACCCACTCTGCCGGGAACAGTGCGCACAGCTCTCTCTCTCTCTCTCTCTCTCGCTCTCTCTCTCTCTCGCTCTCTCTCCTCGCAAGTTCAGTTCGCGAGCTCTTCAACCAACAGCACCCACTGCAGTCAGAGCTGCTCTCTCGTCTTTTAAATAACCAGCGGTCAACACAGCGCGGATATCCAGTCAGCCGCACGTGTGGGACTTCACAGGTAACGTCATGACCTGCACAGCCAAGAGGAAGCGCCTGCAGATGCAGCAGCTCCGTGCCGAGCATGCTTTTGGAAATGCCTTAATTAATTGCGTAGCCTGCTGAGGCACGCAGGTGCATCGCCCACCCAGGTAGATGTTGTTGCTCACACAGTAAAAAAAAAAAAAAAAATGCAGTGGAAATTATTGGGGGTGCATTTGGAGAGGACAAAAAGATAAGCAGCACAAAATACAAAATGAGTGGTTTGACACTGCTTGCAGAGTACTTGAATGAATGGGAAATGCTTTTGATGGACCTGTAATTATTGTAAATTATAAACACAAGTGGCTTTTGATCGAAATATTGTTTTGGCATAATGGATCCGGCTACAGACAGAATCTGCCTCTGCCTTTGTGTCAAATGCATTGTTGTATGAAAGCACAGGAAGAATGAGAAAGAGGCAAAATCAGCTGCTTTTCCTTCAATGCAATTTTTCCCCATCATATGGATATTAGTCTGTAATATTATCACAAGGTTAAGTGTGCTTCTTAGAGTAATTATCTCTCTGACTCCAAGGCAGCACTTCATATTCAAAAGCTGGTGAATTGCACTTCCTGTCTGGGGGCAGAAAGGTCTGGCTCATTTTCTAACTTCTGCCTTGAGAGACGGAGAAGTCAGTCAATGAAATGATTCTCCAATAAAGGACTCATTGGAAAGAGAGGAGGGAGGAGGAGAGGAGGTGAGGAGGGGGTTGACAGGGTAACTGAACGCCATCATTTTCAGTAATGGAGCAGGAGATGGATGAGATGGTTTGCTATGATTACTGCTGGTTGTTCACAGTCGTAGCCATCTTTTGATACATTGCAGTGTTGCCTTGTTACGCCCCGTCACCGGTTTCTTAATAAATCTATAACGGTGGCACAGAAGAGGTTTTACATCTCTGGAAGCATGTGATCGGAGAAATGTCAGTCGAGTATAATTACACTATTCATCACATTATTTTCATGACCGGACTGTGAGAATGTAATTCCATGATGATTTATGATATTTCAAAAAAAACGAGTTATGGGTTATGCAGATTCTCAAAATGATGCCATAACCAATAATATTGGTTTGTTGTGGAGAACTAACACTGATCATGTGAAACTTTAAAACACAGTCTCACTTATCCCAAGTGGTATTTAGGAAGGCGACGTTTCGAAGTTTGGAGAAAGTTATTTAAATTGAATAAAGAAGCAGTTTTTTTATTTTCAGAGGAATTATCTTTAGAGAGCGGCTTCATTTAGACCTAAATATTCAATAATGCTCGTTTATTATTGGAAATAAATGATCTTATAAAAAGGTGTGTGGGGAATTGCATGCTCGTCTTTAAACACGTGTCTGTTGTTTTGCATATTCGGCTCACCTGCTGTGTACTGAAACTTATTAAGAATTCATTTTAATGAAGTAATTGTAAGGAGCACCGATTCAACGCTGAATCTCTTGAAGCATTAAATGATTTATAACTTACTCTGGATAATAAAAAAACAAAACATGCAGTGTTACTGTGAGGTAAATGGAAAAATGTATTTTTGTGATTTGGGTGAACTCGCCCTTTAATGAACCCTGTGGGGAAAGTGAGTCATTAGTTCGGATCAGACGATGCTGCAGCAGACTTAAGTAGAGAATAAACCCACAAATAGAATATAAGCAGGGAAATCCCAAACTGGTGGTACGTAAGGTGACAGCAGAAGGGATGAGTCGAGTGAGAAGCATCAGGGAATAGATTACAGTATTATTATTATTAGTATTATTATTAGGTTGCACAATAACAGCAGCTGAGACCTGCAGAAGGCAACCAAAGAGGAAATGTGTGCACGCTAATATGTTGTTATTCTCAACTTCTATAATTATGCTCAACGTTGTTTATTAGAAGAAAGAAATACAAGTGAAATAAAACACATTTCACTGGCGGTAATGATTAAAAAGGTAAACAAATAAAAGCATAATATTTAAGCCAATTGAAAGGGCAGCAGACGCCCCTTGTATCCATTACATCTGGGCTTGTATTTTATATCAGTTATAATAACAAGAACACAACAAGGTCACGGTTTTGTTTTGTTTTTTAAAGGGGATATTTATACCAACATGATGGGACCTCAAATATGGAGCAATGAACTGCTGCAGATAAACGGCCATAAACGCTGCCAGCGTAATCAAGTGGAAAACCAAGACCAGATGCGTTTTAATTACAAGTAATAATTGAAGTTAATAAAACAATGAAAGCGCCCTTATTTCCCAGAAACAAATTGCTCAGTTAGGAGCCGCTTTTGAAAAACCCAAACGGATGGTGAGTTTCACAGAGAAGCTTCTATATCGAAGAGTTTAAAGCTGATTTTGACCATAAAAAACATTCCATTCGTAAAGAAAGTGCACATTTACATAGGAATAAACTCAGATGTGTCACAATACTTTTATCTGCACAAAGAATCTTGTTTCGCCAAGTGTTTGGGTTGAATCGACCCACTTTGCACCTCAATATTCTCCTGCTCTCCTGCAAGCTTTAAGTAGCGCCACCTACTCTCCCTCGCTTTTCTCTCTCCTCTTTTGGGCCTATATGAATTTATTTCTGTAATGTGCACTCGCGCAGAGCCACAAACATGAACAGGGAGTCAGACGACTCCTTTTCAAATAATTCCAGTCCTTGGAAGGAGCTGTGTCTGGCCATTCACCTCGAGATAGATTGACTCTGCTGACTGAATTCAGAATGAGCTCGACGCTGGAAGAGCCTGCGCCTCGCTCGTCTCTGCCTTCTGTGTGAGCAGGGGAACTGTCTCTCTCGCTACCTCCCCTGATTTCTCAAGCAGCGTGCACTGTCAAAAGGTGACAACGCAGGATTATTTCTGAATATCAGATGGACAGTTTTTACCTGATGAATGAAAGCTTAAGGGGCTTGTTGCCTTACGTT